>NC_084840.1:88476416-88787249 GCF_033115175.1 Lepus europaeus | reverse complement strand
ATAACCGTGGACTCCCATTTCAATTTAGAAATGTGCATCTGTCTTCTGTCAAAATTAGACACGACCAAGCCGTGTTTCTTTCCTCCCTCTATGGAGATGCTGGCATCATGGGATTCTACCCTTTCTGAGCATGAATGGACTCTGGTCACTCCACCCTAGGAGGGCATGTCCAGGATAATGAATTTGTGTCACACACTGGATTTGGTTGTACACTGCGGTCTCATCTTTATCTCCTAGCGTCCTAAGAGCAAGGCCAGTATCTTTAATATTTATTTATTTGAATGGCAGAGTTACCCATAGGGGTGAGTTGGGGGTGGGAGGGGAGTAGATCTTCCACCTGCTGGTTCACTCCCCAGTGGTTGGGGCTGGGATCAGACCAAAACCAGGAGCCTAGAGCTCCATCCAGGTCTCCCACGTGAGTGCAGGGGCCTCAGTACTTGGGTTGTCTTCTGTTGCCTTCCCAGGGAGCTGGTGGGGCAGTGGAGTAGCCAGGACTTGAACCGGTGCTCATGTGGGCTACAGGTGTCACAGGCAGTGGCCTAACTCCCTGTGCCACAGCGCTGGCCTGGCCTGAATCTTTCTAGATTATCATCTCCCTCCGTAATGTTTCTTCAGCTAACTGCTAGGGAGACAATGGAGGAATCCGTTCCAGGACAATTAATCCAATTCAAGTAATAAAAACAGGCTAGGAATTAAAATATAGCTTACTTGGAAAGGAAACCTGGCCTCCCGGGAGATAGCTATGAGATGGTTTGGGGGAAATGGTTCTACAACCCGTCTCTGTTGCAACACTATGTGTTAGAAACATACACTTAATTATAGTGGGTTTGCTCTAAAGACTTTCTGGTGCTAGGATACTAACAAAAGGAAAACCCCAGAGTGGAGTGGGAGTTGTAGCCTGGAGGGACCTGGCTTCCAGGGAGGAGGCAGGAGGGACCCAGAGAGGGGCCACGCATCACTGAGTCCAGTTTCCCTCTCATTCTTTCAGGTATCACCAACTACAAATCCCCCTACAGGGCTCCAGAAGAGACCCCCATATCATATCATAACATGTCTTATGTCAGGGGGCAAAAATGCTCACTTTTTAAATTAGGAATGCTAAGTTGTTCTTTTAAATATATTTTATTTTATTTATTTGACAGGTAGAGTTACAGACAGTGAGAGGGAGAGACAAAGAAAGATCTTCCTTCCGCTGGTTCACTCCCCAAGCGGTGGCAATGGCTGGAGCTGTGCCAATCTGAAGCCAGGAGCCAGGAGCTTCTTCCAGGTCTCCCACGCAGGTGCAGGGGCCCAAGGACTTGGGCCATCTTCTACTGCTATCCCAGGCCATAGCAGAGAGCTGGATTGGAAGTGGAGCAGCTGGGACCTGAACCAGTGCCCATATGGGATGCTGGCCCCCTACTAAGTTGTTGTTTTTTTTTAAAATAATTAATTTGAAAAGCATTGAGATGTGGTGGTGGGAAAGGAGGAGGAGCCAAGGCGAGAGAAAGAGACTGCAGGAGAGATCTTCTGCTGGCAATAGCCAGAGACGGGCCACTCTGAGCCAGGAGCCTGGGGCTCCTTCAGAGTCTCCCGTGCGGGTGGCAGGGCCCCAGCTACAGAAGCCACCGCCGCTGCCCCTGCAGCGTGCACACCAGCAGGAAGCCAGACAGGAAGCAGAGTCGGGACTGGGATATGGGCCACGTGGGCGTCCCGAGCAGCATCCTAGCTGCGGGGCCAAATGCCCACTGCAGTGTCTCCATGACGACTGTTAATTCCAGCCAGGCTTTGTAGCCATAAAGGGGCGTGCTCTACAGAACTGCTCCTCAATGAGCTGTGTATTTGTGCTCCACTGAAAATAAGCTTTCGCAAATAAATCATTGTCGCAAACCCATGTTTGGAGGAGACCTCAGTGCTTCTGAATGATGTTGTTTGTCATCGTGGTCCTCTCCATCCTGCACTTAAGACAAATCCATTTATCTAGCGCCGCGGTCACTCACCAGGCGACCAACAAGGATGGTTTCCCTGGGACTCAAAGACCAAGAATGCACTGGCCCGGTTCCTGTCTGCTGTGTACAGCAGTTTAAACATTTCTCTCTTTTTCTTTCTGAGATTTTGTTTATTTGAAAAGCAGAGTGAAGGGGAGAGAGAGAGAGAGAGAGAGAGAGAGAGAGAGAGAGAGAAAATCTTCCACTTGCTGGTTCACTCCCCAAATGACCATAACAGACCAGGGCTGGGCCAGGTGGAAGCCAGCTGAGTCTCCCATGAGGGTGGCAGGGGACCGAACACATGGGCCATCCTCTGATGCTTTCCCAGGTGCCTTCGCGGGGATCTGGATCGAAAGTGGAGCAGCCGGGACTTGAACTGGTATCCATATAGGATGCCGGCGTTGCATGCGTCTGCTTAACACACACAGGCCCCTCTCTCTTCTTTTAAATTGCTGATTCTTCTAACCGCTACCTGGAGCTGCACACACACACACACACGTCTGAGCCCCATTTGTCCCTGGCCCTGAGTCCCAGTCTGTCTCCTCACTGAGCCAGAGCTGGGTGGGCCCTGTATCTGCACATCCTGAGGTTGCCCAGGTGCAGTTAGCGCCTGAGGAGGTGTGTCTGTGAGGACTCTAAGCAGTTTGTCTCAGCACCCAGGCCATGGCCTCTGCTCGCCGTCTCTATGCTGGGGCCCAGCAGCAGTGTCCACCCCCAGGGGCCTCTCTGGTCAGTGGCCTTGTCCTGGGCCACACTCTGTCCGGTGCAGTAATAAATACCAAGCTGTCAAACGCGCCTCAGTGACATTTCCTACCTGCTTTTCACTTTGGAGCCATCACTTTGAGATGTCCCAAGGAACATCACAGCTTGCAGCAAACCGTGTTTTTGTTAACTTGATCAGATTGGAAGCAATGAAATATTCAGAGTTCATGCTGTTGTTTAAGTTGTTTCTGTGCACATCTTACTTTTTTTTTTGACAGGCAGAGTGGACAGTGAGAGAGAGAGACAGAGAGAAAGGTCTCCCTTTGCCATTGGTTCACCCTCCAATGGCCGCTGAGGCCGGTGTGCAGCGGCCGGCGCACCTCGCTGATCCGAAGGCAGGAGCCAGGTGCAGAGCCCAAGGACTTCGGCCATCCTCCACTGCACTCCCGGGCCACAGCAGAGAGCTGGCCTGGAAGAGGGGCAACCGGGACAGAATCTGGCGCCCCGACCGGGACTAGAACCTGGAGTGCCAGCGCCGCAGGAGGAGGATTAGCCTATTGAGCCGTGGCGCCGGCCACCTTTTTTTCTTTTTTAAGATTTATTTATTTGAAAGTCAAAGTTACATGGCGGTGGGGAGAGACCTTCTATCCTCTGGGTCACTCCCCTGATGGCCACAACCACTGAGGCTTGGCCAGGTCAAAGCCTGAAGCTAGGAGCTTCATCCAGGTCTCCCATGTGGGTACAGGGCCCTAAGGACTTAGGGCATCTACTTCTGCTTTTCCCAGGCCATGGCAGCAGGGAGCTGGACTGGAAGTGGAGCAGCCGGGACTCAAACCAGAGCCCATAAGGGATGCTGGCACTGCAGGTAGTACCTTTACCTGCTACACCACAACACTGGCCCCACAGTCTACCTTTGCCAGGGCACCTGTAGCCCTGTTTATACCACTGAGGGCAAAGTAGATACTACATTTAATATCGCTGGAACAGAACTATTTTGCAAAGTGGAAATGTTGTGTTGTACACACACAGGGTATGGCTGCCAACTACTTTTCCAAATTATGTAATATCAGGTTATGCGTTGCAAAACACCATCCCCTGTTTGTGGTAGATGGATTGAATTAATGAGCCTGATTCATCCTGCGCTGTGGCCTTTGCCGCTTTTCCCATCAAGAGAAAGGGATATATTTCTTGATCTTGGTTGCTGAGTTCTGACATGCTAACTCGCTTAGGCTAAAGCAGGGAGGGAGACAGATTCCTACAAAAGGGGCTTGTGCCTTACAGCTTCTCTTCACTGCTTACACAGTGAGAGCAGACTCGTGCTGGTGAGAGAGATGGGGCGCCCTCTTGTCCCTAGGAAGGCCAGCTCACCTGCCACCGCCCTGCCCCCAGTCGGTGGGAGAGATCACTCTAGGTCAGCAGAGAGTTGTGGCCAAGTCCCAAGTCGGGGTGACGGGGCCCTGGTGAGGCCTGGCCAATCCCGGAAGAAGATGCCCTGGAGATGCTCAATAAATCATGGATCTTTGACAGGGCTGTGAGAAGGCGGAGTTGTGGAGTGTTCGCCACCAGCACTCCTGTGGCAATAGGCTCTGAATACAAAGAAGGAAACCCAAGGCATCTTTCTCTAATTTCAGGACTCACTTCACAACGCAAGCCTGAGTACATGCTATGAAAATGCAAGTTTTTTTTTTTTTTTTTTTGTTTGTTTTCAGCCGATCTTGGACTTGAAGAAATTAAGTCTTTTGGTCCTTGTGGACAGCAGGAAGTTCAGAGTTGAGTGTCCACCAGTCTCCAAAGACCTTCTTCCCAGAATGGCTGTGCATGTTATTTCTAGACAAAAGGTATGCTAAGCATAAAAAGGACTTGTGAATAAAATATTAGAATGGCTGTGAGATGGAGAAATGTCGAGTTATTCTACAGATCTACATAAAAATAAACAAACAACACAAGCAAATCTCACAAGGCTCTTGGGGTTTCTTCTCTTTTGTCCTGTTTTTTTGTTTTGGTCACAAAAATCATGGGACATGGATTATTTAATTTTATGTTTAAATGTATTCTGGATGAATGCAATTTAATGCCATGTGGTCACGCATTTACTCTACGGAGCGTTGTTTGTAAGCAACAGAAACGGACTTGGCTTTCATTTATCAGAAAAGGGGTTTATTCAAAACGTTGTTGGGGAGCACACACAGTCATAGGGTGACTGTAGGACCAGCTTGGAGAAGGACAGAGACAAGAGCGGCTACAAACACTAGAAAGGGACATAAAGGCCAAGGCAAGCAAACTTCAAAAATTCAATGTCTACCGTTTGGGTTTCTATCAACAAACCCTTCTTGGATAAGCTCCCTTATACTGAGAGGGAACAGGGTCACTTGGAGGCCTGTTTATTCAAGAAAAAGCCACCTGGGGAATGGTCTAAAGACAGCAAGATAGGGGGGCTGGCGCTGTGGTGCAGCAGGTGAAGCCACACCTTGGGACACATCCTATATTGGCAATCCCAGCCATTCCACTTGCAATCCAGCTCCCTGCTAATGCACCTGGGAAAGCAGTAGAAGATGGCCCGAATTCTTGGGGCTTTGCACCCATGTGGGAGACTCAGAAGAAGTTCCTGGCTCCTGCCTTCAGATAGGCACAGCTCCAGCCATTGTGGCCATTTGGGGAGTGAACCAGCAGAAGTGAGGTTCAACTGCAAGGCGGAAGCCCCTGGTGCCCAGTGGAGTCACTCACACCTGCTCTGGAGGTGTGTGCTAGTGGTTACTGAGTGGCCCAGCTGCAGGAAGGAGTAGAGGGCACCTCCTGTCCCCGTGAGCTCTGAGATGGAGCTGTCTGAACCTCGGATTCCTGGTCCATAAGAATGAACGACTCCCCGGGTGGTTACAGAAAACGCCTGTGCACAGAACCACGGAGTGCAGTTAGCCGGGCACTGCTTGGGGGGACGATGGCTATGACTCATCCACCCCTCTCCATGCCAAGGTGAGGACGGGCAGGTGGGATGCGGGGAAGGCCTGATGGGCTTGGCTCCCAGCCTTGACTGAACCCACAAGAGGGGTGGCGCTGAGCAGTGCACTTACCTACCTGTTAGAGCCAGGAATCTCACTTGGACTCTCTCCGAGGTAATGCCCACCTTGGAGGCTTGCCGAGAGGATAGAGTTTGTGGAGGGCTCAGCCAGTTTGTGGAGGGCTCAGTCAGGATTTCATGGGGATCCCAGAGCAAGAATCCCTTTTGAATGGCTGCTGGCGTTTTGGTGTCCTTGGTGCAAAAGCGGGGCAGGGGGATGGGATCACCATCTGTTGGGCTCAGGAAGGCACACGGTTGGCCACAGGGCCAGTCTAGCGCCATCTGTTGGAGAAGCTGATGTGTTCTCCTCCGAGGGCAGTCACTCAAACGCTTCCCGCCCACAAGGGCTGAGAAGGCTGGGTCTTGGCCAGATCACTACCATTGTATACTTCGCCAGGATGGGGAGTATCCTCCTCCTCCTCCTCCTCTTCTCCCCCTCCCTCTTCTCCACCCCCCACCCCCGCTTTCTCTTAATACTAGTTACTAATTGAGTTTGATGTACACTGGGGAGAAATGAAACCTAGTGTGTGTGTGTGTGTGTGTGTGTGTGTGAGAGAGAGAGAGAGAGAGAGAGAGAGAGAGAGAGAGAGAGAAAGACACAGATTCGAGGAACACATTGGGGGTCAAGTTTCCCAGAACAAACTGCAGATTGAGAAGTGTTGGGCTCTAGCCAATCTACATAAAAGCTTGCAAGGGTACCCCTGCACCTGCACAGGGGCCTCACTTGGTCGGGAATCTCTGTTTCCATCCAGGCACCCTCACCCCACCCCAACCCTCCAACTTACGTGCGTTCTGTCTTTTGGATTCCAGTGGAGATACGGAATCTTCTGGTGTGAGAGTTCCTAGAGAGAAGAGTTTAAAAGCTTGGCAGACTTTCACATGAAAGCAAAGAGCTCTATTTGGGGCAAAGCCATTGCGGGAAAAGATAATGGAACTCGAGAAATCTGGTTCAGCTTAGTATCTGATTCATTCACATTCAGAGAGCACTTTTTAAATCAAAACAAAGCAGTCCCTTGCTGAAATGATGGTGTCTCCTCCGGCGGCCTCAGAGGCAGAGCGCCCCTGGGTCTGTCCTGGTGCCTGGCTTTCTGGGTTTCCTCCCCAGGGCTCCCTTGCTTGGTCAGTCAGGGCACAAGATCCAGTCTTTGAGCTGATTCCTTCCCATGAATGAGCCAGGTGACATGCGGACAACATGACTCACTCAGAGAAAGTCTTGTTATGGGTGTTTTCCACCATCCAGCCCCTCTCTCTGCTTAGTGTTGGGTGGTACTCAGTACATGTGGAGTGTTCATTTTGTGCCAGGTGCTGTTCTGGGTACTTACCTTGGGCTGAGTCATGTCAAAACACGTGAAGGCCGCAAGGATATGGGCTGGTTTTTTAAAAAACGATTAATTTATGTATTTAAAAGGCAGAGAGAGGGGGGCAAGAAGAGAGAGGGAGGGATGGAGAAATCTCTTTCATTTGCTCATTAATTCTCCAAATGCCTGCAACAGCCCAGGCTGAGTCAGGTCAAAGCCAGGACCCTGGAACTCCAGCCACATCTCCCACAGGGGTAGCAGGGACCCAAGCTCTTGAGCCATCATCCTCCGCCTTACCAAGCGCATTAGCAGGAAGGTGGATCAGAAGAGGAGCAGCTGGGACTCCATCCGGCACTGTGATGTGGGATGAAGACATCCCAAGTTGCCCACTGCTCATATGGATGGTTTTGTTGGCAGGCAAATCCCAAGAGCTCTGAACAGTGCGGGGGAGATTGTTGCTGCTCATCACATGTTTGTTAATGAGTGAAAATCCCATGTGATAGCCAGTAAGGAAAGCAGTTTATAGATGAGGCAATTGGGCGCCCCTGAAGCTCAGTGGCTGTGGCAGGGACCCCGTGGTGAAGGGATGGATTCTGGTGCAGGGTGAGCCCAGCTGTGGGCTGCACAGCCTGCAGACTTGGCATCAGCCACAGCTACCACGAGCTGTGGTCCTGCATCACACACCATCACACTGCCAAGTTCATGCTCGAATCTTTCCACACTAGCTCCCTGTCCTTTAGCATCACTGCTCTCTCTACTCTCTCCTGTGGGTGTTGGTTAAATTCCATTCATCTCATGGTTAGTATTGCTTATGGTCTTCCATCTGCTGGTTCACTCCTCAAACATGTGCAATGGCCAGAGATGGGCTGAATTGATGCTGGGAGCCATCAGTTCAATCCAGATCTCCCATGTGGGTGGCAGGGACCCAGTTTCTTTTTTTAAAAAAAATTTTTTATTTGTTATTTTTTTTTGACAGGCAGAGTTAGACAGTGAGAGAGAGAGAGAGAGACAGAGAGAAAGGTCTTCCTTTCTGTTGGTTCACCCCCCAAATGGCCGTTACAGCCGGCGCACTGTGGCTGGCTCACTGTGCTAATCCGAAGCCAGGAGCCAGGTGCTTCCTCTTGGTCTCCCATGCGGGTGTAGAGCCCAAGGACCTGGGCCATCCTCCACTGCCTTCCCGGGCCACAGCAGAGAGCTGGACTGGAAGAGGAGCAACCGGGACAGAATCCGGCTCCCCAACCGGGACTAGAACCTGGGGTGCCAGTGCCACAGGCAGAGGATTAGCCAAGTGAGCTGTGGCACTGGCCAGGACCCAGTTTCTTGAGCCATCACCTGCTGTCTCCTAGGATCTGCACTAGCAGGAGGCTGGAATCAGGAGCAGAGCTGGACTTGAACCCAGTTACTCTGATGTGGGACACAGATTTCCCAACTGGTGTCTTCATGACGATGCCCAAAGCCCACCTGTCCTTTAATATCAGCAAACTTTTCTCCAAGCTCCCCTACCACAGCTGTCTGGGGTCTCTCCTTGCCCATGGGTGGCTGTCTGTGCAGCTGCTTCCACACAGCAAGTTCAGTCTTGGCTCCTCTTCCATTCATGAATCACAAACTCCTAAGGGACAGTGACAATCTCCACTGATGCTTAGCTTTGAGCATGGGTGGAGCAACCGAATGATTTTTTTAATGGGAAAGGGAGGAGCGGCCAGTCACTGTTCTCTTCTCCAGTTCTCTGCCAACCGTGTGCTGTTTGCTTCCTCCTGGTGTTGAGAGATCACCTCTAAAGGGATCTGAGATTAAGAGAGGCCAAACAGGGAGCTGGTGTTGCCAGTGCATGGGCATCCCATGTGGGCACTGGTTTGAGTCCCGGCTGCTCCACTTCTGATCTGGCTCCCTGTTGATGACCTGGGAAAAGCAGCTGAAGATGATCCAAATACTTGGGCCCCTGCATTGATTTGGGAGACCCAGATGAAGTTCCTGGCTCCTGGCTTCAGCCTGGCCCAGCCCTGACCCTGGCTGTTGTAGCCATCTGGGAGTGAACCAATAGATGGCTCTCTCCTGCTCTCTCTCTCTCTCTCTCTCTCTCTCTCTCTCTCTCTCTGTATATGTGTCTCTCCTCTCTCTGTAACTCTGCCTTTCAAATAAATAATGAATAATATTTTTGGGAAAAAAAGCTCAAATAAAACAGAAGAAAATGGTTAAGGTAGGAGGGGTGATTTAGGAACCATGGTCAGGGCATGGACACTGCCCTCGGTTCATCAAGTGGGAAGCCCATAGACACATAATTCATTATGGATTTCTTTCTTTTTTTTTTTTTTTAAAGATTTATCTATTTGAAAGGCAGAGTTACAGAGAGGCAGAGGCAGAGAGAGAGAGAGAGAGAGAGAGAGAGAGAGAGAGAGGTCTTTCAACTACTGGTTCACTCCCAGATGGCTGCAACAACCAGAGTTGCACTGATCCAAAGTCAGGAGCCAGGAGCCTCCTCGGGGTCTCCCAGGTGGGTCCAGGGGCCCAAGCACTTGGGCCATGTTTCATTGCTTTCCTAGGCCATTACAGAGAGCTGGATCAGAAATGGAGCAGCCAGGACTCGAACCAGCGCCTATATGGGATCCCGGTGCAGCAGATGGTGACCTGGGGATCTGCATGTCGAGCTGGCTGCTGACAAGATGCTCAGATCCCTGCCTGTGGAGATCCCTCTCTACATCCTTCCTGCTATATTCTATTGGTCACACGGGCCAAACCCAATACCGTGTGTGACAGGACAACACCAGGACATGGATGCCAGGACGTGAACACCGTCTGGGACTCTACTGTAGCCTGGCTACGCCAGCCACTATTTGTAGCACGTGGATAACTGACTTACCAGGGTAAGCCCCATCTCTGGGTTTATCTCCAGGACTGAATTGCAAGAATGAAACAACTTAAGGTGCTTAGGTCCCCATTCAGATAGGAACTCTTGCTATTAGAAATTGCAAATTCCTCTCACAGCAGCTGTGGAGAGGGGGAGGGAGAGGGGGAGGGGGTGCATCGGAAAGTTCAGTGTTGCCCCGGGGAGGGTTGTGTGAGTCTGCCTCACCTTCTGAGTTCTCTGTGTGCTGATTCCTGGTCCAGTGTCCACACAGCCTGATGCCCACGCCCACCCCTTACGGCAGCCATGACTTGCCTTGTACATGTCTCTGTGCCTGCACACTCGCATGGGATGGGATTGTGGCGATCCCTACAGAATCCATGTCTCCGGGAAGCTGCACAAAACGGCAAGGACTCCTTGCTGCTTTGTCGCCCACCAGTGAGGAACCACATCCAAACCCCACTGCCCCTCTGCAGAAACCGAAACGAGAAGACACAGACACAGAGACCGCCCGTCGGTGGGTGCCTTGGCTTTGCGGCAGGCGTGCGCCTGGAAGGTGCTACGCTCCTCAGTTTTCCGTGGGCCGAGCACTCTCACCTCACAGATGGGCCATCCAGCAGCAGGCGGCGAGTCGCAGTTAGGATGCCCTGTCCCGCACTGAAACGGCCTGGGCTCCAGTGCCTGTCTGACTCCTCCCTCCAGCTTCCTGCTAATGCCTGTGGAGCAGCAGGCGATGGCGCAAGGCCTGGCTTTAGCAGTAAATCAGCATCAGAGAGCTCTTTGGCTCCGGCTGGTCTCTTTCTCTACCTGTTCTGTTTCTGTCTGTCTGCTCGATAGCTCTGTCTCTCTGACTCTTTCTACCTCTCAAATTAAAAAAGAAAGAAATGATTTATCTTGACCCACTTTCAAACAACGGTGAATCTTAAGCCTTTTTGGCTAAAAGTCGCTTTCGTTGTTCCCTCTTTCTCTTTTACTTCTCTTCCCCCCTCAATTTTTGGCCCAGAACCTGATGATCTAAGAACACTTTAGATCTTAGGAAGTTACCATAAAGAGAAGCGGCCATCAGGATTTGGGGAGTTTCATGGCTCTTTAGGGTAGCCCTGAGATTCAGCAAGTGTCCAGAGGTCAAGGCTCTAGAGTCAGACCTCAGTAGCCCAGGGCCCAGGGAAGCCCACCAGGCAGCACAGAAACCCGATGCTCATCTGTGTGGATTGCATTATCTGGAAGTTTTCTTTCTGGGCCTGGTTTTAGGCTGCAATTTCCAACCAGGACATCTTCAAAGACATACACACAGTTGCTATTAGGGTTGCAACCACTGGAAGTGTGTAGCGGGGAAAGCAGGGAGTGAGGGAGAGCAGGGGGTGAGGGAGAGGCAAAGTTAAATCCAAATGCCAGTCCTAATTCCCCATTTTGTGCCTTGGCAAGCGCAATTGATACAACAATCATATATCAGGAGGCCTTCCTACAAATTGTGGGTTAGTTCCTTTCCTTTTGTACCCAGAATGGAAAACTGGCCCCAGCTTAAAGGTAGCTGGCCAGTGGAGGAACTATAGTCCATCTCAGCTGGCACATGTGTGCCTATCCGATTTTTTTTTTTTTAATTTTCAGGGAATTTCACGAGTATTCTTAGCAAAGTCAGGGAGGTAATAGTCGAAGGCAGGAGAATGTCCATTTAGTTCCTTTTTGTCCAAGGACAATAGAACGTGAAACTCCTGTCCATCTAAGATAGTCTGATGGACTATTCTGATGGAATGTTCTGGTTACTCGAATAGTGGAATTCCGTGAGGATCGCCATGCATATAGCACTGGCTGATGGTGAAGAATTAGAAGCAAACCATAGGCTGTATCCTTTCCACGGAAGCACATTTGGGCACCTAAGACCTCCTTAAGGGCCTTGGAAGGGGCCGGAAGCCACCACCAGGAAACCTCACGCTGTCCACGAAGAAAGTCCGTGCGACGGGGAGATCTGCACGCGTGTTTCCACTGGAGTTGCTGAGAAGTCATCCGTTGCTCACAAGTGGTTGCTCGTTCGCTGCTCTTCTGTTTCCATAAAAGCAGACTCCAGGGGGGGAAAACTCAGCTTCGTGTTTGAATTCCCTTGGTGAACACAGAGCGCTTCTTTTCCATCCTCGGGAGTCTGTTCCCCAGATACAATGGCAGAGGTCCTGAATGTGGCGGGATCGGTCTCCCTGCAGCCTTGCAGGAATGCGCATGCTCCTGGGAGCCCTGCAGCTGTGCGGAGACAGGCGCAGCAGGAGCGCGCGGCAGGAGCGCACAGCAGGAGCGCGCGGCAGGTGGACTTGACCGCTGCTCTGCTGTGGGCCCAGGAACACCGCCCCCCCTAGAGAGCAGTGCCATGATGTCAGAGAGCAGCTCTGCAGGGCCAGGCAATGGATGCAGAGGCAGAAACGCCACTTGCGACACTCACATTCCCTATGGGAGCGCTTGGCTGGAGTCCCAGCTCCTGCTAATACGCACCCTGGGAGGCAGCCGGTGACAGACCTGGGTTGAGTGCCAGGCTCCCTGGCCCAGCCCTGACTATGGCAGGCATTTGGGGTAGTGAATGAGCAGATGTGGGATCTGCCTCTGTATTTCTGCCTTTCAAATAAATACAACCAAATGAAAATTTGAAAAAGAGCTTGCTGGGTCTGGCGCAGTGGCTTAGTAGGCTAAACCTCTGCTGGCAACACTGGCATCCCATGTGGGCGTCCCATGTGGTCGCTTGTTCAAGTCCTGGCTGTTCCACTTCCGATCCAGCTCTCTGCTATGGCCTGGGAAAGCAGTAGATGGCCCAAGTCCTTGGGCCCCTGCACCCACCTGGGAGATCTGGAGGAAGCTCCTGGATCCTGGCTTTGGATCAGTGCAGCTCTGGCCATTGCGGCCATCTGGGGAGTGAACCAGTGAATGGAATACCTCTCTCTCTCTCTCTGTCTTTCCTTCTCTCTAACGCTACCCCTCAAATAGACAAATTAAAAAAATATTGAAATAAGAACTGGTCTCCCTGCTAGTGTGGTGGAGGTGCTGTCATCCCCTTGTGTCCATTCTTATGCATGGAAAAGGCAGAAATGGGCAGAGCGGGGCTATGCCTCCTATGCCCACAGGTTGCAACCCCTCGGTCCAAGTGAAGCCCTGGTACCAAAGCCGCAGAAGCAAGGTGTGATTTGAGCATTTGCTTCTCACCACCCAGCTTAAACATCAACAGGGATGGACATGGGGTAGACAGCCAGGGGCCTCTGTGGCCTGAGCCATGGCCCGAGGCGCGTCTGCTGGGGCAGCCACACAGCAACCTCTGAAGCCCCCAGAGCCAATCCCTAGGCTCACACATGTGACCCCTGATGGCCACTTCCAAGGGACCAGAGTGACCAGCACCTGGGTCTCTTGACTGTGGTGTTGGTGACTTTGTCACCACAGTTGGCATAACTACCCCCAGATTTCTAACCAACCTGGGGCTTCCCCTCGCAATCTGGCTTTGAGGCCCGTGGGTTCTGGGTGTCAGTTCTTTTTCATGAGTATCTACTTTATGTAGAAAACGCAGTGACGGTGAGTAAGCCCAAATCTCCTGCCTCTCGCAGATCCACAAGCACTAAACCCAGGAAGCCCATGACGACCACCGGGTTCCTGGGCTCATCACTATTCCTTCTCTGTTGAGAAATGAATGTGTCTGGGGGTGAATGGATAGGGAACTGTCTCGTTATTACTTATGTCTGCCAGACGACTGTATTAATGAGTGACGTGAATTAAATCTAAGGACACTGGGGTTTCCCAGTGTCAGCTTTCCTTTGTGAAAAAATAATTATGTTATGTATTTGAAAGGCAGAGTGACAGTGAGAGAGAGAGCAAGCAAGAGTGCCAAATGGCCAGGGCTGGGCCCAGCTGAGGCCAGGAGCCAGGAACTCCATCTGGGTCTCCCGCTGGTGGCAGGATACCAAGGGCTTGGCCCATCATCTGCTGCTTTCCCAGGTGCATTAGCGGGAAGCTGGCTAGGAAGCCGAGCAGTGGGGACAGGAATCGCCGCTCTGATATGGGGTGCTGGCATCACAGGCGGCAGCTTAACCCACTGTGCTAGGATGCCAATCTGCCTTTTTAACATTGTTCATTAAAAACATGTTCCCATCAATGGATGAGGGCTGAATAAAATGTGGTGTATATACGATGGAATGTTACTCAGCCATAATGAAGAATAAAATCTTGACATTTTCAAAAAATTGTATGGAACTGGACAAATTATGCTGAGTGAAATAAGCCAGAAAGACAAATTTCACAGTTCTCTTTCCTATGTGGGAGTTAATATATACAGAGTATAAAAATGTGTAGATGCCATATTATTTGGTATAAGGAAGTTAAAACTGTTGCCTCACTGAATTATATCCTCTACAAAATAGTACACCTGTCTCCCCTCACTTTATGGTCTTTGCCCTGTTTCCCACGCTAGGTGATATTAATATCATGTTTTAAAGAAAAACAGTACCTATGTGTGCACATGTGAAGTGAACATGGCAAAATGTTCCACATTATTAAATCTAAAAATAAATGCAAAACATTTTGAGCAGCCACAAATGTTGAACATATTGGTTTTTTTTTTTAAAGATTCATTTATTTGTTTGAAAGGCAGAGTTATAGAGAAGCAGAGGCAGAGAGAGAGAGAGAGAGAGGTCTTCCATCCGCTAATTCACTCCCCAGTTGGCCACAACAGCTGGAGCTGGGCTGATCCAAAGCAAGGAGCCAGAAGCTTCTTCCAGGTCTCCCACGTGGGTGCAGGGGCCCAAGCACTTGGGCTGTTTTCTGCTGCTTGCCCAGGTGTGTTAGCAGGGAGCTGGATCGGAAGTGGAGCAGCCGGGTCTTGAACTGGTGCCCATATGGGATGAGGGCACTGTAGGCGGCGGCTTTACCCGCTACACCTCAGCGCCGGCCCCTGTACAAATTCCTTCTGAACATGGGGAGCCTGTGGGTTTCTGGGCTCGCTCTTTCACCCATCAACTCATCATTCATTCACCACCTACTGATTGGGTGCCTACCATGTGCTTTGCTCTGGGTTGACTGTTAAAGGTAGCAATGCTGCTGGGCACACAGGGTCCCTGCCCAGGTGGAGCCCACCCCAGCAGGGAGACCTAGTGCATAAATGGTCACAGCTGGTCCTCCCTAGCCCTGTAGTGTCAGCCAAGTGTGGACTGAGAGATTGTCTGAAAACAGTTGTATTTCTTCTGGGCATGTGCAGACTCTTGTTGTGATTCCCAGACAACCCCGTGGAACACCTGTTCACGTAGCCTCTGTGTTGTGCTGGGCTCTGTAAGTCATGCAGAGTCGATGGGGGATGATGTGGGCAGGTTCTGTACAAACACCCCATGTTGTGTGTAAGGGAACAAGGGGGACCTGAGCATGTGAACATTTGGGTGTCTGTTGGGGGTGGGGGGGTCCTGGAACCAAGCTCCCCAGCTAATCAAAGATGACTGCGCTGCATCTGTCAATCACCATGTGGCAGGAATGGAGAAAGTGCAAGGGCCTGGGAGAGACTGCCACAGGAGACTCATCCAGGAGGTGAACAGGATAGCGAGTCTCCTGGTGGAGGGGGCGTTATTTCGGACAATAGGAGCTAGTGTGGAGGGAGGAATGGGACCACAGGGGGACCTCCCAAGGGTTAAATGCAGCCCGGAGCTCTGCAGGAGCCAAGAGGAAGCTTGGGAGGTCAGGGAGTGGGAAATGCAGACAGAGCTCACCAAGGGCCTACAGAACACTTAAAAGGCGGGGGACCAGTAGGGGCGTTTAAAAATGTTTGTTTATTTATTTGAAATGGAGGGGAGAGAGAGAGAGAGAGGGGTTAGGGGGTGACGGCTGAGTCCAGGATAGAGCGGCGGCTGGTTTTGCCCAAGGCTGGGGGTTAGGAAGAGGCAGGGGCTCACGGTGGCTCCACCCCTTTTCCTCCCAGAATGCACTCCATATGGCCATCTTTGGAGGGATGTCAGTCAAAGGGGGGGAAGGGGAAATTGTCAAAAGCCCAGGCGTTCTATTCATGTTTATCTATTCATTTATTTTCTTAAGTTTAACAGATAGTAGAAGTTTTACGTGTTTGTAGAGTACCATGTGGGGGTGCACGCTGTGCAGTGTTCGAGTCCAGGTAAACACAGCTGTTTCCTTTACTGCTTCTTTATGGTGAATGCATTAAAAATCTTCTCTTCCAGCTTTCTTTTTTTCAACAGATTTATTTATTTATTTTGGAAGACAGAGGTACAGAGAGCATGAGACAGAGAGATGGAGAGATCTTCCATCCACAGGTTCACTCCCCAGATGGGTGCACAGCCAGTACTGGGCCAGGCCAAAGCCAGGAGCCAGGAGCTTCCTCCGTGGTTCCCTGCAGGTGGCTGCTTTCCCAGGATGATCAGAAGTGGAACAGCTGGGACCGAAATCAGCACCCATATGAGATGCTTTGTATTAGTACCACCATGTTTGACAGTTCAATTCTCTGGCCACTGGAGTAGCCAATTTTCTTTAATAAATTTCCTCTGCTTGAAAAAAAGCTATATGTAGGGGCTGGCACTGTGGTATAATAGGTAAAGCCACCTCCTGTAGTGCTGGCATCCCATATGGGCACCAGTTTGAGTCCCGGTTGCTCCACTTCCGATCCAGCTCTCTGCTATGGCCTAGGATAGCAGCTGAAGATGGCCCAAGTCCTTGGGCCCCTGCATCTGGGTGGGAGAACTGGAAGAAGCTCCTGGCTCCTGGCTTCAGTCTGGCCCAGCTCTGGCCATCGCGGTCATTTGGAGAGTGAACCAGCGGATGGAAGACCTCTCTCTCTCTCTCTCACTCTCTTTCTGCCTCTGCCTCTCTGTAACTCTGCCTTTCAAATAAACAAATCTTTTAAAAAAACCAACTGTGTGTCTACACTGCACTGTTGTGATGTACAGTCACTCTATTCGCTAATAGGACATCAGAACTTATTATTTCCATCTACCATGTCCATCAACCCTTCCCCATCCCCTTCTCGCCCCCACACTCCCCAGCTTCCTGCTGGCTGCCACCTGCCCTTGACCTCTGTGGCCGTCTGCTGTGTACCATGCCAGGCGCTGCTTAGAGCACTTGGAGTATGGTAGCTAACAAAATAGAAAGTCTAGAGCCTCTGGCCACCTGCTGATTGGAGAGAAGTGACCCAGAAGACCCTGGGGTCCCTAACCTCCAATGCATCTCTGGCCCAGATTTATGTGTATGACAAGGAGCTCTAATGTAAGCTTCCCAACATCTCTACGTCTCCTTTATTCAGTGTTTCCCTTCCTGAGTTCTCCCAGGCCCCTGCCTTCTAGAATATGGTCTAAGGACTTAGTATCATTCATATCTCCCCACCTGTGCCAAGGATGATTGAAAAATGAAATGTTAAGGAGTTGTAAATGTGCCCCTCAAAAGTTTCCTTCTTTCCCCCATGATCCAAAATTGAAGTGCTGCTTTAGTTACCGTTGACCAAGCACCATCGCAGCTATTTTGTTTATATAAACTCTCTTAATATTCATTTTCAAACCACTTCTAAGTACTAGTATTATCCCCATTTAATAGGCAAGAAAACTGAGGCACACAGAAGTCAAGCAACCTGCAGAGAGCTGCACAGCTAATGAATGGCACAGAACTGAAGACACGTGGGCTCCCCTCTTTTGTCCCTGTCTCTGCAGGACCCCTGCTCTCAAATCTTCCCTCTACACAGGTACAACCCAGCACCAAGCTCTGCCAGAATAAGATCCCCAGGGGAGCCTGCAAACCTATCCTGCCACAGTCCTCGCTTGTGCTCCTGTAGCCACAGCTGATCATGGAGAAGAAAGCCGATGTGCACAAATGGTACCAGGACCCGAGAGCAGGGATTCAGGCAGGGGAGGACCCTCGGCTCCATCACATCCTTGGCTGATCCCTTGGAAGGTGAAGTTTACAATCCGTGAGTGAACCTGAGATTCGTGCTGGCCAGGCTTTGAGAAACTTCCCATCTGGTCTGTGTTTGAAATGGGCTTTACATTGGTGGAGATGTTTCAAATCAGGGATTATGTTAATGCTAGAGATGGAGGCATTGCCAGAGGCAAGATCATTTGGATGGGGTTCTTTGGAGACTCTGCTGAAGTTCAGTGTCTGAGCCGTGATCCGTTTCTCTAGTGAATGGACATAACCCTGCCTGGTCCTGCTCCTGGCCCGTGGCCTCCTTGAAAAGTAAACAAGGAGGAGACTGGTGGGGGTGGGGTGGGAAGGGGAGAGTGCATGCTAATCAGTCAGATGCATCGACATGCCAGTGTGACGTCAGGAGACTAGAACTATCACCTGTCCACAGGCGGCAGCCTTGCTGTGATTTACCTCCCATCAAATCACCACAGAACCACAGAGGTCCCTTATGAGGGAGAGGGGAGGGACATCTTTTGGTGCTGGCATTTCTCTCCTGATCCCTCGGGCTCCAACCCAACAAGGAGTGTGAGGTAGAAATTCCCATGTCTGAAGGCAGAAAAGCAAACGTGCCTAAGACGATGAGGAGAAACCACATGGATCACAGTCAGCAGACAGTGTTCAAGGGCTGGAGGCTTCAAGGGCAGACTGACAGCCTCCAAGGACAGCAGTTGTAGGTAGTGGTGGAGATAGTGTAAGTAGTGATGGGGATGGTGTAGGTACTGATGGGGATGGTGTAGGCAGTGATGGAGATGGTGTAGGTAGTGGTGGAGATGGTGTAGGCAGTGGTGGAGATGGTGTAGTTAGTGGTGGAGATGGTGTAGGTAGTGATGGGGATGGTGTAGTTAGTGGTGGAGATGGTGTAGGTAGTGGTGGAGATGGTGTAGTTAGTGGTGGAGATGGTGTAGTTAGTGGTGGAGATGGTGTGGGTAGTGGTGGAGATGGTGTGGGTAGTGATGGAGATCGTGTAGGTAGTGGTGGAGATGGTGTAGGTAGTGGTGGAGATGGTGTGGGTAGTGATGGAGATGGTGTGGGTAGTGGTGGAGATGGTGTAGGCAGTGGTGGAGATGGTGTAGGTAGTGGTGGAGATGGTGTAGGCAGTGATGGGGATGGTGTAGGCAGTGATGGAGATGGTGTAGGTAGTGGTGGAGATGGTGTGGGTAGTGGTGGAGATGGTGTGGGTAGTGATGGAGATCGTGTAGGTAGTGGTGGAGATGGTGTAGGTAGTGGTGGAGATGGTGTGGGTAGTGATAGAGATGGTGTGGGTAGTGGTGGAGATGGTGTAGGCAGTGGTGGAGATGGTGTAGGTAGTGGTGGAGATGGTGTAGGCAGTGATGGGGATGGTGTAGGCAGTGATGGAGATGGTGTAGGTAGTGGTGGAGATGGTGTAGGCAGTGATGGGGATGGTGTAGGTAGTGGTGGAGATGGTGTAGGCAGTGGTGGAGATGGTGTAGGTAGTGGTGGAGATGGTGTAGGCAGTGATGGGGATGATGTAGATAGTGATAGAGATGGTGTAGGCAGTGATGGAGATGGTGTACTTAGTGGTGGAGATGGTGTGGGTAGTGATGGGGATGGTGTAGGCAGTGATGGGGATGGTGTAGATAGTGATAGAGATGGTGTAGGTAGTGGTGGAGATGGTGTAGGCAGTGATGGGGATGGTGTAGGCAGTGATGGAGATGATGTAGGCAGTGATAGAGATGGTGTAGTTAGAGGTGGAGATGGTCTTGGTAGTTATGGAGATGGTGTTGATAGTGATAGAGATGGTGCAGGTAGTGATGGAAATGGTGTTGGCAGTGGTGACATTCGTGCCGATGCTGAAGTCTGATGAACATAAGGAAGTACTGGTGACGATGGTGGACATGGGATTGGCTGATGGAGGTTAGATGCTGACTGTGAAGACTTCCAGCCTGGGGAATCTCATTAGAGCCATGGAACATCACAAAACTTTAAACATTTTTTCTTCCATAGTCTCCCTCCACAGCACTGTAGTGTTGGGTACAAGGATGGTTAAACCTAAATATCTTAGGAGCTTTCTCATGCCTAAATATAGCAAGAGGCACTTAAAGGGAATGGCTGCTGTTTGCACAAGGACAAGCGTATGGCTAGGGTTGATGGAGTACCCGTTCCTTCATGCCTTAGAACGACATGTGCATGTGGGTGCTCGTGGGTGTGTGCAAAGCAGACTGCCCGTTTCCCAGCCTCTGAACATGTATTAGTGCCAGCCAGGAGGCAGCTAGCCTGTGTCTGGCCTGAGAGTCTCCACTGCTGACCCTGTGGTGACAAAGGCAGGGGCTTACTCCCAGTGGGACCGCCCAGCTGGTTTTCTCAGTGAGCGACTGGGGATGGCGTCTCCACATGGGGAGAATGTTTCTTTCTCCTGTAATTCTCGCACAGGCTCTCTCCCCTCCGACCTTGAAGAAATGAAATCCTCTCTACATCACAACTGTTGGCCTTGTATTTTGATTTTCTCACCTGAAAAGCAACTTGAAAATTCTTATAGGACTCAGTTCGCCTTGACTGTGGCATTCAGGAGTGGGCAAATCAGGATGAGTTTGGGTTTTGTTGGAGTGAAGTCTGCCCTACTGACAGGAATCAATTGCACAACACGGGGAAGGTCTGGTTTTGATTCCTGTCATCTTCCCGGGCCAGTGGGTGGCTTGGTTAACAGAGCTGATCTCTCACTTCTGGAATTGGATTGTGTTTCCAGCTGACACACGTCTGCCTTGAATTTGGATCCGCTCGTGCACTCCGGGTCTGGGCCAGGCAGTGAGAAATGGGGCTTAACGGATACTCTGCAGCCCTGACTTAACTGGTTACAGCTCTCCTAAGACACAGGGATTGCAAGATGTTGCTTTTCAAAAGTGGAGTCTGATTGTGCTTGTGCCAAGGGGTGCGTGGAGGCAGCGGGGGAGACGGTGTTTTACGAAGAGTCATAAAAATGGAGTTACACTGAGCCAGACAATTTTCTCTTTGCTTACATATCTAGGAAATAAGCCAGAAACTCAGCAGAGAATCGCAGTGGTTACTGACGCCGAACAGCTCAAAAAATGCCTCCTCCCTCTGACTTTCTCTCTCTGCCTGAGAAAGACAAGAAAATTTATAGGCAGTGGTGACTCTCTCTGGCAGATTCTAAAATCTTAGTGTGAATTAGCGTAATTCATCCTGAGGACGGAGTGAGGAAGAACGGGTATGTGATTATCTCCATTCAATAACATTCAACCGACACACAGGGCAAAATGGACCCACCATCCAGGATAAAACACAGGGATGAAGGGACCTTAATGAGCATGATAACACACACATACATCATCCCAAAGCCTGCATCTATCTTAGTGGGGGAAACATTTGGGGCTTTTGCCCTAAGCCAGGGAGAAGACAAGAGTGGCTGCTCCCTCCATTCAACCCTGTACTGGAGGAATTTGCTAAAACAATCGGACAAGAGAAAGCGATTAGGAGAATAAGGATTGGACAGGAAGAGGTAAAATTATTCCCATTTTCAAATGATTTGATTATGTATCTGGAAAACCCAAAAGAATCAATGAGAAGTTGACTAAAGACTTTAGAGGAAAGCAGGATACTAAAATCATTTCCTGAAGTCAAAATTACACACACACACACACACAACTGAAAGAAACACACCGAGGTAGCAAAAGTACAAAATGGTTATCTGAGTGGGAAATCTACAAATCATACGTGGAAAACTATATAAAATACTCTTGTGAGCTACACAAGTGACGTTGAATGAAATGACGCACACCATGTCCTTGTATGGCAAGATGTGGCTGATGTCAATCTAGCAGTATGAATTCGCCCCAGGTTAGTTTATACACAATTTGATGAAGCCCATTTAGAAGGAGGATACATACGTGGAAAACATATGATATTAAGATATTAAAATATGTCCAGTTGCTTGTAATGCATGAATAGGCACATGGAACCAGATAGAAAATCTAGGAATAGATAAATGGGCATATGGACACGTGGTATATGATAAAGATAGAATCTCAAAGCAGTGAGAGAAAAGGAAGGGCCTTTTAGTATATAAACAACTAGGTAGCCATACAGGAAAATATAAAACCAAGATCTTTTCCTCACACCATACACGAGGAAAAATTCCACGTGACTCACAGGTCTAAATACAAAAATCAAAGCCATTTGAGTCGTGGAATAAATCGGAGTGAATTCCTTTATAATCCTTCAGGGAAGGAAATGTTCCTATCTTGGCTCCAGGCCACGCACAATAAGCAAAAGATAAATAAGGTTCACCACATTCAAATTAAAGCAAAACAGTGTGTGCCAAGAGGCAAACAGAACAAGAGCAAGAAGTACAGTAAAAAAGCCAAAGACCAACTAGAAGAAGTGCCCGCAACTTATGCTACAGAGATGGGCGGCATCCCTATACGTAAAGAGTTGCTAACAATTGATGAGAAGGAAGTCAAAAACCCAACAGAGAAGTGACAAAAGGTAAAGACAGATGGTTCACTAAAAAATAAATGAAAATTTCTGTTAAAAATGCAAAAGATGCACAGTCTTGCCCATAATAAGAAGAATCAGAATTTATAATACACACAGATAGCATTTTTTACCTCTGATTGGCAAAACTCCAAAAGCCTGACAGTATATTCCAGTGGCAAGAATAGGGAAATGCTCTCTACAATTGCTTGTATCCTTACAGAGAGAAATTGGTAATATCCATCAAAATCATGCACTTGCCACTTGATCTGACAGCTCATTTCTGGACATTTGTCCTGAAGTTATGCTCATGAAATATGAAATGGCCTTTATATACATTGTGGTATAAAATTTACAGTACACAAGGACTGAAAATATCCAATGTCCATCGATAGAGGACTTGAATCAACTGTGACAGATTTTTAAAACTGAATGTGGTAAGGATGTTGAAAGAAATAGGAATAAGCATTTGGGGCTGTTCAGAGGCTGCTCGTCATGCCGTCATCCCAAGCTGGAGTTCAGCTCTAGTGAAATAAGGCATCTAACCAACAATCAGCAACGACAGCTAAAACTCTCAGTTGAAAAATCAGTGGACAGATTTCATTACCGGTGGATGAGCTGAAACCAGAACTCACTGATGCATCTTGACACCACTGAACTTGGGAGAGCCCAGTAATGCAGTGTATTAGAATGTGCCAAGCATCACTTATGGACTAAGTTTCCTAAGGCTTTGACCCTGGGCATATCAAGTCTTTAAATCTAATTACCAGTTTGCAAAATTCTAGAAGATACAACAGCATGGTCATGAATACCATGAGGATAAAGGAAACCCCTATTGGACAACTGATCCAACTTCTTCCACAAATAATTGGTATGAAAACAAAAGGAGAGACTTTTAAAGATTTAAAATGACTAATGAGATGTAACATTGCATATAATGGATATTTTTATTTGGATTCTTATTTGAACAATCCAACTGTGAACAAATACTTTATTTTAGAAACCAGGAAAAGTTGAGTAGGACTGATTGTTAAAGCATTATTGGTAGGGCTGGTGTTGTGGCACAGAGGTTTAAGCTGCCACCTATGAAGCCAGCATCCCCATGTAAGCGCCAGTCCCGGCAGCTCCACTTCCAATCCATCTCCCTCAGGGAAGATAGCCCACGTTCTTGGGTCTCTGCCACACCCAAAGCGTCTTTCAGACTCCTGGTTTTGGCCTGGCCCAGCCCTAGACGTTGTAACTTTGGGGGAGTGAACCAGCAGATGAAGGATTTCTCTCTCTCTCTCTCTTTCTCTCTGTAACTCTGTCTTTCAAATACATTTCTTAAAAAAGAACTATTGTTAATTCAGTGGAGTGTGACAACGGTGTTTTAATTGTGTGTTTTCAGTCTTTATTGGTGAGAGGCACATACAGAAATATTAAGAGAATGACAGAGTAGCTGGGACTCCCTTTAGAGCTGCCCCACCGTTTGGGAGAGATGCATTGGTGGATCCACGTGGGAGGTACAGGGGGATTCAGTAGGCTGTTCCTTTCATTATGCTTTCTCTACTGTGTTCGCATATTTACGTACAGAAAGGGCCATTGTGAAAACACCAGGCAGCAGGTTTAGTGAAACCTATGAAGTGAGAGTAAAGAGTATATACCCTCCGAATTCCAGAAAGGAAAACATCCTTCTCTGGCCGTAGTCCCAAGCTGTGAACGAGTCACCTCCAAAATTGATTTCAAGCTCTTGCCAGTCATCCATAACAACTTCCCTTCAGTATCCAAACTTCTAAAATCAACTCATGGGAATAGCCTCCGTCCATCAAAAAAAAAAAAAAAGGCTTTCGCAACCGTCCCCCTACCCTGCCGCGTCCGAGTGTCAACCCATTTCTGAACTCCGTGCATCTCAGGACCCTAGCTTGGGACACCTGCTTGCTCTGTTCGGTGGGATGGCGCTTTGTGAGCAAGTCCTAGATTCTGGGTCTTTGCTTCAGGTAACGAGTGGTGGCCTCTCCCTTTGACAAGAGAATCACCCCATCTAAAACAAATCTTGAAACGGCTAAAATCAGCACCATCAGGACTGGGGGCCTGGAACCTGCAATTGTAAGCAGCTCGGGTTGCACCGATTTTCAGAAGGAAAATTCCAGATGAGGCCCAGACGTTGAATACGAACTCCCATCATTCCCTTCTTGTCTGAGCAGGGGGAATTCACCCAATTCATCAAAGGTGGCACTACTTCAAAAAGGATTGAGGAGGGCCGGTGCCGTGGCTCACCTGGCTAATCCTCTGCCTGCGGCGCCGGCACCCTGGGTTCTAGTTCCAGTTGGGGCGCCGGGTACTAGTCCTGGCTGCTTCTCTTCCAGTCCAGCTCTCTGCTGTGGCCCAGGAAGGCAGTGGAGGATGGCCCAAGTGCTTGGACCCTGCACCTGCATGGGAGACTAGGAGGAAGCACCTGGCTCCTGGCTTAGGATTGACGGAGCGCCGGCCGTGGCGGCCATTAGGGGAATGAACCAATGGAAGGAAGAACTTTCTCTCTGTTTCTCTCTCACCGTCTAGAACTCTCTCTGTGTCTCTCTCTCTTTCTCTCTCACTGTCTAACTATGCCTGGCAAAAAAAAAAAAAAGAAAGAAAGAAAAAAGAAAAAGAAAGAAAAAGAAAAAGAAAAGAAAAAGATGGGAGAAAAGACGGGTAGAACTGAGGACAGGTTTGCAAGGCACTTAGGTATGACGTGTGGACATCGTGGTTTGCTTTCCAACCTGCAAAAAAGCAGTGATAAATGTTTCTAGGGGCAGGCATTTGGGCTGGAGTTTGTGGCAGCCATGTCCCATCTCATAGTGCCTGGGTTCGAATCCTGGCTCCTGATTCTAGCTTCCTGCTAATACGCACCATGGGAGGCAGCAAACGGTGGCTCAAGTAATTGTTTCCCTGCCATCCACAAAGGAGACCTGGATTGAGTTCCTGGCTTTCGGCTTTGACCCCGGTCCAGTTCTGGCTGTTGCAGGCATTTGGAGAGTGAACCAATCTCTCTCTTTTCATCTCTCTCCCTCCCTCACTCTCCCTCCCTCTCTCTCCCTCTCCCTCCCTCCCTCTCTCTCCCTCTCTCTCCCTCCCTCCCTCCCTCTCTCTTCCTCTCTCTCTCCCTCTCTCTCTCTCTCTCATGTTCTTTCCCCCTTACCCATTTTTTTTTCCTCTCTGTTTATTAAACAAACAAATAACCGCTTTACAGTTTTAAAAACACGAAGGGGTTGCTGTTCGTTTTGCAGAATGTGACAGTGCTGTTATCATTACGTGTTTTAAGCCCTTTACTCATGAGATATGGACATGTATGTGAGATCTGTAGCTTGCGGAAGTGTGTGCACACGCATCTAAATGGCACAGGAATAGTCTCTGATCTGTGACCTGAGTCACACTTGTCATTTGAGACCTCAAAGGACATGAAGGATGCTAGGGTCAAAGTTTTCAAAATATCAGTGATAAAACTGACCCTTTCTCAAACTCCTCTTATCAAAGCTTTCATTAGTGGATTCATCAGGAATCATCTGTATCTTATCAAACTGTGATGCATGTCGGCAGGGTCCATTATATAGCGCAAGGCTTTGCTGCCATTCCTTATATATTAAGAAGGCATTGCATCAATTTCTCTGGCGACTCCGATTAAGTTGTTTTTGGTCTGTCAAGTTGATGTAAAAAGTTAGCACCATCTTGAAATGATCAACTATTACCTACCCAGCTCTATGTAATCTGAGCACACCACTGAAAAACCAAATTTGTGGAGAAAAAAAAATGTAGCTTTTTTTTTTTTTAAATAGTATTTGGGAAGTTGTGTAGGAATATTTTTGAAAATCGAGCTTTCTTGTGGAGTATTCAGCAGTTCCTGCTGTGGTATAACGTTTGGCAGCTTCCACAGGGATAACATTTCAAAGCTGTCTCTACCTTCACCAATATGTTCCAGGGCTATCCATTTTTATTTTTAAGTCATGATGTTCCTGTAATTTATTGGGTGCTAGGTAAAGAATGCCAATCACCTAGAACAAGAAGTAATTAGAATAGTACAGTTACAGTGACAACTCAACCAAGCAAACTGTTCCAAAGATGATATTCAGAAGGTCACGTTGATAAGAGAACCTCATTTGAAAACAGGTTCTCACTCGAGCTGTGGGGGTCAGGAAGCCCAGAAATAGATGTGCTTTTCAAAGGGGAGTCTTTAGTCTATCACATTACAAAATGATCCTTGACTTTGCAATTGGACAAAAGCCAAGGATGCAGAGCTAACCATGGATGGGAACAAAACATCCCAGAGAACTCTCTGGATTTTTGGTCTGCAGCAACCACACCCACCACTGTTGGGTAGCTGAACAAACGTTCCACTTCCACTGGGATATGCCAAGCACTTTTATTATCATCCTCACTTTCCAGATAAGGAAACTGGTTAAGGGTCTTTTACAGGGCCACACACGGTGGAGTGGAAAGCCCTGTTTCAGAACCGTTTCTTTTTCTTTACCACCATGTAATTCCGTTTGCCCCAAAAATAGCCTAACTGCAGGTTAACATTTCAAGATTTAACTCAATGTGAAATTTCTCACACTTGGAGAAAGCAGCGGATCTCGGTGGAAACCCACATCCTGCTGGATGCTTCTCTCTCCTTCTATGTAGTCTCGCTACATGCACTCATCCAACCTGAGCACTCAGGCTCTGGGTCTTCGGACCCTTTCTGGAATGGAAAGGGCTGTGTTTTTTTCACGACCCCACTAGCACTTAGCATGGTGGCTACACATAGGAGGTTCTCAACGAATGTTTGCTGAAGGGGTTCATGTACTGCACCTCCCTTCCTGATAGTGGATGAATGAGGAGCTACTGCCTTATCTAGATGTGGGCTTGGTTTTAGTTGGCGTTTGTTGGCCAATGAAAACCTGGCAGTATCCAGGAAAACAGAAAGTTAGATGCCCGACCGACAACACCCTGACTCATTTTCCTATCAGTGTGATCTGAAAATAATAAGAGATTATGTTCCATGCCCCTCAAAATAAAATTCTGTAGTTAGGCAATCTGCTTCTGGAGCCATTATCTTGTACCTAATTAGAGGGAGTGTAGAAAAAGCAAACAAACCAGCACAGAGCCCAGTCGTCTGTGTCTTTTCCAGGAGCTCGGAGCAAGGATTTATTTGTCGGTGGAAGTTCATGAACTCCCCGATTGTGGTGTGTGCATTTTGACTGTGTGGGTAAGCCAGTGTGTTGGCTTTGCTCATCTATGGCACACGGAGGGTGATGGAAGCTTGTTTTGGTGGAGTTGTGTCACTGGCGGCCATGGCCACATCTTCCCCAGAGCTGCACCATCAAATCACTGGAATCAAACCTCCGCCAGCCAAGTCAGTGATTCCCGGTACCCAGAACTTCCTCACACTGTGTTCTCAGAAGTCTTTGAAAACAGACATCTGTGTTTTCATTGAATTTTGTATCCCTAGCACCTACCATGAAGCCTACCAACATCTCAGTAAGTTAGGTTAAAAAAAAAAAAAGAATGGCCATAAAATTATAGATGCTATGGTTTTCTGGAATCTTGTAGAATCTTCTGGAATAAATTATTCTTTTGTTATCAGGTATCTCAGTTTCTTAGCAAATAAAACAGGGTCATTGTTACATACACTGGGGACAAGTGAGAAAGCAAATGCTTCCTTTCTTCAGAGACTGACTGTAGAAATCACAAGAAAGACATTTTTTTCTTCTTGGATTCATTCTTAGTATTTCATAAATGAAACACTAGCAATTTTTTCTGACCAGTTGGTCTGGCCACACACAGTAGGAAATAATGTGTGCTTTTAGAATATAGTCTGTGGCCCAAGTCTTTTGAGAGTCTTTGAGAATTTTCCTCTATAATTCCTAAAAACGTCGCCTTTGGCTAGGTGCTCCCAGGGGTGCCTGTGGAAGAAATCTATTAAGAGAAACTCCCAGAAGCTGTAGAAAGATTTGGAGGGCAGCTGGCCCTGGACAGGAAAACAAGCACGTGGCTCTTCCAGTGTGGTTATTAACTCGAAGGCCATCTTAAGCCTGTCATTCAATCTCCAAGGACCTTGATCTCATCAACTGTAAAGTGAGATGGAGCACCCGAAGCCTCTTACAGCTCTCACAATCTGTAAATCTCTAACCCTGCCGCCTTGCTCATTTCCTCTTCAGAGGCAGGGACGGGGCTGTTGAGCCCAACCATCTAATGAGAAGCAAGGCTTTGGGATTAAAATACGTGTCCTGGGTTTCTCTGCAAGGCCCTCAGATCTGATTCCACCTTTTTTTTTTTTTTTTCCATCTTCTTTATTCCCAGAGCTGAGCTTTCAGAGGGCTGCATGCTGGGCTCCATCGCCTCTGGTTTTGCTTGAGTTTAACCCTGGGAGGCACTGGCAGGAGATCAGACGGTGGGAGGAGGGAGGGAGAGGTCCAAGTTTCTACTCCCTGGCTATCGCCATCCTATGGCCATCATGTCCTCTCAGGCCCTCAGAGGGTGGGGCTGCCCTTTGCACACTTCCGGTCAGGGGCCCAATCCCGGCTCTGGCCCTGGGACTTGCCCTTGCCTTCTTCGGTCCAGTGCCAACAGTGGCTTCCGGATCTTGACACCTGCTTGTGGGTGCGTCACCTCTTCTTCCTGCTGGAATCTTTGCAAAGAGGACCCGCATGCGCATTCTCTCTCACCCTTGTCCCTTTGGGGGCAAGTGTTTAGACATTTGGCCAGAGTGATTCTGAGAATTTCCAGCCGGAACTTTTGTTTTAATTTGTAGATTTACATTTATTTTATTTGAGAGGCAGAGAGAGAGAGAGAGAGAGAGAGAGAGAGAGAGAGAGAGAGAGAATCTTCCATTAGCTGATTTAGTTCCCAAATGCCCACAATAGCTGGGGCTGGACCAGGCTGCAACCAGGAACCAGGAACTCCATCTGGGTCTCCCACATGGGTGGCAGGGCCCCAAGCACTTGGGCCATCATCTGTTGCCCCCCCCCCCCCCCCGAGCAAATTAGCAGGAAGCTGGGTTGGAAGCAGAGCTGGGTTTCAACCCCAGGTGCTCTGCTGGTGGGATGCAGGCGGTCCAAACAGCATCGTAACCGCTATGCCACATGCCTGCTTCCTGCTGGAATTTTCAAAACTGATTTAGATACTTAGCAACAGGAATTTATTAAACAGGTCAGGAACTGCAGAGGTACCTGACATTAACTACCTTTACCTTGGATCTTCTCATGATTACGTCACAGGGTAAACAGGAAGTTTTAGCTAAATGCTGCAATCGCTCCATGTAATTTCTTTAATTAGATGACTCTCCCTGGAAGGCAGACCTTATGTTTTCCAAGTACAAAGAACCCAGAGTATACAGTAGAGGACCCAGGACTCTGAAATGTGGTTGAGCAGCTGACAATGGCATCATTCAGAAATAGACTCTGCTAATGTGCCTGGGAAAGTAGTGGAAGATGGCCCAAGTCCTTGGGCCCCTGCCACCCACTGGAGACCTGGATGCAGTCCCAGGCTCCTAGTTTTGGCCTGGCTCAACCCTGACTGTGGTGGCTGCTTGGGGATTGAACCAGTGGATAGAAGACTCTCTCTCTCTCTCTCTCTCTCTCTCTCAATTTCTTTCTTTCTTCTCTCTCACTGCTTTTCAGGTAAATAAATAAATATTTTTCAAAAACAAACCTTTGACATGTTCATGGTAAATTTTCTCCCAAAGAAATTGGATGGAACTCATCCTGGTCCAGCTCTATGTCCTTGGAACTGTGAAGACAAGGGACTTGATGGAAGATTCTGGATACTGTTAGGAGATTGTGCTAAGGCATGCAGAGCTCTCTTCTGGACTTGGAGGAACAGGAGAATTTGTAACTCGTTCTCCAAAGGACTAAGAGAAACCCGATTGCTTTGCTGGTCCAGGAAGAGGTGAATACGTCTTCCAGGCGGCTTTGAACTGACAGGCGGAAGGAAAGGTTTCAGTGTGAAAAGGGAGGCACCAGGAAAGCCACCGAGGCGGGCAGTGGCTCTCTCCTTCCAAGACAAGCAAGGAGAAGAGTTGCATGACGGAGATCAGGGTGGAGACCCGGCTGGAGAACAGACTGAGCAGGTCTGTACGTGCTGGGCCAAGGACTTCGTACATCATCCTGCAAGCCAGCAGCTCAACGGTGTCTCCCAGAAAGATACGTTGAGTCCCGGCGCCTGTGGGGGACACTGCCTTGTCTTTGCAGACAGGAGCAAGTGCAGATGGCATCCTTGGAGTGCGCCCTGCTCCAGTAGGGCTGGTATCCCTGTGGAGAGAGAAGAAGGCCATCGAGGACAAAGCTGGGAAGAGCGAGGCAGGATTCCACCAAGAGTCTCAGAAAAGCCTGGTCCTGGCGACAGCTTGATTTTGGGCTTCCAGCCAAATATTCCAGGCATAAAGTTGTGACTGTTTAAAGCCACCTCATGTATCACACTTTATTATGTGCTTATGTACGTACCTGAAGGGACCAAAGATTCTTATATAATCCTGGGAGGAAGTGGACCGAGTGGGCAACAATCAGGGGTGCAGGCAATTGCTCCGACCTAGAGACCTTGCCCTCTTTTTCACAGTCAAATGTTGCAAAGGGAGAGACCCTGTAGATGAAACCGGAGCCGTGAGACCCTGTAGATGAAACCGGAGCCGTGAGCCTCCAATGGGGGATTGAAGCTGACAACTGATGATAGTTTTGCACGGCAGGAAAATTGCTCTGAGGAGGAACCACTAGGGGAGTGCAGTACGCAGGGTGTGGGGTTAGCCAGGCGAGAGATGGCACAAGGCAGACGGAGTAAAACAAGAAGAGAGGAGGGACTTGGGAGACCCAGCTAGGAAGTGAGGAGCCAATTGCAAGGGGCACTTCACAGGCGGCAGTGGGAATGAGCTAGCCCCTGGAAACCCAGTGTCGGAAAACAGCAGCGCCGGGTTCTTGTGGATCGCAAGGTTGCTTGTGGCTGGCTGATGCAGGCTGGCCTCAGCCACGTGACCCTGTTTCAGGCCTGGGCAGCAGGAAGACCCGTGCTTCTGGTTGAACATCTCCAGCCCGCAAGGATCGTTGTTGCTTCTGACCCTCCTCCCGCCGGGCAGATGGGCGAGAGGGCAAGTTCAAGCCCGTGCAGCCTCCACCGATGGGGCTCAGAGTGGGTCCATCGCCTGCCCCATTGGTTTCCACTGGCCCAGGGAGGTCACACGACCACATCCAAAGTCTGGAGACGGGAAGTGCACGCCTTCCATGAAACGGCTGTGGAAGTGGTGTGGATATAGCAGGGGTGAGGATTCCAGGCTAGTCATTCAGATGACAACAGTCGTCCCCCGACCCCAATTATCCCATGCTTCCCAGACGCAACACTTGACCCCAGCCTCACTCAATAGATCACAGCACTGGGTTGAAAACCAAGGTTTCAAAGCGTCTCCGTGTAAACTCAGAGACCTATGCTAATAGACGGGTTAGGGTCCCTGCATGCGCCCGACATAGAGTGCGGGATGCAGGAAGAAGACACTCAGGACAGGGATGGGCATCGTGGCACAGAGGGGTAAGCTGCCGCTGGCCACTCCTGCATCCCGTCTGAGACTTGGCTGCTCCACTTCCACTCCAGTTCCCCACAAACACACCTGAGGAAGCAGCAGGTGTTGGCCCAGGAACTTGAGTTCCTGCCGCCCTTGGGGTTCAGGCCCCTGGCTTCAGCACTTGTGGCCATTTGGGAAGTGAACCAGTGGATGGGAGATTTCTCTTTATCGCTCTGCCTTTCAAATAATAAAGGAAGAAACCATACAAGGAGAAGAGAACACAACAAACATTTCTCTTAGAAAAAGGGGAAGAGGAAAGCCTGTGGCCGTTTGGAAATGCCACCTGGAGAGGAGCATTGCCAGGCCCTCCTGTCCCCAAGGGGAAGGTTCCTTCCTCACATCTGGGCTCTGCTCACTGAGAACAACTTCATTCATCACCCCTGCTTTTTAAAATATGCACTTATTTCCATTTCATTTGAAAAGCTGACAGAGAGAGAGAGTGCAAGTGAGTGAACGAGTTTCCATCCACTGGTTCACGCTGTAAAAGCCTTCGATAGCTCGGTCTGGGCCAGGTCAAAGCCAGGGGCCTAGAGTTCAATCCAAGTCTCCCACGTGGAGAGCAGGGACCCAAGTACTTGGGCCCTCACTGCTGCCTCCCACGGTGCTCACGAGCAGGCAGGTGCAATTGGGGATGGAGCAGGGACTTGAACACAGGCACTGTGGTGTGGGATGCAGCATCCCGAGCAGTGCCTTAACTGCTCCACCAAACACGCACCCTTCATCACCCTTGTTTTATTAAGATTTATTATTTATTTGAGAGTCAGAGTTACAGAGAGAGAGAGAGAGAGAGAGAGGCAGAGAGAGGGGTCTTAGGTCTGCTGGTTCACTCCCCACATGGCCAAAATGGCCAGCACTGGGCCAGGCCAAAGCCAGGGGCCAGGAGCTTTTTTAGGGTCCCCCACGTGGGTGCAGGGGACCTAGCACTTGGACCATCTTCCAGTGCTTTTCGCAGGCTATGAGTAGGGAGCTAGATGCCAAGTGGAGCAGCTGGGACTCAAACCAGCACCTGTATGGGATGCTGGCACTGCAGGCGGTGGGTTTACTCACCACACCACAGTGCTGGTCCCCCTGCCCACCCTCCCACCCATCAGCATTCTTGGCCTTTTCTGAAGGGAGCATTGGAAACATGCCTGTTTCTGTGGTGAATCTGTTTTCAACACAGCTGTCTTCCCAGGAGAGGGTTAGGGACCTTTGCTTTTGATAAGTCTTGGTGTCTCTTCACGCGGACTGGCAGTTTCTTCATAGAGATCTTCAAACATACACATGTAAGAATACTATGCCTTGCTTTTAACCCTTCTGAGAATGAGCTAGCCCAGGTCTGTAAGTTCATTACACACCTTGCCTACCTTTCAAGTGTTCCTGGATAACAATCTTACCAATTTTTTACCACTGCATGTAAACAGTCATCATTGGAGCTGGCACTGTGGAGTGGCAGGTAAAGCCACTGCCTGTGATGCCAGCACCCCATGTGGGTACCAGTTTGTGTCCCAGCTGCTCCACTTCCAATCCAGCTCCCTGCTAGTGACTTGAAAAAAACAGTGGAAGATGACTTAAGTCCTTGGGCCTTTGTACTCATGTGGGAGACCTGGAAGAAGCTCCCGGCTCCTGGCTTCAGCCTGGCCCAGCTTTGGCCATTGCAGCCATCTGGGGAGTTAATCAGTAAATGAAAGATCTCTCTCTCCATAACTCTGACTTTCAAATAAATGAATCATATTCATTCATTAACATGATTGGCTAGTGCTTGGCTGATCAGGCTGGACAGAACGAGGTATGGCTCTGACAACAGGTGGACAAGGCCTACTGTTGGCTGTGATTTGTGAAAATGAGGGAGAGCAGACAAGAGAGGCAAGAAGAAGAAGGGCTCAGGTCTGGGTACCTGATCTTGTGATGCTACAGATATGGCAACTGATGGTTGCTGTCATGTGAATCAAGAAGGAACTTCAGCATTTTGAGAATTGGAGCAAAGTCAACAACAAAACCACAGGCTGCATGCAGATGCTCGAGTCTCCTTTCAACACCGCAATCCTCAAACAGCGTTCACGAGTGTTTCCAAATTCAACCAAGGATGAGACTCCCCTAAGGGGATTCAGAAAGTAGCACCAGCTAGGAAGACCCTTCCCATGTTCTTTTCTCCTTAAATAAATGACAAAGGGGGAAGGTCTTTGCTATCAGATCCCCACTAGGAGCCCCTGGAGAAAGGGCTCATGTTGGGGCATCTCTTTGAAGAAAGCCGTGTTTATATACAAGGACATGACCTTGACGTAGTCTGTGGGCAAAGGACCTCAGGGTCACGGCCATATGTACCACGGAGAGCCCATGAGAAACAGCTATGGGACAACTCCAAGTCTGCAGAGGGTATTAACGGCATCCCAAATCCCACGGAGCTGCTGGGAGCATGACCATGCTTTTCTCTCTGATGCTGCTAAACTCCCCCCTCCCTGGCAGCTCCCCCCACCACGCCCCCGTCTACTGTTTAAAAAAGGGATTCTAAAGGCAGCCGGATGGCGCGGGTCCCAGCGTAACAAGCTCTCTTTGTTAGCTGCATCGAGAGAGTCCAGCTGAGCAGCCATCAGGAATCATTTCGTGATAATCTAGGCTGAGTTTTCTCTTTCCCAGCGGTGCCGGAGACTGGGAGAGGCAGCTGCATTGGTTTCAGGAGCCGGAGTGGGGGCACTGGGCCGGGCCTTATCTGTGTAGTCACATTTCTCCTGCGGGGCTGCCTGCAGCAGGAAGGCAAACTCACGGCTTTGAGTGCGTCTGAAGGCTTCACTGGATCTCAAACCCCATCGGCGGACTGATGCACGCTTTGGTTCCTTTTTTTTTTTTTTCTTCTTCTTCTTCTGTTTTTAAATAGCCTTTTCAGTTCAGTAGTGACTAATAGAATAACAGTGCATTTGGGCAAGGCAGAACGTGAGAAGTGAAGTTACGTTGACAGGGAATCTTTTGTCTGGGGACCTAAAAGATAAGTGACAAAGCCGCTGGATGCAATGAAACCTCCTCAGCCAATAGCACAGCCCCAGGGCCGGGAGCCAACCTGGCTGAATTTCACTGACATTTCAGGACTGCATTTTTTTAACATAAGATTTATTTAGAGAGCAGAGTTACAGAGAGAAAAAGAGAGTGTGAGAGAGAGAGATCTTCTATCTGCTTGTTCACTCCCCAGATGGCTGTAATAGCCGGGGGTGGGCCAGGCTGAAGCCAGGAGCTCCATCCAGGTCTCCCACATGGGTGCAGGGGCCCAAGCACTTGGGCCATCTTCCAGTGCCTTCCCAGGCTAATAAGCAGGGAGCTGGATCTTAAGTGGAGCAGCTGAGACTTGAACTTGTGTTCATTTGGGATGCAGGCACCACAGGTGGTGGCTGAACTCACCGCACCACGGCACTGGCCCCTCAGGTGCTGAAAAACAGGCAAGTTCTGTGTATCACATAGAGATGGCTTCTCTGGGCAGCTTGGGGGCAGCTTGGGGGCCAGTGTTGCCTTCTTTCAGAATGCAGAGTGTGAAGTGGCCATCAGCGGTGTGGCGTGTGCAGTGGCTCAGCTCACTGTGTGGTGCGACAGCCGGTTCAGAGCTGACTTGCAAGGCCTGTGGTGCTTTGGGTACGTGAACGAAGCTCTCTGTGTTTTGTATTTTCATTCCTATAAATAGGGAGGAGACTGTATGACCGAGGCTTAGGACCCTTCTGTACACATTAGCCTAGGTACATGTAGGCTCTGACACTACTTCTCTTTAGGGCCCCCACCTGGAGAAGCCCCTGGAAAATTCCCCCTTTTTTGAGCAGAGCTCCTGCCCCTTCCAAACCTCAGGTCTAAACAACAGGGCACTTGCCAGGCACCTCTGATGCGCTCTGCTCGCCTCTCCCAGTGGGGGTCGAGGCCAGGGAGCCCCTGATGTCAGGCGAAGGGGCTGCTCAGTTCAGCCCCGGACTGTCCCAGCCCTTCACAGGGACCAGGACCCAACCTCCGTGGGCTCCCCGCAGTGGTGCTCACCATGCCATCTCGGCCTGGGTCTCCATCCACAGCTCCCGACTCTCTCGCCGTCTTGAGCCTTAGCTCCACTCGGCCAAGGTCACGGGCCCTGGCCTTGTGCACTGGCCGCTCGGGTGGTCTCCCAGTGATGCTGTCTTGGCCGTTGTCTTGGCCCCGATGACAGACCCTGCTCCACTGGTTGGTGGACTGTCTCAGGTCCCCATAAAAACCACAAGGAACAAGAGGATGGCGGGAGTGTCAACCTTGAAAGAAGTCTTCACTGTGACTTTGATGTTGTAGAGCTGCTTGGATTATAAAGGGAACTCCTAGAAGCTTAGTTTTTAATAAACAATCTTGAGTTCTTATGGTTGGAGAGGAGATCATGGATGGAGAAAGGGCTCTTTTTTTTTTTTCCCCCTGGGACTGGCATGCCTGCACTCTGCTGCTGATCTCAAAAAGGGCACAGGACAGATGGGACACTCCATCTTCTTGAAAAACCACAGGAAATTGTGAATTCACATACGGCTGCAGAGGCCACGTTATAAGATGCCCTAAAGGTATCAAACACGCGTCTCTTTACCCAGAATCCTACAGCAAACATCTACTGAGTGTCCACTATGGGTTGTGGACTTTCCTGGACACTTGAGATACACTGAAGAAGAGGGACATTTATCACTCCTCACTGGGCTTACACTCCAGCAGCTGGGCACAGGTGGTTAGCGATGAATAGATAAACCATGGAGTATGTTTGAGGGGTTTGGACTGTGGAAAAAAAGCAGAACAGGTCAGCAGGATCAGGAAAGTGGAGGTAGCAAGGAGCAGGTTGCTACATTAATAATAGGGGCCCACAGCGACCTTTGTAATGGCTGCATAGTATTCCATTCGTTGATCTCACCATCACTTGTTAACCAGTTTAGTTTACTATTAAACTCACACAGAAAGCTTCAGTGAATGGATCCGTCTATCTACTTAAATTCCTGTCTGATTGTGTTCTTAAGATAGATTCCTGGAAGTTAAATTATCAAGTCAAATATTAAAAACAGGTTGAAGCCTTGCCTTATAGGAAATTTGAACCAATTTACACTTCTTCCACTTTTCACACTTTTTGTTCTTGCCCAGTTTCATCATCAAAAAGGATAACCATCTTTGTGATGTGTTCTACAGCACCGGCCCCCACAATTGAAGTGTTTAAAGAGCGTATCTAGGCCGGCGCTGTGACTCACTAGGCTAATCCTCCACCTGCGGCGCTGGCACCCCGGTTTCTGGTCCCAGCTGGGGCGCCGGGTACTAGTCCCGGCTGCTCCTCTTCCAGTCCAGCTCTCTGCTGTGGCCCAGGAGGGCAGTGGAGGATGGCCCAAGTGCTTGGGTCCCTGCACCCGCATGGGAGACCAGGAGGAAGTACCTGGCTCCTGGCTTCAGATGGGCGCAGTGCCAGCCATGGTGGCCATTAGGGGAGTGAACCAACGGAAGGAAGACCTTTCTCTCTGTCTCTCACTGTCTGTAACTCTACCTGTCAGAAGAAAAGAAGAAGAAGAAGAAGAAGAAGAAGAAGAAGAAGAAGAAGAAGAAGAAGAAGAAGAAGAAGAAGAAGAAGAAGAAGAAGAAGAAGAAGAAAGAGCGTATCTACAGTGGCTTGAGTTTGCACTGGAAGCCGGGTCACTGAGCCTAGCCTGCTGGGATCCTGCATTTGTTGGCGAGTGTAGACCGCCCACGCCAGCACCTGTACGGTGCCCCTGCCTGCAGATGGAACCGGGGCGGGACAGAAAGCCACCCTGAGTCACAGCCAGACCGGGCGGGTGTGGGCTGGCACGAGCCAGCAGCCAGGGTCACTCGTGGTCCAGCACATAGCCTGACCTACTTACAGTTTTTTCTCTTGATTCTCAAACCCCTTGCCCTTCCAGCTCCCAACCAGCACAGGAACACAAGAGCCTCAGTGCAGGCTGCATTAGACGCCGCCTGTGCAGGAGTTCCACCAGCCCAGCACTCCCAGGTCTCACCACAAGGCTGCTTTCTTTTTGGTTTTACCCTCATCTGGGGGCTGCAGTGGGCTCTGGGGTAACAGGATATCTCCTCCTCCAGGGTAAGAGGCCTGGCTTGATGGGTTCACCGTCCTGCTATCCAGCCTGCTGTCCTCAGGGTGCACCTGCTAAAGTGAATCTTTTGTGTTCAGCCCAAGTGTTGGCAGCGTAAGGGAGAATCTTTCCTGTTACCTAGAGCCTGCTCTCTTCCACAGGGATCAGGGGTTAGGGACAGGTTTGTCTAGGGGGAGGGGTTGCTCAGAACTGCTGAGTCACTGTTGAACATGCTACTGTCGTTAAGAGTGGAGGGTGGACCAGATGGTTGTATTCAGGGTGCAGTGGAGGAAGAGGAAGACAGGTTCAGCAAGGAAAACCTAAAAGGGCACCACTTCCAACCGGCCTTTAATCTACGTGTGAACATAATACGCTCCTGTGTACGTATGAGGGGTCCAGAGCGCATCCCGACACAGCCTGCACCTACTTTAAACGCCTGCTGTTCGCTTCGATTGAAAAGCCAGCAGTAGCAGACAGCGCGTATCCACCCGGTGTCAGATCAGTGATTCCCCTCCCAGTATCACACTTCTAGAGGCCAGCAGCCAAAGGCCTCCTTAGCGTCTGGACATTGTAACTCTTTAACCCCTGTTGTATCCACCCAGCTTGCTTAAGAAGCAACCCAGAGGCACTGAAGGAGTCCTGAGCTTGGAAGCACCTGGGAGGCCATGGGTGATTGCTCAAGTCCTTGGGCCTCTGCCACCCAAGTGGGAGACCCAGATGGAGTTCTTGGCTCCTGGCTTTGGCCTGGCCCAGCCCTGGATGTTGTGGGCACTTGGGGAGTGAACCAGCAGGTGGAACATCTCTCTGTTTCTCCATCTCTATCTATTGCTCTTCCTCTCAAAAAAAAAAATTGAAAATAAGTAAAATAAAACAAATTGTTCCTGAGAGAGTGCCCTGGCAGGTAAAGCAGCCTCACCTGCAGGCAGGGCCCACGATGGAGGCAAAAGTGGCTGCTGCTTCCGGGTCTTCCTGGCCATCAGCGCTTGTTCAGTCAACATTCTTCCAAGAATGTTCTAGAACAAAAGAAAAACCCCATCCCCTGTGAAGGTCAGGAAGCCCGAATGTGGCTGTTTTCATCAGTTCGTTCCTAATGCTGGGGCACTAATTGTGTGCTGGTGGCCACGACAGCTCCTAGTAGCTGTGCTCTGGAAACGCCTCCCTGAACCTGGTGGCTGTCGCCAGACAGAGATGGCCCCAGGAGGCGGGCAGGGGCTCAGGGGTTTAGAGCCCACAGCCCTGGATCGCTGTCTTTTCCTGGCACCAGCATCTCTCCCAGGGAGCAGGCTGGTGTTTTGGTGTGGACTGTTTTTGGAAGAAGAAGGAGGAGACAAGATGTTAGCAGGTTATGAACCTGGGTTGCCTAGACTCTATACTCCTAGGTATTGGAACCTTAGTATTTGTTAAAGCACAGATATTAGTGCCCCACCCCCACACTCCCCAAAGTGCTGAGTCAGACACAACCTCCAGCGTCAGAGGAGTTTTTGGGTTTTTTTTGTTTGTTTGTTTTTATTTGAGAGATCTCCCATCTGCTGGTTCATTCCTCAAATGCCTACTACAGCTAGGGCTGGGTCAAGCCAAAGCTGGGAGCCCAGAGCTCAACCCAGGTCTCCCAGGTGGGTGACAGGGACTTAACACTTGGGCCATCACCACTGCCTCTCTGGGTCAGTCTTAGCAGGAAGCTGGAGTAAGGAGCCACAGCCAGGTACAGAACCCAGGTGCTGTGATGTGGGATGCCCCAGGCGTAACTGCCAGGCCAAACACCTGCTCCTGGCTCCGTGTTTTAATGAGCATTTTGTGTTTTTTAGTCATAGTTGTATCCAAAGCCACTGATTTATATCAATGTAGTTTACATTTTTTAAAGATTTTTTTTACTTACTTGAAAGCCAGAGTTAGAGAGAGAGAGAGAGAAAGAGAGAGAATCTTCTTCTTCTTCTTCTTCTTTTTTTTTTTTTTTTTTGACAGGCAGAGTGGACAGTGAGAGAGAGACAGAGAGAAAGGTCTTCCTTTGCCGTTGGTTCACCCTCCAGTGGCCACCATGGCCGGCACGCTGCGGCCAGCGCACCACGCTGATCTGAAGGCAGGAGCCAGGTGCTTATCCTGGTCTCCCACGGGGTGCAGAGCCCAAGCACTTGGGCCATCCTCCACTGCACTCCCTGGCCACAGCAGAGAGCTGGCCTGGAAGAGGGGCAACCGGGACAGAATCCAGCACCCCGACCGGGACTAGAACCTGGTGTGCCGGTGCTGCAGGCGGAGGATTAGCCTATTGAGCCGCGGTGCCGGCCAGAAAATCTTTACCCATTGGTTTACTCCCCAAATGGCCACAGCAGCCAGGGATGGGCCAGACCAGAGCCAGGAGCCTGGAACTCCATCCAGGTCTCCCCTGTGGGTGCAGGGCCCCAAGCACTGGGCCCCTTTCTGCTGCTTTCCAAGGCAACCTAGCAGGGAGCTGGGTCAGAAATGAAGCAGCCAGCACTCGAACCGGCACCCATATGGGATGCCGGCATCACAAGCGTAAACCACTGCACCACAATGCCTGCCCCTCATTTAGGTTTTATTTGGGATGCACCATCTGCTTTTACTAATTAGAACCTGGGCCTATCGAGAGACTATACACTTGGAAACGAGGCAAACCCGGCCTCAACTCTGCTCCAGCAGTATCAAAGGTTAAGACTTCTGACTAGTTGTCGAACTTGCTCGAACCTCAATTTTCCATTGTGCAGAATACGACAATTATAGCGCTCAGATCACAGGAGCACCGGGAAGTCAGTGAAAACGTCCAAGCACCGTGGAAAACACACAGTGCATATTTAACACACAGCTGCTATCCACTAACATTTGCTAAGCAAAAGAGAAAAAAAATATCCTTCCAAGATGCTTTCCAGGGGCTACTGGTGTGGTGCCCTGGATTAAGCTAGTGCTGGGGATACGTGCATTCCGCACCAGAGTGCCGGTTCTAATCCCAGTTGCTTCTTTTCTGATCCAACTGCCTGATAATGTGCCTAAAAAGGCAGCAGCGATGGCTCAAGTCCTTGGGCTCCTGCCACCCACGTGGGAGACCTGGATGGAGCTCCTGGCTCTTGGCTCCAGCCTGGCCTAGCCCTGGCTGTTGCAAGCATTTGGGGAGTAAACCGGTGGATGGAAAATCCTCTCTCTCTCTCTCTCTGGCGGATGGAAGATATTCTCTCTCTTTCTCTTTCAAATAAATGAATCTTAAAAACATTTTTTTTTTTTCAGATGGAAGGAAGAGGGGAAGAAAGGAAGGGAGGGAGAGGGAGGGGGACGTTGGGACATGGGTGAAGTCTCCACCACCACGGGTCTCTTCGTGATGTGAGACCCCTGGCTGGGTGGAGCTTACCCTCGCCCTACAGATGCACCTGTGAGGCTTCAGCAGCCCTGAGCCCACAGGCCAAGGGCCTCCTCATGGCAGGTTTCCTGTCTTGGGTTCCCTAAACCTCAGCGTGTGCATGTGGCAGGAGATGTCTCAGTGCTCACAACCCCTGGCCAAATAAACCAAGTCCCAGTGACTGCTCCCCTGGTGTGACATCTGAAAAAAAGAGAGAGAGCGAGAGAGAGCGAGCGAGCTACCGAACCTGTCTGCCCTTTGTGGTGACAGAAGCCCTGATTCGTCCTGATTCTCCTCTTCTTGTCTCGCTGGCTCTCTAGCAGGCCCGGCGACTTGCTTTGTTTTGAATGTCAAGTTCGATGCCAGGCTGAGATATGGCACCAGGACAAACCCGTTAAACTTGACTCTGCGTGTGTTGCAGGAAACTCCGCCATGCCGTGACTGCACTTAGGGCAGAACGCCCCGACCGCTGCCCCTGCACACTTCCTCCAAGACAGCGTTCGCGGACCGTGCAGCGCGCAGGAGTTGAAACCGACCCACCTGATGCAATCCAGGATTCCAGCTCTTTTCTGATTCATTGGAGCAGCAATGAAAAAATAAACAGCCGACACCCACCCCGGGTCACAGGGAGTCCGGTCTAAGAAAGTGGCCTTGGGAGGAATTTTCCTTCCTTGTCTTTGGTGAGCTGGGTGATCACAGCTCCTGGGGGAGAGGGCGGATCCTTGACAGATCATTCAGGGGTTTTCAGCTTCGTGGGAAACCTGCCTGGGACTGCAAGAAAAAGAGGGATCATGAAAAGGCTGCTAGCTGCCTGAGTTACGTTTTCCAGAAATGGCTTCTTGGAAAGACTCGCTGTTTGACTGTCCTGGGCCCTGATAGACATCTGACTTGCATTTTAAGAGATCATTTCAGAGAAATATCAGTTCAGGGCTTGAAGGAGAAACAGGGTTTGGGTGTTCAGGTGTGTCTGTGTGTGCACGGTTGGAATAACGGCACACTCCATTCTGGATTTCATGATCTGCGTTAGACTCAGGCTTGGTTTAAAGAGGGAATTTGGGGACCAGCACTGCAGGTGAAGCCACCCCTTGTCACACCGGCATCCCATGGTGGAGCACCAGTTTGAGTCTTAGCTGCTCTGCTTCCTGGTAACTAACACGCCGGGGAAGACAGCAGGTGGCGGTGGCCCAAGGACTTGGGTCCCTACCACCCACGTAGGAGACCAGGAGGGAGTTTCTGGCTCCTGGCTTCAGCATGGCCCAGCCCCAGCAGTTGTAGCCACTGGGGGAGTGAACCAGCAAATGGAAGAATTCTCTCTGTTTTTCCCCCTCTCTCTGTTACTCCACCTTTCAAATAAATAAATAAATAAATTCTACCTCTTTTTTTTTTTTTTTAAAAGAAGAGAATTTCTCAGGCTGTCCTGTAGGTTTGCATTCCCCCTCTTCAGAAACTTGTTTGCTACTCACGGAATCTTAGCTGCAAACCCAGGTGAATTCCCCCTTGTGACCCTCTGTGTTTTTCTTCCCGGCAGATCAGAACCCATTATTGTTTTATTTGTTCCCTTTCATTATTTCCCCATCGTAGAATCCAAGCATACCCCGCTGAGAAGAGGAGCTGCCAGGGTCGGTGTGGTGGTGTGGCAGGTAAAGCTGTCACCTGTATGAGTGCCGGTTCGAGTCCCAGCTGTTCCACTTCTGATCCAGTTCCCTGCTAAGGCACCTGGGAAGGCAGCGGAGGATGGCCCAAGTGCTTGAGCCCCTGCTCCAAGGTGGGAGACCTGGATGAAGCTCCTGGTTCCTGGCTTCAGGCTGGCTCGGACTTAGCTGATGCAGCCATTTAAGGAGTAAGCCAATACATAAATAAATATTAGAAAGAGAAGAAAATAGAGACTACAGCCACAGCCCTGCATGTAGCATTATCCCTGTAGCTTAGCAGAGTACCTGCTATCTATGCCAGTGAGCAATCACCAATTAACTGTTGGTTCAAAACGGGGCCAACTCGTTGGGGCGAACATAAAAGAAGTGCCTCTATAATAACACATTAAACTCTTTCCATAGAAATCATTTTATTTATTTGCATTCTATTTGAAAGGCAGAGAGACACAGAGAGGTGGATCTCTCCTCTACTGGTTTATTTCCCAAATGCTCACAACAGCCCAAGGCGAGGAGCCTGGAACTCCATCCAGGTCCCCCCTGGGGTGACAGGGACCCGGGTGCCTGAGCCAGCCCCTTCTGCCTCCCAGGGTGTGCATTAGCAGGAAGCTGGATCAGAAGCAGAGCTGAACTGGAACCAGGCACTCTGATATGGGATGCAGGCATTCTGGCTGGCGTCTTAACTGCTGGGCCAAATGCCCACTCCTATGCTGAACTAGAAAGGAAGAGAAAAGGAAAGGATGCCAGGTAAATCCATTTCTGGGATGGAGATCAGATCGACTCTCCGATGCTGAGTAAGACATGGGCGGAAGGCATTTATTTCAGTCTGCTGATCTAGGCTGTAGCAATAGATGTAGGAGTGAAAACTCTCATGTTGTTTGTTGGGGGTGGAGCGATGCATGCCATGTTACAGAAAAATCTGGCGAGTGTGGCGCTGAGCCTGTGCCACACTGGTCCCACGTGGGGGCAGTACGTGGTCAGGACATAGGCAGTGTGGCATGGCTGCTGTGCACAATCGCCCCATGCAACACAGCCATGGAGTCTCTGTTAGGGAAAGAGGTCTGGTGTGCGCGGTGTGGGCCCCTTCCTGTCCTAGCATAGAGTGAGCCCCGGGCCAACAGGCATAGCCTGACCTCACGATACTCCTCACGGAAAAGGAGGACCAGCCATCCATCATGACCCCCGTAGTGTGGACCAGGCGGTCCATCCTGTATCAGAACTATTCTCCAGGACAAGGCACAGAGGCTGGTGCTGCCTGCCTGCAGCTGGAGTCCTGCATCCCAGAGGGAGAGCACAGAGGGTGGTTTGAGGCCATGGAGTTGACTTGGGGTCAGAATCTAGGACACCTGGTGTGAGGCAGCTTGGGATGGGACTGGATTACAAAGGAAAAGAGCAACCCTGAGGCCCTGTCTCCAGTGTTTGTTCGGACCTCCTTCCTGCTTTGATTTTTTTGCGGTTCTACCCGGTGACCTGTGTTCTGATTCCTGATCCACCATCCTGGAACTGAGTGCTGAGGTGAGCATGAAACCTTGCATCTATTTTTTAAAATTATTTCTACATTCTATTTATTTATTTGAGAGGCAGAGTTGCAGACAGAGAGGGAGAGACAGAGCTAAAGTTTTCCATCTGCTGGTTCACTCCCCAAATGGCCACAACGGCTGGAGCTGGGCCGATCCAAAATCAGGAGCCAGGAGCTTTTTCTGGATCTCCCATGCAGGTGCAGGGATTTGGCACTTGGGCCATTTTCTACGACTTCCCCAGGCCATAGGTAGAGAGTTGGATCAGAAGAGGAGCAGCTGGGACTCGAACCGGCGCCCATACTGGTTGGCGGCATCACAGGTGCAGGCTTAGCCCACTGTGCCATAGCAATGGCCCCGAAACGAAGCATCTAACTCCTGATCTTCCCTCCTGGGGCTCAGCACGCAGAAGCGAGTATGAAACCAGCGTCTGGAGGCAGTGCACATGGTTAGGGGAGTCCTTTGTTTGCTCATTTGTGTAGTGGGTGCAGTGGATCCCGGTTCCCGGCTCTCTCATGGGGCTCAGATGCAGACGGTGGGAGCAAAAGCCCTTTGAAAAGTATCGTGTCTCGCATTGCTTGATGGAAGGTTCTCTTTCCTTCCGTCGACATTTTCTAAGTTAATTGAAGGAAAAAAAATCATTCAATTTCCACTTCTTCTTCTTGCAGGAAATTAAAGGTTTTCAATTTGGGAGAAAAAAAAAAAAAAACCTGACTTTCTCAATCCCTTTTTCTGTGCATTTTCTGACTAGAGCTGGTTTCCCCACTTCAGGAGCTCTGACAGCTAATTGGGTTTAAAGAAGGGAAAAGGAGATGTGTCGAAATTTGCCTGGACCCCAGGTTCATTACCAGGCTCTCTTAAAAAAAAAAAAAAAAAACCAAACCTCCAACAAAGACCAAGCCTCAAGTGCCTCTTTCAGATCATCAAAAGCTGGGACCCATTTGGCTAATGGTGCGAGCTTTGGTTTCAGATTCTCTGTTAATACTCTAAGCACTTAACCAGAGCCAGTGTTCACTCGCGCTTGTGGTTTCCAGGAGAGAGCGGCCCACCTGACTCCCAGCCCCCGTCTGCGGGCTGATAAAGCCGTCTGCGTCGCTAAGCTCCCCTAAGAGCTCCGTGTCAGTGGCTCCCACAGAACCCTGCGTGTTGTTTTAACACGACCGCTCTGTCTACGAGGTTTCCAGGCGCACTAAGCCTGGGGGTGGGGTGGGGGGTGCTATTTAAACAGGGTAAGGGGGCGGGTATCGTGAAAGTACCTTTTTAGCTGGCAACTTAATAATCTCTCTCCTGTTCAAATATTATTTACACCGCAGTACATCTGATACTCTCGGAAACTCAAACAAGGCTTTCAGGCACCAGGGAGTGAGTTGGGAGAAGCTGGGTGGAAGCCCCAGAGGTCATGGGCTCATTTCCTCATCTACGAGGGGCCTCCAGGAAGTTCACAGGAAATTCATGTTCTGAAAAAAAAAAAATCTATGCGTGGGTCGCAAAAATTCTTTGCAGCAAAATGCACTCATTTTTTAAAATTCCCTTTTCCCACAAACTCTGACATCCCCTGGCATGGGAAGATGTCCCTTCCCATGTCTTTTATTTATTTTTTTTAAGGTTTATTTATTTATTTATTTATTTGAGAGGCAGAGTTAGAGAGAAGGAGAGGCAGAAAGAGAGGTCTTCCATCTGCTGGTTCACTCCCTAAATGGCTGCAATGGCCAAAGCTGGGCCAATTGGAAGCCAGGAGCCAGGTGGGTGCGGGGACCAAGCACTTGGGCCATCTTTCGCTCTACTGCTTCCCCAGGCTATAACAGGGAGCTGGATCAGAAGTGGAGCAGCTGGGACTTGAACCAGAGCCCATATGGGATGCCGATGCTGCAGGCAGAGGCTTAGCCAACCATACCACAGCGCCGTCCCCATCTTCCCACGTCTTTTGTAGGTGAGGAATTTTGCTTGTTGATAAATGGGAAAATGAGCCACATGCTATCACGTTTATTAATTAAGACTGAATGTGTAAAGGGCTGTTTCTGTACAATGCATTCTTTCCTCTCTGTCTGCTGCTCTGGATGTAGGGAGTTGGAGTTCTCGGGACACTTACATCTCATATCTGTGTGCCTGGGTTGAGCCCTGGCTCCACTTCTAATTCAACTTCCTGCTGATACACTCCCTGGGAGGCAGCAGGCTCAATTACTGGGCTCCCTGCCACCCATGTGGGAGACCTGCATGGGATTCTGGGCTCCTGACTGGTTTGGCCCAGCCTGGCTGTTGTGGCATTTGGGGAAGTGGACCAGTGGCTGAAGGTCCGTCTCAGCCATCCAAACAAAAGTGAAAAATATATAAATAAGCTAGAACAACGTGGGACAGAGAGGAACTCAGAAAATCTCTTGTCCCTGAAGTCCCAGAAATACCCATGGGAGGGAGAGCCACAGTTCTTCAGGGACCTGACCTGCTCAGACTAGAAGCCAGCAGCTCGTAACGCTGGTGGTACAGCCCCCACCTGGACCCCCTCCTGTTCTGCCTGTTGTCACACCTGTCTCCAAGACAGGTGTTCCTTCTTCTTATTTCCCCTGTGAAGTGTTCATCCTCCAACACATAGAGGCTCCTAATATTTTTACTGCTTTTAAAAATGGTTTATTGTCTTTATTTAAAAGGCAGAGAGAGAGGGAGAGAGAGACATCTTCCATCTGCTGGTTCACTCCCAGAATGGCCGCACAGCTGGGGCTGGGCCAGGATGAAGCCGGGAGCCAGAGGCTTCTTCCAGGTCTTCCACATGGGTGCAGGGGCCTAAATACTTGGACCATCTTCTGCTGCTTTCCCAGGTGCATTAGCAGGGAGCTGGATTGGAAGTGGAGCAGCCAGGACTTGAACCATCACTCCTATGGGATGCCGGCATTGCATGCGATGGCTTAACCCTCTGTGCCACAATGCCGGTCCCTAGTGGATGACTTAAAATGTCACCAGTTATGGAAGAAAGCAGGTTGTTGTAACAAGGGCGGAGTATCATTTTAGACTCATTGATGTGGTCTGGAAGATGCCCCAATTGTGAACTTGAAAACAAATTTCCCACCACTCTCATATCTATCCAGTGGTAGAAACATACATTTTGTCCAGTCTTACTTACGCTGTCCGTTTTCTACCTCTGGTTCCTGGCGTGTAACACGGGAGTAACAGGTCCAGGGTCCCCTCCACCTGTGGGTGCTTTGCAAAGTCTACCTATTTGGTGTTACTTTGGCTGTGTCTCTGGTGATGAGAGTGTGTGGGGAGGTGAATTGGGGGAGGAGACAGGACTGTGACCCAGAAGGCAGACCACCCGCCTCTGGCTTGGGGCTCCCAAAACTTTGGATCTGGCTGTGAGCAAGCACCCCTTGTCTGTCCAGTGAGGATGACGGGGTCACACAGTGCTCTCCCTCCTGGAAGCCGGCGTTACCACGAATGCAGAGACTCCTGATGCAAGGCTGCACAGGTCATGCTTCTGGTTTAAAGCAAACCCACCAGGGCCGGTGCTGTGGTATAGCGGGTAAAGCCGCTGCCTGCAGTGCAGGCATCCCATGTGGGCACCGGTTCATATGGCTGCCCTACTTCCAATCCAGCTCTCTGCTATGGCCTGGGAAAGCAGCAGAAGATGGCCCAAGTCCTTGGACCCCCAAACCCACATGGGAGACCTGGAAGAAGCTCCTGGCTCCTGGCTTCAGATCGATGCAGCTCCGGCCGTTGTGGCCAATTGGGGATTGAACAGTGGATGGAAGACCTCTCTCTCTCTCTCTCTCTCTCTCTCTCTCTCTCTCTCTCTCTAACTCTGTCTTTCAAATAAATAAGTAAATCTCAAAAAAAAAAAAAAAAAAAGCAATCCAGCACCCAGTGGTGTGGTCACTGGGATCTGGCACCCCTACCATGACAGCCACTGGGGTGGTGGACAGTTGTCTCATGACCAGGGACAGGCCACTGTGGCCACCCTTCAGAGCTGAGCCACCATCACCTGACCTTCTGGCCAAAGCAAAGAAACGCCCTCCCCCAACATTTTCACAAGCTCGGTGGGCCCTGACGCTCCAACAGGCAAGGGGTGTGGGCCTGGACACCCCCTGGGCTGCCCACCTGGTCCCTGCCTTCCCCCACTCCTCAGGACATTCTCTCAGCCCTGAGACGTGAAGGGACTCACCCAAGGCCCTAGGCAGCTGGGAACCAGAGCCCTAGAGCCCCTGTAGTGCGGATGCCAAGTCCTCGTGGCCCCAACGTCATCACGGAGAAGCCGGGATTAACGCTGAATTGGGTGGGAGAGGAAAAGCAGGAAAAAGGGCGATTTTTTAGTCCTTGGCACCTGGCAGGGCCTCCAGCAATAGCCGGTAGCCTCTGAAGAGCCCCTCCCAGCTCCTGGCATGGGAACTTGCCCCGCCCACGTGGAAGGCATTCCATCCTGGCGCTTGGGGGCTGCAGAGCTATCGTGACAATCATTCCCAGTTCCGTTTTCTAGCTTCTGAGTCATGGACAAGGCAGCCCTCGGTCCTGTCTGCTTCTCTGGACTCCCAGGGGGCCTTGGCCGCCCCCCCTCCGCACCCTTGGGCATCTCCTGCCCTTGGAACATGCCATACCTACTCTTTGCTGGGAAGAGCAGCTCCCCCTGTGGGGCGCTTTGCTGGGGTCAGTGCCTACATCTGAGGATGGCAGGCCAGACTGGAGTCTCAGGGCCGCTGGCTGCCTCTGTCTCCTACCCCCTTGAACTTCAGTGGCTGCTGACCAGGAGGCATTCCACTCTGCTTGGAGATCCTGCTTCTCACCAGAGAGCAGCTACTGGAGTCTTTTGTTTTGCGTCCCTCCAGCCCAGCCGGTGTCCTGAGCATGCAAATGGACCGAATGCCAGGATCACCCACCCGACAGGACCCAGGGTGGGGGTGGCACGGAAGGGCACGTGACAGGCTCAGTGCCTCCGCCCCCTCCAGGGGAGCACCCTCGTGGGTGCAGCACACACGGAGAGGCAGCTTTTCAGCACTGAGATGCAGTAGATGGGCGTCCTGTGAGTAGGTTACAAATTCCAGCCTGGTGAACTCACTGCCCTGGCAGTTCCCCTTGGCTCTGAAACTTGTTTTGCCCTCATTCGTGCCAACAACCGGCGCTCTAAGTCAGATCAGCGTCACTTTCTGTTCGATCTGTTTCCCAGGTCTCAGGCCGGGCATCAGCAACACACAAAGTCTCTTTTAGGATTTGCCTCCAGTGACCCAACGCTGCCAGTGAGGAACTGCGCCCACTGCCCCTAAATCCCTAAGTCTGGTCCAGCAGTCTTGGTCCAGCAACAACATTTCAGCTCCAGATGCTTCTCCCTCTGGACCTGGGAGGCAGCAGGCGATGGCTCAAGAACCCAGGTCCCCTGCCACCCAGGTGGGAGACCAGGTTGGGGTTCCCGGGCCCTTGGCTTTAGCCTGGTCCAGACCTGGCATTGCAGTGACTGGTGCTGGCTTAGTAAAGCATTGCCAGGGGCCTGGGTAAAGACTGATGAGGAGGGGCGGGTGCTGTGGTGTAGCGGGTAAAGCTGTATCCTGCAATGCCGGCACCCCATACCCATATGGGTGCCGGTTCGAGTCCTGGCTGCCCCACTTCCCATCCGGCTCTCTACTATGGCCTGGGAAAGCAGTAGAAGATGGCCCAAGTCCTTGGGCCCCTGCACCCGCGTGAGAGACCCGGAAGAAGCTCCTGGCTCCTGGCTTCGGATCTGCGCAAGTCTGGCCATTACAGCCAGTTGGGGAGTGAATTATTGGATGGAAGACTCTCTCTCTCTCTCTCTCTCTCTCTCTCTGCCTCTCCTTCTCTCTCTGTGTAACTCTTTCAAATAAATAAATAAATCTTTAAAAAAAAAAAAGGACTGATGAGGAAAAGTGAAGATCCTACCAACACTGCAGAATCCTGAGGTTGAGGGAGATGTTGGGCTCCCGTCTGCGACATCGAGACTTACAGCAAATGTTTTCTTTTCTTTCTTTCTTTCTTTTTTTTTTTTTACTAGAAGAAGACGGAACCTGAGCAGCCGAGAAGTCAGGAGAACTTATGATTTCAGGAGAGACGAAGCAAACACCTCTGTTCAGAGCGGAGGGCAGAGATCCACGGCCAGCTGATAGGGGGCCTTCGGGAGCAAGACAGGGTCCCTGCTGGGGCTTCTGCCCGGCCCGGCCCCACCTGAGTCATAAGCCCCACGTTCCCGGAACCTTTGATTGACAGCTTTCACATTTTCAGTTCACTGGGACAGCAGGGACTTTTCCAAAGTTGTGATAACAATTACCTTTCTAAATTGTTTTCATTTGTGTTGATTTAGTGCAGGGCACACCGGGTTCTAGTCCCAGTCAGGGTGTTGGATTCTGTCCCGGTTGCCCCTCTTCCAGGCCAGCTCTCTGCTGTGACCCGGGAGTGCAGTGGAGGATGGCCCAAGTGCTTGGGCCCTGCACCCCATGGGAGACCAGGAGAAGCCCCTGGCCGGGGCTGAGGCTGGGAGTCAGGATCTAGGCAATCAAGCCAGGTTTCCCATGTGACTGGCAGGGACCCAACTGTTGGAGCCACCACTGCTGCTTCCCAGAGCCTGCCTTAGTGGGACGCTGGACTCAGGAACCTGACCCGGGTATCAGACCCAGGTGATTCGAGATGAGATGGGGGTGGTGGTGGTGGTATCTTTAGGCCAAACAGTGCCCCAACAAAAATTGTCTTTTCTTTAAGAAGATTTCTTTGAAAGGCAAAGTTAAAGAGAGAGGACAAAGATCTTCCATCTACTCCTTCACTTTCACTCCCCAAATGTCCTCAATAGCCAGGGTTGGCCCAGGATGAAGTCAGGAACCAGAAACTCCATCCAGGTCTCCCATGGGGGTGCAGGGGGCCAAGCGCTTGAGCCATCTTCTGCTGCTTTCCCAGGTGCATTAGCAGGGAGCTGGACGGGAAGTGGAGCAGCTGGGACTCGAACCAGTGCTCATATGGGATGCTGGCGGGATGCTGGCAGGTACTTAACACACTTCCCCACAGCGACACTGGCCCCAGCAACTCTGTGATAACAGAAGACAACTCTTCTAACTGAGTCCCATAGAACCTATTAGGAAGATTTTGGTGAATTCTCCATAAAGATCTTCAGTAAATGTGACGCCAAGTGGAAGATTTCCAATGTGCCACCTGTTGAGTAATACACACACTGACCGTGGAAAAATGAAATCAAAGGATAAGTTTGCTTTGGTACAAAGTTTTGTAATCTTTGCCTGTTTTTTTCATAATACACATTTCACACTCACACTTTTTGAACAGTTCTTGTATGCATGGTGCAAAACATTTTGTTTTGTACCAAAAGAAACATGTCTTTTAATGACATTTCCCAGGAGTTTTTTTAAGGACCCTGTGTTTGTGTGTGTGTGTGTGCGTGGCCATGCTTCCCACTAGTTATTCTCAGACCACGTGTGACAGCAATGATTAGGTAGTGGTGTTGGTCGGTTTTTGGCTTAGTGAATGGCTTTGCTAGAGTGTAAATCCATGAGAGAGAGGGCTATGGGTTCGTCACTGGTGTCGCATCTTCATCCTCACCATCGTCATCCTCACATCTGGCCCGGTGGCCTCAGACAGAGCAGGTGGAGGGATCAGCAGCTTCGCTTCACTTCAACAAACGCCGTAGCGTGGTCTCTGCCTGTTCTTGGATTTCAACCCTGCTGGCCTTTTTCTCGGGACTCACCTGCCCAACAAGCCATGGGGTGGAGAGAAAGGCATCTCCCCAAGAGCCCAGAGCTCAAGGGGCTTCTGTTTGTCCTCCAACTCTGCTTCCAAGCCATCACTCCTCCACCCTCACGTGCAAATCACCCGTCTTCAGGCTCTTGTCATCTGCCCGCATCCACCCCTGTAAGCCCCAGCAGGCCTCATCCATGCACTTGCTGGTCCTGCCCTCGTATTCGGCCGACTCCTCGGTAACCTCATGCATTGACTTCTCCTGCACTCGAGTGCCTCCTGTTAACTCAGGATCTCCCACGTCATTTACCCAGCGGAGTGCAGAGAAAACAAAGCAGGTGGGAGAATCACAGAGCATACAGCCCTTATCCTCAAAGGCCTGGGCTCCTCCCACTGCCACTTCAGGGACCACCAGCTCACCCCAGTACAACAGCTGCCATCCACGGCCACCCAGACGTCCTCATTGCCTGGAGACCCTCACCCTGTCTGCCCACCCCGCCCTCCTCTGCCCAGCACCCTTGGGCTCTGGTCTGCCCACTTCCTCACCTGGTCACGCACCCTTCTTTCATGCCATTCAGATACCCAATCTCTTACCTATTTCATTGCTACAGAAATGATTTTCTTCATTTACCCTTTTCAAAAGATTTAAGTGACACCTAGGGGTTGTATGTGCTAATGGGATGCTAAGTGATGGGGGACACCTGTGTTTATTGTGCAACATCCAGTAAACACATCTGTCTCCCCAAACATTTGCCACTTCTTAATGCAAGCCCTCCTTCTAGTGTTTTCTTCTAAAGAAATACACAGTATGTTGTCATTATCTATCAATCTACTGTGCAACAGAATCTCAGGACTTTTTTATTTGTTTATTTTACTTTGATCTATTTGAAAGGCAGAGAAAGAGGGAGAGAAAGGGGAGAGAGAGAGAGAGAGAGAGAGAGAGAATCTTGTGTCTGTTGGTTCACTCCCTAAATGGCTGCAACAGCCAGGGCCAAATCCAAGTTCGATGGGAAAACTACGCAGAGTTTTCAAGTTTGAAAAGAGAGGCATGTCTCACTCCATTTTCCATGAAGGGCCAGACGCCCCTGCTGCTCACTGCTGTGCGCCCAAACAGGGAGTCCTTTGAGAAACGCACAGTGTTCTTGCCTGTCCTTCTTCCATCCTTTGCGCCAGCACGGGACACAGGATTGAAATCTGCCAATCAATGAGCTGTGCCTGCTGCCTGGGGCCTTTGTGACATCAGTGGCTTCCTCCCCCACTGCACAGGGAACCGGAGCTGAGGTAGGCAGTGAGAGATGAGGCAGGGGCTGGGTGCCCCGGCACCACCCAGGGCTCCCCACCTGCCACCCTCAGGGGCTGGGGAAGCAGCCTCCTCTGTTACTTCTCCAGGGCACTTGCTGTCCCAGGGCTTAACCCTCCACCCCCACCCCATCCCCACCCCCACCCCATCCATCTCCCCTTTGTCCCTGCTTCTGTCAGCCTCAGGTCCCTGCAGCTTCCAGCCACTGGGAAGCCCCCGTCACATGGGAATCTGAGGCCCCTGTCCCAGCTCTGAGCCGAAGTTCAGGTTCAGGGACTTGCTCCTGTCTAAGAAGGACCCAGGGTCGGGTTCTGCTGTCAAACTGTGCTAGGTGTGGGGTCAGGAGTGGGGCAGGTGTCTGCCGGGTGGGGGCAGGTATGGGGTGAGGGCAGGTTAGATGTCCCCTGGGTGGAGTCAGGTATCCCCCAGGTGGGGGCAGGATTGGGGTCAGAACAGGACAGGAGTGGGGTCAGGGTGGGGTTGGTATCCTTGGGTGGGGGCAGGTATGGGGTCAGGGCAGGGCAGGTATGGGGTCAGGGCAGGACAGGAGTGGGCTGAGGTGTCCCCTAGGTGGGGTCAGGGTGGGGCAGGTATCTCCTGGGTGGGGGCAGCTTAGGGGCAGGATGGGGCAAGTGTCCCCTGGGTGGGGGCAGGTGTCCCCCAGGTGGAGGCAGGGTGGGGCAGGTGTCCCCTGGGTGGGGGCAGGGTGGGGCAGGTGTCCTCTGGGTGGGGGCAGCTGTGGGGCCAGAGCAGGCAGCCACAGCTGGAGGAGGTCTTGCAGGAGCTGGCCACGTTTTGTTCTTTCATGACATGGGTGGGAGGCCCTCAGGTGTTGCTTTATAATTCTTTAAATGAAACATTATGCTTTATGTGCTCCATTTAGATTAATAAAGAAAATACAGAGCTTAAGACGTTAAGAAGAGAGATTTTTCTAAGTGCAGTTAGCTGGGTTGGCCTGCCCTGCCTGGACATGCAAACCCTTGGCCCCAGGAGACAGGAGCCCTGCACCCAGTTACTCAGCTTGGGTCTGGGGGAGGGGTGCTGCCTGGGCACCTCCAGACGCCTCGTGCTCCTGCTTCCCACCCTTGTCTGCCCTGAAACCACCGCGGACCACAGAGGGGACGCATGGCTCTGCTATAGTCTGGTCCCTACTCACAGTGCCGCAGCAACCAAGGTGCTGTCCCCAGCTTTCCTGTATTGTCAACCCTGTCTGCCCTCTGTGCACACACACACACACATCCTCACACCTTCAGAGACTCACACACTCTCACACACACACACACACTCCTACACACACACCCTCACACCTTCAGAGACTCACTAACTCTCTCACACACACACACTCCTACACACATACCCTCACACCTTCACAGACTCACTAACTCTCTCTCTCTCACACACACACACACACACACACCTACACACATACCCTCACACCTTTACAGATTCACACACGCACGCACCCTCACACGCATACTCATATACACGCATTCCCTCACACCTTCACAGACTCACACACACACCATCACACTTCACAGACTCACACACACTCACACACACACGCACCCTCACACACATACTCCTACATATATACCCCCTCACACTTCACAGACTCTCACACACACACACACACCCTCACACACATACTCATACACACACACTCACACCTTCACAGACTCTCACAGACACCCTTACACACATACATATACACGCACACATACACCTTCACAGGCTCACACACCCTCACACACACACCCTCACACACATACTCCTACACACACACCCCCTCACACTTCACAGACTCACACACACACACACACACACACCCTCACACACATACAGCCTCACATATACACCCTCACAGACACATACACAGTCACAGACATACTCATGTACACACACTTACCCCCACACATACAGCTGCACACAGTTACACACACTCACACATACATGCATACACAGACATAAACACACACACAGCCTCATACTCACACACATTCAGCCTCACATATACACCTTCACAGGCACACACACTCACACATACGCAGTTACAGACACACACACACTCATACACACACACTCATACACACAGACATAAACACACACACACAGCCTCATACTCACACATACAGCCTCACCTATACACCCTCACAGGCACACACACACATACACAGTCACAGACATACACACACAGTCATACACACACAGCCACACACTCATACACACAGACACACACACATACATACAACCTCACACACATACACACACACAGACACTGGCCCTGTCCCAGCGAAGGTGAGCCTGCACCCTAACAGCCACGCCTTATCCCAGGTCCCCAGGGGCCGCCTCACGGAGTGCTGCCTGGCCAGTCCTTCCCTCATGGTCTCTGACCCGAGTGAGGCCCACACACTGCTCAGACAGCGTCTATCTCTTATTCTCCCCTCCCTCCAACCCGGTGCCCACCTAACAGCCTGAGACCCTACGCCTGCCCTGGCTAAAGGCAGCTGGCCTCAAAGGCTAGGCCGTGGTTTGTCCACACCCGGGATGGGGTGTGGACCAGGGACTGCTGTGAGGTGGACATCTGCATTCAGCGGACTGGATGCACCCTCCCCCCAGGACACAACTGTGCAGGTGCCTGCCTGGCCATCTCACCCCCAACAACGTCCCCCCATGGCACACCGCCATTGCTGGCATCTATTGCCCCTTCTCAAATGCTTCTTGCAGTCTCAGGGTTCTGATCCTTGGCCATTTTCTATCAAACCAGATCCCCAGAGGGATGCAACCACAGCACAGCTGGACACCTAGCTCCATTACAAGGCAGAGGGTGGAGGGCAGAGAGGGACCTTCAGAGTGGAGCTCAGGACCAGGGGAGCTGGGTGGAGGCATGGTGAGGAGATGAGAGGCACACAGGAGAGTGTGCTGGGGAGGCAGGACTGGGTCACAGCACCACCAAGGCCCTCATCTGGGACAAAGAAGAAGGTTCCAGCTTCCCAAGCTTCTGGACTTGTGTTTGAAATGTGCAGAAAGTGCTAAGGTTGAGTGCTACAGTCAGAAAGTTTATTGGGGCTGGGGTTGTGGCCCAGTGGATAAAGCCACTACCTATAAGACTTGAATGCCATGTGGGATCCAGTTTGTGTCCTGGCTGCTCTACTTTGGATCCAGCTCCCTGCTAAGGCACCTGGGAAAACAGCAGAAAACGGCCCAAGTGCTTGGGCCCCTGCCACCCACCTGGAAGACCCGGGTGGAGTCCTGGGCTCCTGGCTTCAACCTGGCCCAACTGGAATGGGAAGATCTCTCTCCCTCTCTCTCTGCCTCTGTCTCTCTGTAAGTCTGCCTTGCAAATAAATAATAAATCTTTAAAAAACACAACTTGCAATATGAAGTTGGTGTATGTATTGTATGGCACGCAAATGTCTCATAGAATCTCAAGATAATGTATACTTTTGTAAGTGTTGGTATAAATATTGGATGGGCAACAGTACAACTGCTAAGTGAGCGGTCTGCTTTGCATAGGACCAGGGGCTGGCTGGGCAAGGTCAAAGGGAGCTACAAGACACCTGCCGACCATGCACCTGAAAGCAACCTTTGCCCTCCTCTGCCTGGCCACAGCTCGGGACACCCAGCCCTTGACTTTCAAATGCTGTCACTCAAATTCCCCAAGGCGACTTAACACCCATTCTTCCAGCCCGTAAGTCGGTGAGATTGGTTGCCACGGGAACAGCCTTTCTGCGACACCCATGCCAACAGACCACATGCTGGGCTGCACCCAGGGGCCACAGTTGTCATCCCCGGGGGACACTAACCTGAGTGGGAGGTTCCTGATTGCAAGAAGAGCTGGACTGAGCTGCAGGAGAGGGTGGTGATGTTGAATTTGAGTGAGAAGCAGGGACTTGGGGTCTTGGGGCTCCAGGTCGGGGTGGAGCTCTTAGCTGTCGGCTGTGGAGGTCTCGGCAGTGGAGAGAGACATGTTCCATAGGAGGATGGGGGGAACAGGAGCTGGGAGGAAAACGGAAGGTACTAGAACGTCTTTCTCACCTTCCCAAGGGGTGCTCCTTCACAGCATGGCTGTGAGCACTTCAAAATCACCTGTAGCCGACTTCCGCTTTTTCTAGGACCAGTTATCCAGAAGAATTGACTTCATCTGGAACATGACCCAGAAGAGCACTGAGAGCAAACACCTGGGCAGGTGCGCGCCTCACCGCCGTAGGTGTCAGGTGCCACTGATATTGCTGACTACAACACATCCTTGCTCTGGTTACTGGGGGCATGGAGGGTGTCTTTTTGTGATGGTCCATGTCCTTGGAAAGGCAAAGGGTCTTCCAGGTGGATAGAATCTGCCTGGAAACAGGCCTCATGGTTCACAACCCTGCAGGGCTTGGGGACTGAATAGGCCTGAGAGGGGTCAAGTCCCACATCTCTCAGTGACAGATGCATGGAGGGAGTGGAACCCACCCCCCCGGGCTGTCACTCAGCCCCCTCATGCAGCTGAGACTTTGCAACAGGCTGCACGAAAATTTCTTGTCCATTTTCAGGACTCGCTAAAGAGTAGCTGGTTTTGTTCAGCAGGGACTTATGGGGTTTGGAGGGCCAGGCTGAAGCCAGGAGCCTGGAATTCCATCCGGGTCTCCGGATGGCAGGGTGGCAGGGGCCCAAGCACTTGGCCCATCCTCTGCTGCTTCCCAAGTGCATTAGCAGGGAGCTGGATCGGCTGGGACCCTCACCAGCACTCTGATGTGTGATGCCAGTGTCCCAGGCGGCCGCCGTGCCGCAGGCCCCGCCCTGATTCTGGAGTTCTTTAAGGTCTGGCTGTCTTCTCGGCTTATAATCAAAGCTTGGTGCTCTCTGCCCTGGGGCAGAGACCGTGCTGCCTCCTCAGTGAACCCAGCAGAGAGGACGACCTCCTCCCTGTGTCTTGCAGGACCATGTTCTCACGTGGCTCCAGAAATGGTGTGTGGACCGCAGGGGACCTGTCACCCAGAGCACGGCCGCCGGGCGTGGACCCAGCGCCCGGGGGGCTCCGTCCACGGCTGCCCAAGTGCTGTAGATGGTCTTGTCTCACCAGCTAGGGAGGTACAAGGCCAGGCAGGCTGTGGATAGCTCTCAGTGCTGGAGAAGGAAGACAGAGTCCCGGGCGTCTCCATGCAGGGATGCAGCCGTTCTCCAAGGCCAGCAGTGCACAGGTCTATTTGAGTCTGTTAGAAAGCTTCAGAAAAAGAAAGTTCCTTATAGTTGGGGCTGGCACCGTGGCTCACTTGGTTAATCTTCTGCCTGTGGCACTGGCATCCGATATGGGTGCCGGGTTCTAGTCCCGGTTGCTCCTCTTCCAGTCCAGCTCTCTGCTGTGACTGGGAAGGCAGCAGAGGATGGCCCAAGTGCTTGGGCCCTGCACCCGCGTGGGAGAATAGGAGGAAGCACCTGGCTCCTGGCTTCGGATTAGCGTAGCTCCGGCCGTGGCGGCCATTTGGGGGGTGAACCAACGGAGGGAACACCTTTCTCTCTGTCTCTCTCTCTCACTGTCTATAACTCTACCTGTCAAATAAATAAAAGTTAAAAAAAAAGAAAGTTCCTTATAATTTCACGAAATGAGCAACTTGCTAGATATTTGTCTTGAGAGATTTATGTTGCTTCTGTGTGTCAAGAGAAGAAAAAATAAAACAAACATGCATTTGGTGCTTATGTTGGAAGCGCCAGAGAAAGAGAGTGCCCACGGAGTTCTGGGAGCAAGGCTCGTCTAGACCGGAGAGCGGGAAAGGGTTGGAAATTCAACGCACGCCTCCCATACGTGTCGCAGGAACCCAGTCACTCGCTCACGCACAGCTGCCTTCCAGGGTCCTGCACTGGCGGGAAGCTGGACTCAGGAGGCAGAGGCCGGCATCGAACTCATGCCCTCTGGTGAGACTGGCAACACTCCTGCTCACTTTCCACGGGGCCGGCAGAGGGAGCCGTGTGGCCCTGCCTGCTTGCCTGCAGTGGACATGGAGTACAGCCCAGCTGTGTGCCCAGGAAGAGGACTCCGGGGAGTGCTCTTAGCCAGGCTGGTGGCAGGAAAGCAAGGACTTTGGGCTCGGGCATGGGCCGGCTTCCTTGGGGCCCAAGAGCACTTCAAGCCCGGTCACAGAGGTCATATTGCAGGTGCGGTGCTGGTCTGGGAACACACACGGTGCAGAGCCAAGCGGCTGGGTCCCTGGCCTGTCTGTGTCCAGCTCGCATCGCCTTCTCAAGAAGGGGACAGGCTGAGCACGCCTTACCTGGAACACTTGGCACCAGAGGTGTTTCTGATTGTCGGATTCTTCCAGATTGTGGAACAGTCGCATGTACCGAAGGAGCTGTCTCGGGCAGGAGACCCGAGGGTAAGCCTCAACTTCACTTATGCTTCGTAGGCCCAAAGGGGATTGCATACAACTTTGCAAAACTAATTTGTGCATGAAACAAAGAGTTTCATGGTGTAGAATGTTCTCCTTGGGACATCGTGTCATGTTTCAGATTCTGATGGTTTCAGGATTCTTTGGATTAGGTGTGCTCAACCTGTATCCCTCGCTGTAGGATTTCATCCGTATTCTTAACCTTGAGAAATCCTCCAGAGCAAAGTACACGAAGATGAAGGTGGTGGCCACTCTACCTTTCTTTTATTTTTGAAAGATTTATTTATTTAATTGCAAGGCAGAGAGAGAAAGAGAGAGAGAGAGAGAGAGAGAGAGAGAGAGAGAGACTCTTTCATCCATTGTTTCACTCCCCAAATGGCTGCAACAGCCGGGGCTGGGCCATTCGGAAGCCAGGAGCTCCATCTGGGTCCCCCACATACGTTAGCAGGGAACTGGAAAGCTGGATCAGAAGTGGAGCAGGGGGGACTCCAACAGGTGCACGTACGGGATGCTGGTGTCGCAGGCGGCAGCCCAGCTCACAGCATCACAACGCCAGCCCCAGCTGCACCTTTCTTTAAGCCGATTGATCCAGGGTTGTTTGGTCCTTTGGGTCTCCCATGTCTTCTTGGAGCACTGAAATCTCCCCCTTTTTTTTTTTTTAATCATGTTGGGGATAGCAAAAGGGTAGGTAATGGGGAATGACCTGAGCTGCCTGGTGTTGCTCCCAGTGTGCGAAGCTGTCCAGTATAAAATACTCCAGCTATGTGTCCTGGTACAACATGCCTTGAAAATTACATGCTTTCAACTCCCAGCGTAATTGAGTACAAGACATGAATGTTCATGCTGTTTTACGACATGTTACTCATAGCCCGTGGCCTCCTGATCTCCGGCACCCAAGTGTTCCAGAAAACAGATTGAGGCTCCAGGCTAAACTCCGAGTGCCATGGATGGATCAGGGAGGGGCTGTCTCCAGCACACACTGGATCCTGACACCGTGTGACACTCAAGGAATCCAGAGTGGCTGTGTTTTTGCAGACAGAGAAGATTAAAAAAAAAGGAGGGGGGGTAGATAAATGGTGTTGTCTGTCCCCTGGTGCTCAGGGACTGGAGACAGCAGGCACCTGACAAGGCTAATCTTTGGTGTTCGGGCGTGGCAGCTCCAGCCTGTTCCTTTGGAGATGGGAAACCAGGACGTAGCAGAGAAATCAAAGGGCAAATATCAAACAAGCCACCCCTCTTCCATCATCCACGCCGTTGTGTGCGTAATCCTGCGTTCTTCGGTCTGAGCGAGCACTTGAGACTCTGGGAGTCTTTCAGGAGATAATCTGTATCAGCTGGGGCTTTGAAGTGGGGACTGCCGGCATCTCATTAGCAACAGAGATCAAAAACCAAGCTGGGGAGCACAGAAGCACTAAATTATCAAAGCCGGCACAGGTTGCATGTGCTGCTACCGGCCTGGACGCAAACACCTCTTCCCGCCTCCCCTGCCCTCCTCTGCCTCTCCTAAATTCAGCAAGTCTGAAAGATTGGAGCCCAAGTTGAGAGCATACTTTCAACGCTATTGAAAAAAGAAAGAAAACTCCATCCTGCGTGAAGCTGAATGGTTTAAGCGCAAACTGGAAGTGTTTGAGCAACAGCTCACTCCAGGGTCCACCAGGGCCAGGCCGGGCTGAGCCAGCCAGTACAACTGGTTCACTAGGCTCTGAACTTGGCATTGCAGGCGATCCTGCCTGGCTTTTGTGAATTGCGGCTGTTACTGAGCAGAGTCTCTTGTCCCCAGTGCTGCCTCCTAGTGGGAGTTTTCCTGGCTTGGGAGGAAGGATGATGATGGCTGCTTCGATTTTCCAAAAAAGTTCCTGCTGCTGGAGGATCCTTCTGGGGTCAGGCGATCACCGACAGACTATGGTGAAAATCTTCACTCTCTGCCTGGGATGGCTGCTCTTCTCTGAGATGTCAGGGTTACTGTCCTGGTACTCGGGTCAAATGCCAATCCCGGATCAGCCCAGCCACCTCCTTCCCCTCACTGCCTCTCTTCTCGCTGGCATTCAACATCATGGCCCTTTCTCCTCGGCTGACTTTCCTCGGCTCTCCTGGATGCTTTCTTTCTTTCTTTTTAAAGATTTATTTATGTATGTGAAAGATAGATCTACAGAGAGAGAGGTAGAGACAGAGAAAGAGGCCTTCTATCCACTGGCTCAGTCCCCAAATGTCCGCAACAGCCGGAGCTGGGCCGATCCGAAGCCGAGAGCCAGGAGCTTCTTCTAGGTCTCCCATGTTGATACAGGGCTGAAGCACTGAGGCCATCTTCTACTGCTTTTTCCAGGCACATTAGCAGGGAGCTGGATTGGAAGTGGAGCAGCCGGGACACAGACTGGGGTCCATATGGGATGGATGTCAGGCAGCTGTTAAATCACTGCGCCACAATGCAGGCCCCCAAACGAGTTAATTTCTATCAAGCACTGGCAACAGTGACTGGAATATGGTCAGCACTTAATAATGCTTATATATATATATATATACATTATATATTTATAATGCTTTATTATTCTTAGAAAGCAATTGAAGCTCTCCACCTCTGCACTTGGGCTTTCTGTATATTTTCTAGATGTGCTGGAATCTAATGTCAAACTCTGCTTGAGTCACCAGTGAATGCAAAAGAGCTCTGTACAAGGCTGCTCTGGAAGGCAGGGGTTATCTGACCAGGCCATGTTTCAAGCATAAAATCGTCTTTCTCTTTCTCTCTAATTTTCTTTCTTCCAGAGGGCGGAGGGGTGGAAATTGTAACTCTGCATGGGCTCTAAGGACCACCAAAGTTTAACTGTGCTGTTTCAGCTCCAGTTTTACTGCAGACACGCCCAGGTTTTTGCATGTGGTGTTTCATTGCTTCCCGTACCCCCCAGACCTCACTTCCTCATTTTCCTTTTGTTTCTCTGTGTTCCACTCTGCAGATCTTCCGATCCGCCTTCCATCTCACTGATGCTTTCTTCAACCATGTCGAAGCTGCTGTCAGACCAATTCCTGGAGCTCACAAATTTGGTTTATATTTTTCATTTCTAGGATTCTCTTGGATTCCTTCTCAGGACTTTTATATCTTCAATTCTCTTCCAAAACATTTAATCTATTTTTTTTTAACATAGTAAGTTTTTTGTTTTAAAGAATGTATCTTGGAATTCCACCCTCTGGAGTCTCCCTGTGTGCATGCCTGGTTTCCATTTTTATGTGTGTGCTAGTAGCTTCCACTCCCTTGGTCTTTATCCCTTTTTGTTCCTGAATAGCTCTTGTGTTTACACCTATTTGAAACATTTTGTAGAAATTATGTGAGGGTGTTTTTCTTCTTTAGAAGTTTTTCACTGTTTCATTGTGCTCCAAGGAGCATTTGCTTGGGTCACTCTAATCCCGTTTCGGGGGGCTGGCGTTTCCTGTGACCCCTGGGTGATCCGAAGCTGGGGGCCCTTTCTTTGAGGACTGTTTTGCCTTTCCCCTGCTGTTCATCCTTTCTGAATCTTGGCCAGTGACCAGGGAGCTGAATGATGCTTCCCACACTTGGTCCTTTGGAGCCTAGTTTGACCCTCCCAGACCGACGAGTCCTCTGTCTTATTTGTTATTTAGTTTGATGACGTTTTTTCTTGGTTAACATCTTGATGCCTTAAAGCAGATGTTTTAAAGAATGATGTCCCCAGATTTCCTTATTAATGAATGCAAAATCATCCTAAGTATTGAGGGTGGGTGATTGATGCTCTTTCACTGAGCTGTGGCTATGTTTAGGAATGGCACACGTGAAGGAGCCACGTGCTAAAAAGCAATGTGAACTGGGGTGAATAACCTGCTTCCTAGGATCCCATTATATCAAGAACATCAGAGTCCCTTAAAAGTCTGAAATTCTATGATTTCTTGGCTCGGGACTGTCCAAACAGAAAAATATATGACATTGACAACAGAATTTTGAATCCATAGTAGTGGACTCAAACACAACCGTATTAAGCCTACCTGTTTTTGGCATGTTAGTTAGGAAAATGTTCCCTGGGCTTCAAGCCTATTGCTTAGAAGATCGGAAGCCCACCTGTGCCACCAGCATGTAGTCAGGAGACAGGAACCACAGCAGCTTGTAGGAGAGAGGTCTTGGTACAAGAAACGGTTAGTGGGGCCAGCACCGTGGCTCACTTGGTTAATCCTCTGCCTGCAGCACCGGCATCCCATATGGGCACTGGGTTCTAGTCCTGATTGCTCCTCTTCCAGTCCAGCTCTCTGCTGTGACCGGGAAGGCAGCAGAAGATGGCCCAAGTGCTTGGGCCCTGCACCCGCATGGGAGACCAGGAGGATGCACCTGGCTCCTGGCTTCAGATCAGTGCAGTGCCAGCCATAGCGGCCATTTAGGGAGTGAACCAACGGAAGAAGACCTTTCTCTCTCTCTCTCACTGTCTGTAACTCTGCCTGTCAAATAAATTAAAAAAAAAAAAAGAAAAAAATTTTTTAAAAGAAAGAGTTAGCAGGAATTGGGGAGATTCTACAGGCAAGAAAGGAGGCCCTGGAATCAGCATAGCTTAGCAGCTAGGATGCCCACATCCTGGGTTTGAGTCTCGGCTCTGCCCCTGAATTCAGCTTCCTACCAATGCAGACCCTGGGAGGCAGCAATAGTGGCTCAAGTGGTCCCTGCCGTCAACGTGGGAGACCTGGACTGGATTCCCAGCTTCAGCCCTGGCGGGCCCAGGCCGGGTCTTTGTGGGCATCGGTGGAGTGGACCAGAGGATGGGAGTGCTCTCTGTGTCTCTCAGTCTGTCCCTGTGTATCAGTCTCTCTTGGGTTCTGTAACTCGATCTCTCTTCTTTCCAGATCAATCAGTACATTAAATGGTTTCAAAATACACAATGAAATCTTTTGTGAATGGGGAGGGGGGCATTGCTAAAGTGTGAACTGAGCTGCAGCTTCCACTCCTGGGGCAGGCAGACCAAAGAGAAGAGGACGGACGATGTAGGTAAGACTGGGCGGCTTGTGAGCCAAAGACTTGGACCCCACCTGTGCTGGTGCCTTAGGAACTTTGAGGAGGGGCTGCAGGGGCTGAGAAACGAGACCAAGTCTGCCCAGCTGTGGCTGAGGGTCACCGTTCGCTGGTCCCCAGAGCGCTGGAATCAAGCAGAAGAGAAGGGAGCCAGCGTCTCAGCCTCTCTACTGCCCCCTACTGGCTGAGCCAAGGAGGGACTTGGACAGGTCTGCGTTTTGATAAGCAACCATCATCCACTGGCACTGAGCCTGGGTTGTTTTGGGCAGCTGTCACTGTGCGGTATTGGGGTTTTAGGGTAACGAGCTGTTTTCCTGTTGTTGTACTTGGATGTGTTTTGTCTGTATGAGGAGTGGGGGTACTCTGTGTGTAGGAGAAGACGGGGAACACGGGACCTTCCAGGTAATAATTACAAAGGGCCATGCTTGTGGAAGCAAAATTTCTTTCTATTGTTCTGTTTTTTGTCTTTTTTGTTTTTATATTTATTTATTTATTTGAAAGGTAGAGTGTCGGAGAGACTGAAACAGACTAGAGCAAAACCAAGAGAGGGAGAAAGAGAGAGAGAGAGAGAGATCTTCCATCCAGTGGTTCACTCCCCAATTGGCTGCAATGGCCAAAGCTGCTCTGATCCAAAGCCAGGAGCCAGGAGCTTCCTCTGGGTCTCCCACGAGGGTGCAGGGGCCCCAGCACTTGGGCCATCTTCTACTGCTTTCCCAGGCCATAGCAGAGAGCTGGATCAGAAGTGGAGCAGCCGGGACTCGAACCAGGACCCATACGGGATGCTCGCACCACAGGCAGAGGCTCAGTCTACTAAGCCACAGCACCAGGATTCTTATACTCAGCCAGGAGCTTCCATTGAAACTGAGACGGGGCCTTTCCTTGGTAACTGTGCTGCCCTTAGCTTCAGTTCATTGCCCCTGTGTAGGAACTGGCTTGTGTTGTGTTGAGAGCAGAATTGTGTTTATAATTACTGTCATAACAAGCAATGTTGTGGCGAATCAAGCATCTGATGGAATTTGGAAATCCTTATGTCACACTGAGAGTTGTTGGTAATGGTGGTGTTTCTTGCATAATAATTGAGTCATTCATATAGGCTGCAGTGCCCAGGGCTAGTCCAGGCCAGCTAGAGAGGAGAGCCTGGTGTCTTAGAAATTTGCCCCGGAAGTCATCAGCAGTGGCCCTGACATCTGTGCAGATAAATGAGTGAGAGTACTGCAAGAAATTCATGAATTATGAAAAACTGTATTGAGTCTAAGAATATCTCTCTTGTCTCTTAATTTCATGTTTGCTTTTAAAAAAAATTGCATGCATTTATTTTATTTGGAAGGGGAGAGAGAGAGAGAGAGAGAGAGAGATATCTCCGTTTCACGAGAACCAGTGCTCCAGTGTGGGATGCTGGCTTTGCACGTGCAGCCTCACCCACTGTGTCGCAACATGGGCCCTTGCACTTGTGTCTTTCTGAGAGACTCCTGAAGTGTATGTGTGACTGGCTGGGTCCGGACCATATGCCCTGTGCCCAGCTGCCAGGCAGGTTGCCGAGGACTGCCTCTTCCTGCGGGGGAGACTGAGGGAGTGAGTCTGGAAGGCACTGGTCCTCTAGATAGGCAGTCCCCAAACACAGCAAGAGAGAGTTTCAAAGGGTGCAAACCAGCCACCAAGAGCAGGAGTTGTGCCTGTCCTCTCCCAGAAGGTGGTACTTAGCACTGAATAAAAACATCCCAGGAGCTGATGAAAAGTGCAGCTCTCTCAGTCCTGTCCTAAGATCTTGTGCATCAGAATTTTGGCCCGGGAGTGCAGTGGAGGATGGCCCAAGTGCTTGGGCCCTGCACCCCATGGGAGACCAGGATAAGCCCCTGGCTCCTGCCATCAGATAAGCGCGGTGCGCCGGCCGCAGCGTGCCAACCGTGGCGGCCATTGGAGGGTGAACCAACGGCAAAAGGAAGACCTTTCTCTCTGTCTCTCTCTCTCACTGTCCGCTCTGCCTGTAAAAAAAAAAAAAAAAAAAAAAAAAAAGTTCATTTACTGGGACCGGCGCTGTGGTGTAGTAGGTTAAGCCTTTGCCTGAGGTGCCTGCATCCCATATGGGTGCCGGTTCAAGTCCAGGTTGCTCCACTTCCGATCCAGCTCTCTGCTATGGCCTGGGAAAGCAGCCAAAGAAGGTCCAAGTCCTTGGGCCCCTGCACCCATGTGGCAGACCCAGAAGAAGCTCCTGGCTCCTGGCTTCCATGGTGGCCATCTAGGGAGTGAACCAGCCGATGGAAGATCTCTCTCCGCCCCCTTCCCTGTAACACCACCTTTCAAATAAATATTAAAAAAAAAAAAAAAGTGCAGAGTTGCGGGTTCCAAGCCAGACCCTGCTGGATGAGACTTGCACTGTGACAACCGGCCCAGCCAGTTAGGTACACGTTACAGTGGAGAAACTGTGCTCTGGGATTGCCTTTGGGAGCTGGACATTACTTATGTCTCTAAAGAGCGCGAAGCAGGCCCAGCTGATGCAGAGCTAGTGTGCAGCGTGCTGAGATTTGGGGACTTTCGGATCTCTCTCTCTCTCCCCTGCTCCCCTGCGTTGGCCTTATCTTTTTTTCCCCATGGAAATACTGAGACAACGGAGACTTGTTGTTATTTTTCCCCATCACTTGGAGCTGCTCCTTTCATCTCGGATTCATCCAATTTCCTTCAAAGCTCAATATTAACCAGATCTGTCTTCTGACAGCTGACCTCAAATGGGGACAGGCAGTGGTCCTCGCCCTGGGGGTGGAGAATCAAGCCGACAGAAGTAGAGGAGAGACAGGATGGAGCCAGCTCCAGTCCCCCAGGGGAGCTCAGAGGTGGAGTCTAAGCCTGGGCACAGCCCAGCAGCCAATGGCCAAGCAACCGATAGCTTCTGGAAGGCATTCTTGCAGAAATTTCTGTTTTTGCCAGAGGGTGGAAGGGTTGCTAATTGATTTTGTCTGCCTTTCAGACGCACTTAGAGAGACACAAGAGTTAGTATTCTAACAAGAGAGGTAGCATTTTTTGGATAGCGGAGGTATCTTTTCTGTGTTTCCTAGCTTTGCCTGTTACTAATTTTTTTTTCCACCAGCGTGAATAAGGTCAGTGAATTTAATTAGATAGACCCTCCTCTCAAAAGACATATTTGGATCCCAGACCAAAAGAAAGCAAGCCAGCGCTTCCCAAATGCTTTGACGTATGGTAGTCTCGGCTGTCGCTGGGGGGACGGGTACAGATGGCAGTCCTGAGACATCCGGCCAAAGAGAAGCTGCCTCGTACCCACTCTGCCGCTTCTGGGTGTGCACCTCGGGCAGTATGGCTTAGCTGTCAGCTTAGGAAAATGTGGCAAAGAGAAACAGGCAGGTAATGAAAAAAAAATTGAGCAAACACAGCCTGAACCGGACCACTGAGCCCTGAGACAGAGAGCGAGAGAGAGAGCGAGAGAGAGAGGATGTTGGAATAGCTCTGGGATGTCAGGCAGCATGGGGGACATGCCAGTTTCTGAAAAGAGATGCCAATTGTTTTGAAAGACACAGAGCAACCACCCCATCTTCCCGTCACCGTGAGTGATCAAAGCTTCTGAGAGCAGCGTATCGCAGCGGTCAGAAAGGCTGCCCATAATCCTGAATCAGAGAACCTGGGGCTGGAATAAAATGGGCCGTGGGGATGCCTGTGGGAAACCCAGGAGTGTGGGTTCCCAGCGACTTCTTAAACCCTGTAGCTTCGCTTTCATCCATCCCTGCTTGTTATTCTGGATTTGAGCTGTTGCGCTGGTGCTTTCTGAAGAATGAAAAATATGAGCTTCCAGCCTCGGCCAATGCGTGCATCTCTGGGAAGCAGAGGTGAAGGTGTGAGTTTATCTCCCCTCGACTCCAACCGAGGGCGAGCTTGGAGTGTTGGCATCAACAGAGAGGCGAGGGCAGCGAATGCAGCTCCAGCTCCTGTCTGGTTGTCACGGCCGGGCCGTGCTGCAGGGCGCCGTGCCTTCTGCCACGTGGAATGAGAGCTGTCTGTGGGGTGAAGGAATCACAGCAGGTTGCTTGGCATAAGGCTGCTGCCCGTGACCGTGACCGTGACGGTGTTTGTAAGGATTGAAGCAGAGGGTGCCGGGCTTACTCTGCTGACTCAGCTACACGGCATGGCTCGCTTTCAGGAAAAACTGGTCTGTTTGAGGGTCGATCTGCCTCCAAGTTAACGATGGGGTCTTTAGCATGACTGGTTCCATTCTGGGGTTGTGGTCCTGGGCTGGGGAGGGGGTGAGGGTGGGGCAGGCAGAGGCGCTCAGGTGGAAACAATGGGCTCCCATAATTCAGTTTAGCACAGCCGAAAGGCGAAGTGAGGGCTGTACGGGTTTTTGTCGTTCCATTTGGTTTGTTTGTTTTTGCATTTAAGCCGTGTCATCTGCGTGGTTTTGTGGGGACTGTGAGGCCTAGAATCATTACTACATATTTAATAGATTCAATGTTTGAAGTCGTAGCAGCGGAGATTCCTAATTGGGTACCTCAGTCCTGAGGCAAGCCTATTGCCCCTCCCTAAACCCATGGGATGAGCAGTAAAGTGCCGACCCTCAGAGGGAGAAGTTTAAAACTCTCGAATGAGAGAGAGCAATAGCAAGGATACGAATCTCACTCAGAGCTCCAACTTACAAGTGTCTTGGTTTTCAGCCGTAGCCTCACACCTCTGTCTGTAATTTCTCGATGCCTGCTTAGTCACTCTGGAACAAGCCAGGATATAAACTGATGATTCTGATGATTGTTAGAAAGTCAAGATTAGAGGCTGGTGCCGCAGCTCACTAGGCTAATCCTCCGCCTGCGGAGCCAGCACCCTGGGTTCTAGTCCCGGTTGGGGCGCAGGATTCTGTCCCAGTTGCTCCTCTTCCAGGCCAGATCTCTGCTGTGGCCCAGGAAGGCAGTGGAGGATGGCCCAAGTCCTTGGGTCCCTGCCACACACGTGGGAGACCCAGATGGAGTTCCAGGCTCCTGGCTTTGACCTGGCTGAGCTCTGGCTGTTGCAGGCATTTGGGGAATGAACCAGCAGATGGAAGATTCCGTTTCTTTCTCCCCCCTCTCCCCTCCCCCAGTGTCTTTCAAATAAAATGAACATAAACAAAAATTCTTTTAAAAAGTATCTAAAATCATAACTGCTCCCTCCCACCAAATCCTCCATCCAATTTCCGGTTTGATGTCTTGTGTGAGCTCAAGAGAATGGCCCCAGCTGCTCAGAGTGGGAGCGAATGGGTGCTGTTTTCATCCTCCTTCCCAACTTTGCCTAGCCGTTAATAGCTACCACTGGAGGTCAAGTGCACCAGACACCATTGCCTTCAATGACGATAAATAAGGAGACTTTTTAAGACACCACCGACTGGGTCGGTGTCACTACTATTGAACACAAGGCTGTTGGGTACAACTGGATAAGTGCGTGCGTCCTCACCCCTCCAGCAAGGAGCAGGGGTGAGGCTCGGTGACCGCAGAGCCTGGCTTCTCTTTCCTTTGATGAGGTTGCGAGCTGTGGAAATGGCTTTGAAGGCAAGCACTGCAGGCTGGGTTGTTGTAATTGGACTTAAGTGCTGCGGAATACAATGCAAAGGTGACGCAGCCTCCTCCTTGTAATTAAGGTTGTCATCTCCAGGTTTTATCCAAAGTTCTCATCATGCTCCAACTCGCAGGCTGCTCAACACTTCGCTGCTTGCTCTTGGAAGATGACGGAGCAGCACTAGGAGAGCAGTAGCAAGCTGGAGTTCCCCTCCACAAAGCGATCACCTTCTCGAACTGTGGTCCTGGTCAGCTGGACAGCTTGTATCTGCTCCCCGGTGTGGTTGCTAAAGCCAGGATTTCAGGGTTGTTGGATGCGGGGTTCCTTCTCCTAAAGCAGTTGGTGTTGAGATGGGAGAGGGGCTGGGAGGAAGGGCGAAATCGTCTTCCAGGTTGGAGACTTTCCAAGATAAGCCTCCTTTATCTTTCCAACAAGTCTTTCCAAGATAAGCCCTTCTCCTGGTATGCAGAGTGGAAGAGAGACCCTGTGCACGGGAGGCAGGAGCCAAGCGTTGCTTCTAAATGACAGCAGAGTCTGAACAAAGTGGTCACAATGGGTTTGGGCCCGCAGCCAGGACCCCCGTGGAGCAGAAGCTGAGCTGGGGCTGCCTCAGCTCAGTCTGTTCATGGAGGAGAGCTCCTCGCTGCTTTGCCTTGATGAGGGAAGCCAGCAGGCTGGGCCAGGGTGGAGATGAGAAACACTTTGCAGAGCGATGTGGAACAGCGAGTTAAAGGGGCTCCGTGCCATCTTTGGCACTTGTCAGCCCTTCCTTTCAGCAGTGAGCCCCTGGAGGCTGGGCAGCTGGTGCATCCTATGCAAGGGGACAGAAATGTAGGGAGGACCCAGAAGCAGAGGAGGCTGGCTGCAGGAGGGCCAGCAGCCAGAGCCCTGGCTGAAGCTTCCTCCCTCTGGGGGGCAAGTTTGTACTTCCTGCCATCCTGGAAGGCTCATCCATGCACAAGCCAGCGACAGGTAGGTTCTTAGCTTAGTTCCACACTCTGCCCCCCCCCCCCCCCAGAACCCCCAAGCCCAAGGAGGCCAGATTGCACAGGGGCCCTTTGAGCTCCCCAGGCACTGCCCAAGGCCAGGACCTCAGCCCTGTCTCCTCTTGAGACAGTCTCTGCTGTGTTTACCAAATGATTGCCTGAGGCTGGAGGCTAGAGGTTCGGGTTTCACAATCTGCCCTGTGCCTAAAAATAGAAAAAAAAAATTGTTCTGAGATAATTTTGTCTTCAAACAGCAAGATCCATGGCAGATGCCTTCCGGGCCAGTTAGGCTCCAGGAGGAGACTCCCAGCTGCCTCTCAGGGCATGAGGCAGGGGTGCCGCTCCCAGGGGGCAGGGGTGCCACTTCAGGGTGGTGCTCTCCCAGTAGGAGTGAAGCCTGAGACAGGCAACTGACCCTGGCACCTGGGTCCCGAAAAGGCAAGCCCACGGACTAACTAGTTGGGATTCTGTGGCTGAAATCCAGAATGCCTGGAGCCACATCCTTTCCTTTACGTGTGTAAATTCTCGGAAAATGTCACATGCCTGTCCCAGACTCCTGTGTGCTCAAACCCATGCCATAGCTAAGACAGCTGATGCTGTTTGGGATGGGGCCTTTTGTCTTTCTGCCACCAAGGATTCCCATAAATTACATTTCCCCGTCAGCACGTTTGTGCCTGCTCACTGTTTTCTTTCTTACCGGCCTTGGGAAAGTTCCTCAGAAGGCCACAGAAAGACCCTTATGGGGGTCGAATATTCTAGAACACGCTGCTTTTCCAGGGGGGACCTGGCAAATTGGGATCCCCCTCAGTCAGCACCAAGGCAATGAGGAGCTTCTAGCAAGTCTGGTTCGGAGAAGGAGTAGAAGAGAAAACAGCGCCCAGGTCCTTGCTGCGCTGTGGGAGGCCCCAGCCGGCAGGCACACATGCTGGACCTGCTGCCATGCCAGCACAGCCTAGGGTTTTGAGAGGCTTGGATGTGGATCCCAGTTCCAACGTTCTCCTCTCCATCCCCCGACCCCCACGAGCTCCGCTGTGCCCTGCGTGAGTTCTGGACCTCTCTCCACCGCTGCTACCTCGTAGCTCAAGTGCACGCATAATGTCTGACTCGCGCTTGCGGAGTACTCCCTGTATGCCTGGAACTTTCAAGCATTTTCCTTAATCGACAGATGTGAGAATCAAAGCTTAACAGTTGGGGCCGACGCTGTGGCGTAGAGGGTAAAGCTGCCACCTGCAGTGCCAGCATCCCATATGGGTGCCGGTTCCAGTCCCGGCTGCTTCACTTTCGATCCAGCTCTCTACTGTGGCCTGGGAAAGCAGTAGAAGATGGCCCAAGTCCTTGGGCTCCTGCACCTGCGTGGGAGACCTGGAAGAAGCTCCTGGCTCCTGGCTTCGATTCGGTGCAGCTCCAGCCGTTGTGGCCAATTGGGGAGTGAACAGTGGATGGAAGACCTCTCTCTCTCTCTCTCTCTCTGCCTCTCCTTCTCTCTCTGTGTAACTCTGACTTTCAAATAAATAAATAAATAAATAAATCTTTAAAAAAGAAAACATAATGGCATCCAATTCTCATCCTATTGCCATGAGTATGGAGAGAGATAAAAGATGGGGTTGGGAGAGCCCACAATATGGGGTGAGGGAGAGAAGCAACATGGGCTAAGCACGGACCTACTGTGGCCTGTACCTTGGGCCTGCTCCACTCTCCCTGGCTGTCATTGGCCTGGCCCCATGGAGCTGCCGTGGCTTTAATCCAACAAGAACATCTCAGGGGTTGTGCGTGGCTGAAAGTCCCCCAGCTGCCCTGGGGAAGGTGCCTGGGATTCAGCTCTCGGGAGTTAGGGCATCTGTGGTGGTCCCTACAAGATACTGAGATGTTGGGAGAGGAACGGACCCAGTGGTCACGAGACAGAAAGGGGCAGAGAAAGTGAGCTGTGAAAGTTGGAACGTGTCCCCTGTCTTCACGCTGCCTTGCAGGGTTTGTTTAGGTCACAGATGGTGGAGGACCTTGCCTGGAGAGCTGCGATCATTTCCATATAGCTGAGTCTCCTAGAGCACCACGAGTGGATCTCTTTTTATTTCAGGAGGGAGAGAAACACCTCCCCTTCACCAAAAATAAATAAATAAATAAATAAATAAATAAATAAATAAATAAATAAAATAAAATAAAGACATGACATGGCCAAAACGTCTTTTTCTGCTTCTCCAAAGTGTAGTAAAGCATATGCAGGATTCGTAATATATTCATAATACAGTCTTCTTAACATTGGTGCTGCACTTGAATGCTAGTGGGCAACAGTAGCTTCCACAGGGCACAGGGGCTGTGCTGGGGACTGTGCCAGCACCACCCTGGCCAATGTGCTCTCGTCCAACCATAGCAGTGATTTCAAAAAAGTTGACATCCCAGTTTTAACTGGTTTGTCTAAGGCTACAGACATAATGTGAAGATTTATTTATTTGAAAGGCAGAATTACAGAGGGGGAGAGAAAGAGAGAGAGAGAGAGAGAAAGAGAGATCTTTTATCTGCTAGTTCCATTCCTCAAATGACCTCACAGACCAGGGCTGGGCCAGGCCAAAGCCAGGAGCCAGGAGCTTCATCTGGGTCTCCAACGTGGGTGGCAGGGTCCCAAGTATTGGGGCCATCTTCTGCTGCTTTCCCAGGCACATTAATAGGGAGCTGGAACAGAAGTGAAGCAGCCAGGGTTTGAACCAGTGCTTATACGGGATGCCGGTGTTGCAGGCTTAACCCAATGCACCACAATGCTGGCCCCATAGTGCATACATTTTTTCAAGAAGCTTTTATTTACTTGTTTTTATTCATTTGATAGGCAGAGAGACAAAGTGACAGAGACACAGAGAGGTTCCATCCTCTGGTTTCCTCCCCAAATGCCTGCAAAAGCCAGGGCTGGGCCAGGCTGAAAGCCAGGAGCCTGGAACTCCACCTGGGTTTCCCACAAGGGTAGCAGGGGCCCAGGTGCTTGGGCCATCACTGCTGCCTCCCAGGGTGTACATTTGCAGGAAGCTGGAATGAGAAGCAAAGCCAGGACTTGAAACCAAGCACTGTAATATGAGATGTGAGTATCACGAGTATCTTACCTGCTATGCCCAGCACCCACACCCCCAGAGTGCATGTATTGGAACTGTACATCTCTGTAACTACTAATTCCAAGCCAGTCCCTACTTCCTGTCTCTGGCATATGAAGAAGCAAAGGACCTGGGGTGGAAGGGGTGGGCATTGGCGTCTGTCCGGGTTCCTGAGCCACATCAGGGCCTCCATACTTGTCTTTGCACACCCAGGCATACAGAGGGAATGATAGACAAGCTGAGATTGGATACCAAACGGATCTGCTTCTGGAGTACCCGGGCATCATCGCCTCGAGTGGACTGGCTGCTGGATTCCGTCATGTGCATTTTACAGTGTTGATGTCAGAACCATCAAATACAGCGTGGAGAAGGACTCAGCCAGCCCTGGGCGTCCATCGCCGTGTAACACAGTACCCCCAGTGCTGTGACTTCAAAGTGATGACTTAGCAGTGCCGGAGCCAAGAGTCGGGGGGGGGGGGGGGGGCGTAAGCAGAATGCGGTGGGATGCTTTGCTTCTGCTGGGCACTGTCCGTAATCTCACATGGGGAGATTGGAATGGCTGGATGGTGGCAATGGATCAGATGGGGGCTGGACGGGGTGCCCTCCCTCCCTCCATCCCTCCCTCCCTCCCTCTCTCTCTCTGTGTCCCTGTCTCCTTCACCCTCTCTCTGTCTCTGTCTCCCTCTCTTTCTGTCTCCCCCTTTCTTTGTCTCTCTCTCTCTGTCTCTCTCTCCCTCCAGCTGGTTGGCTTTCATCAGTGGCAGCTCAGAGTGTTGGTTGAGCCACTGACATCACTGTAAATGGCTCTGCATGGAAGCATTTTCCCCCCTTGGCCTTATCCAAACCTGCCAATATACATGAATGCTGGCTGCATTGTGGATAGAAGGCTTCCTTCCAGCTTCGTTGACATATACGTTAGGAGCTTAGAATCTGTGGCAAGGAGGGAGCCGGTGATTGATGGACTAGCAGCTACCCAGCCGTCGGAAGGCAGTGCACCTGTAACACTCCATGCAGGCCTCACCATCTCCTTTTTTTTTTTTTTTTTTAAGATTTATTTATTTGAAAGTCAGAGTTACATAGAGAGGAGAGGCAGAGAGAGAGAGAGAGAGAGAGAGATCTTTCATTCGATGGTTCACTCCCCAAATGGCCACAATGGCCGGGGCTGCGCTGATCCGAAGCCAAGAGCCAGGAGCTTCCTCCTGGTCTCCCATGTGGGTGCAGGGGCCCAAGGACTTGGGCCGTCTTCTACTGCTCTCCCAAGCCATAGCAGAGAGCTGGATCAGAAGAGGAGCAGCCGGGACTAGACTCAGTTCTCCCATGGGATGCCAACATCTCAGGCAGAGGCTTAACCTACTGCATCACAACACGGGTCCCAAGCCTCAGTGTTTAACCACAGTTTGACAATGACACGAGTGAAATAGAGTGGAGCTCCGTGAGGGAAAGCAGTGGAGCGCCTGCACTGGACCACACGAGGCGGGGCGAAGGGGGAGCAGAGAACAGCAGCCGTGACCATCGAATGTGGTGGAAAAGAGGGAAGCAAAGACGGTGGAGATTAGTGCAGGTTGGGCGTTTTGAAGTTTATTTAATAAGCAATTGAAAGAATAAATGCAAGCCGGCGCCGCGGCTCAATAGGCTAATCCTCTGCCTTGTGGCGCCGGCACACCGGGTTCTAGTCCCGGTCGGGGCACCGATCCTGTCCCGGTTGCCCCTCTTCCAGGCCAGTTCTCTGCTGTGGCCAGGGAGTGCAGTGGAGGATGGCCCAAGTGCTTGGGCCCTGCACCCCATGGGAGACCAGGATAAGTACCTGGCTCCTGCCATCGGAACAGCGCGGTGCGCCGGCTGCAGTGCGCCTACCGCGGCGGCCATTGGAGGGTGAACCAACGGCAAAAAGGAAGACCTTTCTCTATGTCTCTCTTTCTCTACTGTCCACTCTGCCTGCAAAAAAAAAAAAAAAAAAAAAAAAAAAGAATAGATGCTGGGATAAAGGGTCCCCTAGTTCGCAAGGCATTGTGATGCAATAAGAGAAACAGCTATTCTTGGAATTCACAGAACACAGCTTGGAATGACGCTAGCAGGGTCCCGGGAGGAGAACCCAGCACTCAAGTCCTAAATGTGAAATGCAGTGCACCACGTGTGTCTTCCAGTGAGTTCCTGCGGCTCAGGCCTGGTGTGAGGTTCCGGCGCTGGCTTCTGCTGCTGGCGTGGCCACCCAGAATGGTGGACTGTGAGACAGGGCACCGAGCGAGGCTGCTTTGTGGAGAAGAGGCGTCCGCTCCTCGCCGGTTAAGTTCCACTTGGAGGACCCTGTCACTGTTTTCCCTCGGTCCTGGCTGGAGCCTGCTGGAAGCCATTGCTGTCGTTAGCTGGCACGTATTCTTGCAGGATGAACCCAGGCGGGCTTCCTGCTAAGGCCACAGGACTCTCAAAGACACATACATTTTTTTTTTTTTTAATATTTTTTTTTGACAGGCAGAGTGGATAGTGAGAGAGAGAGACAGAGAGAAAGGTCTTCCTTTTGCCATTGGTTCACCCTCCAATGGCCACCACAGTAGGCCCGCTGTGGCCGGCGAACCGCGCTGATCCAAAGACAGGAGCCAGGTGCTTCTCCTGGTCTCCCATGGCGTGCAGGGCCCAAGGACTTGGGCCATCCTCCACTGCACTCCCTGGCCACAGCAGAGAGCTGGCCTGGAAGAGGGGCAACCGGGACAGAATCTGGTGCCCCGACCGGGACTAGAACCTGGGGTGCTGGCGCCGCAAGGTGGAGGATTAGCCTAGTGAGCCGCAGTGCCGGCGGACACATACATTTAGCACTTCCCTTTCTTTCTTTCTTTTTTTTTTAATATTTTTAAATTTTATTTGTATAGCAGAGTTAGAGAGAGACAGAGAGAGGGAGAGATAGAGAGAGCTTCCATCCGCCAGGATGAGGCCTGAAACGCCATCTTGGTCTCCCATAAGGGGGGAGGGGCCCAAGCACTTGGACCATCTTCTGTGGCTTCTCCAGGCCATTTGTAGGGAGCTGGATTGGAAGTGGAGCAGCCGGGACTCAAACTGATGTCCTGTGGGATGCTGACATTGCAAGTCGGCCACGCGCCGGCCCCAGCACTTCCCTTTTCTATGTCAACAAATCCTGGATCACCATTCCCTACATTCTCCCAAGCAAAGGAGACCAGATACGCAGAAAATCTTGACGCATGTCAAGCTATGACAATGCAAGAGAGACCTTATTTCCAAGTTAAATCAAGCACATTTGGGGGACTCACCTTTTGTAATTTCATATGGTACCTACTTTTGTATATCTTTCTACCAAATATATGTACATATTTTGTACCGACTTCATATATCTTTATGCTAGAATTGCTAAAACATGCCAATTCAAAAATGAAGGCTTTTTTTTTTTTTTTGGTCATTATTCAAGGCAAATGGAAGCAACATCTGCATGAATTTTTTTTTTTTTTTTTGGACAGGTAGAGTTAGACAGTGAGAGAGAGAGACAGAGAGAAAGGTCTTCCCTCTGCTGGTTCACTCCCCAAATGGCTGCTACGGCCAGTGCACTGCAGCCGGTGTGCTGCGCCGATCCGAAGCCAGGAGCCAGGCACTTCCTCCTGGTCTCCCATGGGGGTGCAGGGGCCAAGCACTTGGGCCATCCTCCACTGCCTTCCCTGGCCACAGCAGAGAGCTAGACTATAAAAATCTTCTATTTTATGGGAGATTCAGAATATTCGGCTTCTTAAAAATTTTGTGGCACAGCAGTGTAAGTTGCTGGTTGGGAAACCTGGATGCTATATTCAAGTGTCTGGTTTGAGTCCCAGCTCTGCCTCCAGTACCAGCTTCCTGCTAATGTGCACCCTGGGAGACAGCAGGTGATGGCTCCAGTACTCGCATCCCTGACACCCACATGGGACACCAGGATGGTGTTCCTGGCTCCTGGCTTCCACCTGGCCCAGGCCTGGCTGTGGTGGCCATTTGGGGAGTGAACCAGCAGCTGGAAGGCCTCTCTGTCTTTCTGTCTCTTTTTGTTCTTCAAATAAAATAAAAATGAAAATAAATTTTGTGGAAATGTGGAATTAAAGGGGAAGTTTAGGGGCCAGTGTTGTGGCATAACCGTTTCAGGTGACACCGGCATCCCATCTGGATTCCGGTTTGAGTTCTGGCTGCTCCTCTTCCGATCCAGCTCTCTGCTGTGGCCTGGGATAGCAGCAGAAGATGGCCCAAGTGCTTGGACCCCTCCTACCCACATGGGAAACCTGGAAGAAGCGCCTGGCTTCGATCTGGCCCAGCTTGGACTGTTGTAGTCATTTGGGGAGTGAATCAGTGGATGGAAGATATCTCTGTCTCTGTCTCTCTCTTGCTATAGCTCTGCCTTTCAAATAAATAGAAATACATTTTCCAAAAAGGCTAAATTTATTTTGTTGCCAAAAATTTTTAAGTCTACGTGACTTATTCCTAAGATGCATTTTCCATGACATTTTTGAAGACCTCTCTTTTGCGTGGATTTGAAGACATGCTTGCAGACCGATACCTTGCAATAAACATTGTAAGATTACCCCGATCTGGTGAACCCCATCCCTAGTGGGGCATATTCCCTTCTATTGTGATTCCTTTTTTTGTATTGTGCCCCCAGATTTTGGTTGAGGATGAGAAAAAATTCCATAGGAAGGCTCATTATCTTGTATGTGTGGGTTTTTCATTTTCTGCAAAGCAAATGGGGTCCCTCTGGATACAGCCCTCTCAAAAACGGAGTAGGAAGAAAGCAAGCCTCTTCTGGGACAGCAAAATGCTCCTTTTCATCAGATGCTGCAAACAATGTGCCCACTGTGTTTCCTCCTCCCCTCCTCTGCTAGGAAACTCAGAATTAAATTTAATGTTCAGTTACAGTAACTATTTTAAATCTCCCCTTTTATATGTCTTTTGGATTTTCTGTTTTAATAACCTTATTGTACATGGGCATTTTATGGTGACCTGCTTAAAAATGTTTTCTGCGAGAAAGGAGAGGATAACTTATTCTTTAAAAGGAAAAAAAAAAAAAACAAACAACCACAAAGCCAAAAAACAAACCTCTAATTGCACTGGAATGTGTGGGCCATTTTGTAGGAAAATGCCTGAGCCATCGCAAATAGTTAGGTCTTTGGGGAGCTCTGTCTCTGGGGATTTGCTGCGTCCTGGAGCAGAAAACAGCAAATTGAGAAGAGGAGCAAGGCCAGTTGGAGCCTCGACCTCCTGATGTGTGGCTGCCTTCTGATGGGATCCTCAGCTGAGCCTGTTCCCTGGGCACACAGGGCAGAGTATTGGCACCTGTGTTTTCCTTAGAGCTTCCCCAAGAATGGTGAAGTCCGGTAGAGTTCCTCGCCAGGACCTAGCGGGCTGGTGTGGTGCGGCTATGGATCCCTGGGCAGGGGCGGGGGGGGGGAGGGGCTTTTTTTTTTAAAATTATTTATTTATTTATTTATTTGAAAGAGTTACACACAGAGAGAGGAGAGGCGGGGGGTGGGGGGTGGGGGAGAGGTCTTCCATCTGATGGTTCACTTCCCAATTGGCCGCAATGGCCGCAACAGAGCTGATCCAAAGCCAGAAGCCAGGAGCCAGGAGCTTCCTCTGGGTCTCCCACGCGGGTACAGGGGCCCAAGGACTTGGGCCATCTTCTGCTGCTTTCCCAGGCCATAGCAGAGAGCTGGATTGGAAGCGGAGCAGCTGGGACTAGAACCGGCGCCCATATGGGATGCTGGCACTTCAGGCCAGGGCATTAACCCGCTGCACCACAGCGCCAGCAGGAGAACTTCTTTAAGTATTCTTCAGTGAGAGAGGCTTGTTCAAGCTGCTGGCTTCTCCCGAGGTATAAAGTGTCATCAAGTCAGACTTCCCCGAGCACTCTAATACCTGATATAAGGGAAAGAAAACCAACCAAATTGCTCTGGAGCTTTCAAAAGAAACATTTGTGTTTCAAATGTGGGTGAAGTCCTGGGAAGAAGGGAAGAATCTGCAGAGACACCAGGGACCTTCAAAGATCAGTAGGAAAACAGACTTAACAGGTACATGTAGGGGCCAGCATGTGGTGCAGTGCGTTAAGCTGCCACTTGCAACCTTATGAGCTCTGGTTCCAGTTTCAGCTGCTCCACTTCCAATCCAGCTCCCTGCTAGTGTGCCTGTGAAAGCAGCAGAAGATGGCCCCAGTGCTTGGGCCCCTGCACCCACTTAGGAAATCCAGATGGAGTCCCATGGTGTCCCTGTCACTCGCATGGACACCCGGCTTGAGTTTCCAGTTCTCAACTTTGTCCTGACCCAATCCTTTCCATCTGGGGCATCTACAGAGTGAATGAACACTGTCTGATAGCTGTGTTTATCTGTCTGTCCTTTTATCACTCGAATAAACAGTTTTTTTAAAAAAAATCCATCAGCTAATTTTGAAGCAAAAAATTGCAATCCATGCATAGGAGGCATTTTCAAAAATTTCACAGGAACACATAATTATGAAAAAAATACATGGATTTCAAAAAACTTTTGGACACAAATGCATTTATCTTTTTTCTTTCCATTTGTTCACAAACCTTTTGCAGTCTGCTTGTATTTGTTTATTTTGTAAGAGTTGTTTATTTGAAGGGGAGAAAGAGAGAGAAAGAGAAAGAGAGAGAGAGAGAGAGAAAGAGAGAGAGTCTTCCATCTGCTGGAAGATCTCCCCAGATGGCTGCCCCTGGCTGAAGCCAGGAGTCTGGGTCTCCATCCACGTCTCCTGTATGGGTGGCAGAGCCCCAACACTGGGGCCATGTTCCACTGCTTTCGTAGATGTTCTCGCCAGGAGCTGGCTTGGAAAAGCTGAGCAGTCCGGACAAGAACTGGTGCTCCGATCTGGGATGCTAGTGTCCCAGGTAAAGGCTCAACTCTCTGAACCGACACGTCAGGCCCCCTTGAGTTTAAATCACACCAGTTTCCCACCTGGAATCCCACTCTTAGCGCTGCCTATGGGTGCGGTTCTTAAAAGCCCATGTAGCTAGGTCACAAACAGTAGCTTTTTAAATGGATCTTCTGAATTCGGAACAGCCTCTGATGCCGAGCCCCAACATGTCCTTGCAAAAACAGTCAGTGAACCATTCTTTATAAGAATGAGCTTGGGGGTGAAAAAAAAAAAAAAAAGACAGCTCGCATTCAGTGTGACTTCCAGAACTTGCTGGCAATTTAATAAACCCAGAGCAAAGTTATTTAAAACCCTAGTAAAGTAGTGAATGGTCAAATTCCACTCATTCCTGCATCCCGGTGCAGGCTTATCTCAGAAAGCCCACAGTCTGTGATGCCTATCGCTGTGGCCCCGAGGGCAGCCTGGCAGGGGGGGAGGGGAGCAGTCTACACCGTCTGGTCTCTGATGATTGGCGCTTTTTACCAAATACGTCATCTTTAACTCCAATCCAAACTGGAAACGGACAGGCATGCGCTACTGATGTTGGCAGTAAATGTACACAGAAAGCAGCGGATGGAAACACGCTCCCTCCGTAAATTAACAACAGATTCAGCCATTCCAAGGTGCCTCCACAAAGCTTTGAGCTTCTTTTTTAAAACCTACATATATATATTTTTAAAAATAAGAGCATTTGCCCATGGTAAAGAATATTTAAATTTATAAATGAAGTCTCTTTTAGAATTCATCACTCAATTATGTTCTTTTAAAAAACACCCCCCCCCCCAAAAAAAAAAAAACAACTCTGAAAGACAGAGTTACAGAGAGAGACACTGAGACAGAGAGATCTTCCATCTGCTGGTTCACTCCCCAAATGGCCACAATGGCTCTGTCTGATCCAGGCTGAAGCCAGGAATGAGGACCCAACACTTGGGCCATCTTCTACTGCTTTCCCAGGCGCATGAGCAGGGAGCTGAACCAGAAGTGGAGCAGCCAGGACTCATGTGGGATGCTGGAGTCACAGGCAGAGGTCTAACCTGCTGTACCTCACGCCGGCTCCTCAATCACCATCCGACTGTGGTCTGTGTCCAATGATTTCTCTTTACTGCTAGGACAGTGATGGAGAGCTTACTACCCGACATAGCAGGGACAGAAGTGGCTGTTTTCTGCGCCTGGGAAGGAAGGCTTGTCCATGTCCACTGTCCACCAGTGTCCACGTTCTGGAGCAAGATCATTGCCAGCTTCCCAGAAGAGCAGGAGCTGGGAAGAACAGTGAATTGCCGGATCCTACTTTGTATCACAATGTGCTACACGCGAATACAGGTGAAATCTGTCGCTGGCTTCTCTGCTAGTTTCTTCTGGTATTTCCGCAACGGTGACAAGCATGCCCTAACATCCTTCTCATCACAGCCCTAAGAGATGTGTCCAAGAAAAATACAGGCATAGAATGTTCACAGATGCATAATTTATTGTTCGAGTTGACCATTCAGTTGGTTTGAGGAGGCGTGGTTTTGCTGGGGGCAGATAGCTCTTCCACAAAGAGACAGCTCCCATCTGGTCGGTACACTCCCCAAATGTCCGCAGTGGGCTGGGCTGGAACACACTGACACCAGGAGCTAGAAACCCAGTCTGGGTCTCCCATGTGAGTGGCGGGGACCCAGCTGCTTCAGCCGTCACCTGCTGCCTCTTGGGGTTTGTAGCAGCCAGGTAGAGCCAGGGCTCAAACTGAGGCTCTGCCATCCTCGACACAGGTGCCTTAACTGCTAGGCGAATGTCTGCCTCCACCCTTGCCTTTTAAGCTGAGTGGTGACAACACAATATCGCTGGCCCAGCAGGTGCTTCATAGCCCCTGGCCACACCTTTGTAATAACATCATTTATCAAATCCTTTTCTTTCTTGCTTTTTTTTTTTTTTACAGACATATTTAGACAGTGAGAGATAGAGAGAGAGAGACAGAGACAGACAGAGAGACAGAGAGAAAGGTCTTCCTTCTGTTGGTTCACCCCCCAAATGGCCTCTACAGCCGCTGTGCTGCGCCGATCTGAAGCCAGGAGCCAGGTGCTTCCTCTTGGTCTCCCATGCGGGTGCAGGGCCCAAGCATGTGGGCCATCCTCCACTGCCCTCCCAGGCCACAGCAGAGAGCTGGCCTGGAAGAGGAACAACCGGGACTAGAACCTGGGGTGCCGGCGCTGCAGGCAGAGGATTAGCCAAGTGAACCGCGGCGCCGGCCTATCAAATCCTTTTCAATGATTCTTTCTCAGTGACTATCTGTTCCTGGCACACACATGTGGCTGTGTGGGTTAAGAAGAATAATTGTATTTTTTAAAGATTTATTTATTTACTTGAAAATCAGAGTTACACAGAGGGAGAAGGAGAGGCAGAGAGAGGGAGAGAGAGAAAGAGAGAGAGAAAGAGAGAGAGAGAGAGAGAGAGAGAGAGGCCTTCCATCCGATGGTTCACTACACAATTGACACCAATGGCCAGAGCTGCGTCAATCCAAAGCCAGGAGCCAGGAGCTTCTTCCGGGTCTCCCATGCGGGTGCAGGGGCCCAAGGACTTGGGCCATCTTCTACTGCTTTCCCAGCCCATAGCAGAGAGCTGGATTGGAAGAGGAGCAACCGGGACTCAAACTGGCATCCATATGGGATGCCGGCACTGCAGGCGGTGGCTTTACCCTCTACGCCAGCACCGGCCCCAGGGATAATTGTATTTTTTTAAAAACCAATAAATCAGATTTCTCATTAATTCATCTAGTTCCTTTCTTGGTCCAATGCATTATGAAATACTGAAAAATGGGAACAATATACAAAGATCAATAATATTGTCTATTGAGTGCTGAATGTTTTGCTTATAATACCTCATTTAACCCTAGGAGCTGAGTGTTCTTCTGCCCATTTTCCATACACAGAAACTGAGGCACAGAAGAGTTCTGGAATTTGCCAAGAGTAAGAGTGAGCCACAGCTCATAGCACCCGAGATCCTCACTGTATCTGCAGCAACACCCTGCGAACCCCTGGGGCTCAGACCAGCTGCCCTCGCATGCTGGTCCCTACCTTGCAGTGTTACGCTTCCAAAGCAGGACCCATGGTTACACACAGAGTGCGATTGCGGGGAGACATTGCAGGTGCAAGGGGCGTCTAGCCAGAGACACACCCCGATCAGAATCAAAAGTGGTTTTGTGACTACAGCTTCTGGCATGCTGCTGTGGCTTCTGAAACTTGCACTTGGGTCTGCTTTACCTTTCAGGCAAGCACAGAGCAGCAACAAAGCACAGGGGAAAAGTTCCATGTCCGTGCCTCAGGGGCCTTGATTCTCCTTGGTGCGCCGGACTCCGGCCCATCCCCCTCTGCTCCCCTAGCACATCAGAGCGGGATTGGAGCCCTGGGCAGCCTACCCACGTGGGAACGGCAGCCTTTTGTGGACTCCCTGGCACAGTGCGTGCGACAGGAGGCCTGGAGGTTATCTAGTCCATCCCACTCTTCCGCCAGTGGTACCCAGTACCGACTTACCTGACCTCAGGCAGCAAGTTCCAGGAAACACTGCGAAATGTCCCTGCACGACCCTCAGCAGCCACCTACGGGTCGTATTCATGAGGCTTGGCGTAGAGCATTTTTATCTCCCGAGTGTTTAGCTGTGGCTCCTGTTTTGGGGGCCAGACATCACTGAAGAGACACAAAAGTGTCTGATGCATGAGACGCTCATGAAACAGAGACCTCTCTGGACCCTCCCAGGGACGGTCGCCTTGCCTGCTGAGTGATGCTGTCTTAGAACAGGAAGTGCCTTCCTCAGGCTGCTGGAAGAAGGCAGCTTCCTGTCCGCGGGTGGAAGGGGATGGGCGGGGGAAGGTCTGCAAGGAGCAGCAGGGCTGGACCCCATATTCTCCCCACAAACAGCTCTGGAAATGGGGAGACTGCCCCGAGCCCTACTGACAGCCAGCGCCGGGCCAGGCCGAAGCTGGGAGCCTGGAACTCCGTCCGGGTCTCCCGTGTGGGTGGTGGAGACCCAAGCCCTTGAGCCCACGTCTGCTGCGTTCCAGGCACTTTAGCGGGAAGCTGGATCGGAAGTGGAGGAGCTGGGACTTGAACCCAGGCTCTGCAACTTGGGATGCGGGGGTCCCAAGGGATGGCTTACCTCGCTGTGCCCCAACACCCTTCCTTGCCGCTTGCATCATTTTTAAGTACGGTAAGGATCACACAATTTAGAAATGATGGTTGTCAGACCCTAATCTTGAACTTCCTGTTTCTGGACCAGGCAGGGGTTGGAGGTGGACAACCAAAGCTTGATAGGACAGACTTCGGAGCAATGTGGTGACAGAGGAACTCAAAGAGAGGTCAGGGGCAGTTGTAGCAGAGGCTGGGTGGTCTTTGAAATCCCCTGGGATGGAAAAGAAATCCACAAGCTCACTCTCGCCAGGCTGCGAGCAGCAAAGATCTTGCAAACAAGGTCTCAGCATCTCCATGTCTCCACGCTGGGCTGCTGTTTGCATTTTCCCTCTAAGGACTTCCTTTTTACCGTCTTCCTCCTACTCATCCAGAGAGCAGCATAGTGAGGCAAGGCACAGCTCGAAGGAAAACACAGAAGCCACACCGAGGACTGGATTGTGTGTGTTTGCAGCCAAATGGGTGTAGCCAGGCATCTTCCGTGGCCAGAGGTCATCTTTAAAAACTTACATGTTTTTAAGATTCTGATTGTGTTGCTGTATCTAAAACACAGCACACAGATAAAAAAAATCTCTTTGCTGGGCCGGCGCCGCGGCTCACTAGGCTAATCCTCCGCCTTGCGGCGCCGGCACACCGGGTTCTAATCCCGGTCGGGGCACCGATCCTGTCCCTGTTGCCCCTCTTCCAGGCCAGCTCTCTGCTGTGGCCAGGGAGTGCAGTGGAGGATGGCCCAAGTGTTTGGGCTCTGCACCCCATGGGAGACCAGGAGAAGCACCTGGCTCCTGCCATCGGATCAGTGCGGTGAACCAACGGCAAAAGGAAGACCTTTCTCTCTGTCTCTCTCTCTCTCACTGTCCACTCTGCCTGTCAAAATAAATAAATAAATAAATAAATAAATAAATAAATAAATAAAAATCTCTTTGCTTAAGTAAAAAATGAGAAAATTGCTTCCTCCAAGTGCGGGTCTCCTTTCTTCAGCTCAGAAAACTGTCCCCGCCTCCCTTTTATAGCGAAAGCTTGTTGTTCAAGTTGTAATATAGTTTTGAACATTTTCTTTTAAAAAGTACAAGAAAATGAGCTGAATTGGGTTAAGAGTTTTATGCTAAATACGTTCAGCAATAAGGACAAAAGACTTGGTATTTTGGTTGATTGCACTGAGTATTCCTTGGGGCTTGTACATAAATTCCTTTTCCACTCAGCTTGGTCCTGTGCATACTGGTATATGCATCCAGGAAAATAAAGATGAGTAAGACAGGCACTCAGAAGCTAGCAGCTTCTAGCAGCTTCTAGAGCCTTCCGTGTTCGACGGAGCACTTTGCTCAGAGAAGCACCCCTCACTGCCGAGACACGCATTCCTGTTTCTGCAGCAATCCAGGAGACCAGGTCGTGGTTCAGGGCACAAATGCACCTGCAGTAGCTCATCCATCCCAGGCTCCAGACTTGGGAACCCCAGGGCCCATGGGTGCTGGGTTTCAAGCTTTGTAACTGTGTTCCAGAAGCTCCTACCCTGAGGTCTCTTTCTCCCACCACTTTGCCCATCACGAAAGCTACTGCACGCTTCCCATAGCTCAGGCCCACCCCATTGCAACCCTTGGGCTTGCTCTCCCTTCAAGCTCTTTACTGAGTGTGCCAGCTTGGGCCCTCACCTCGCCTGGGTTCTCACAGGCGCCCCCTGCTGGGCATCCCCCCCCAGCTGCTCCCTTTTTCTCCATTCTGCAACTACAACCACAGCCATCTGTGGCAGAGGGCAGGTGACGGTGACCCTGCTCCTGTGGCTTCCTTTCCAACTTAATGTGAAGTCCAACATCTTCCCCATGGCTGCCGAGTTCCTGCCAGCTCTGACCCCTCACCCTGTCTCTCCAGGTTTCTCCCCCTGGTCTCCTTGCCGGGCCTTGGAGACATCAAGCCTAAGCCCACTCCAGACCTGAACTTGGAAGCCTAGCTCCCTCTCTTCTTCTTTCAGGGCTCTCCTAAATGTCACCCCCAGCCAGACTTGCCCTGAGCCAATCTGTACCAACAATGCCTCCTGCCCTTGTCTGCACTACCTAATTCACACTTATTCTAATTTCTTTTTCTTCTTTCTTTCTTCTTTTAATTTGGGGGGGGGGGGGGGAGAGAGAGAGAGAGGAGAAGCATGCACTACTAGCACTTCTATTCACTGGTTCACTCTCTAAATGCCTACAATAGCCAGGACTGGGCCACAGCTGGGACTTGAACACAGAGCTGGGTCTCTGCTTTGTCCACTGCTGTGTTCCCTGCACACCTGAGCAGTGGTACCCATCGTGTCAAATACACTTAATTGGGGAAGTCTAAGAAAATGTTGAGTTGGGCTTGACTTGTCATATCTGCACAAAGTCTTTTTTTTTTTTTTTTTTGATAAGACCCATGACATGAACCTGTTTTCTTCTCTTTTGCTTCTTTCACATCAAAGCAGAGTTTGGGATTCTGATCGTTGGAGGGAGTCCATTCAAAGATGCTATTTTGATCATGAAAAGGGTATGTAGCTCATAACACATGGTGTCTTCATTCTCCAAATAACCGCCCTGCACAAAATGATGTGAGCTTGGTGTGGGAGCTAAGCCCACCTGAGACCACCCACCCACCAAAGCACGGACTCAGAAACATGAAGGAAGCAGAAAGCAAGGCGTTTATTGACACCTGGTTTCAAGAGCAGTGATGGTGGTAGAAACAGGCTCCTCCCTCAGACGTTCAGTGCCTTTGATGCCCACAATACAGAGGTCCCTTCCCCCAGTTTCCCATTGGTTGAGAGACTTGGGAGACACAATCTAAACCCCACATGCACCTAAGGCAGGGTGAGGGCGGGGTAACAGGGTGGGTGTCGCTGGGTAGATCTAGGACAGGGAAAGGGGAATTCCGTTGTGGTATCACCAAGGCTCCGGGAACTGAGGCGGAGGGGAGAGCACTGTGCACAGATGTGGAATCGCTGGAGGTTACAAAGACAACGAGTGCTGCACCATTCGCAGGGCAAGATGAACAGCTGACCACTGTGGCTTTGTGACCCTCTGTCCTCCGTGCTACCGAGGCTCAGCTAAGCCCTTCATGAAAATACACAGTGGCCATTTCTCACACTGGGAAGGAGACTTCTCGTGCAGTTCGACTGAGATGTTGTTGTGAAAGCGGGGTCTCCTTCCAAGTCATGATGGGATAGAGCGGTGGTTATGAGGTCCAGGCTCTGGAGCCATTGCAGGCACATCCTGGTGCTCTGTGCACCTCAATCTTTCCATCTTTACAATAGGAATACTCACAGTGGCACAGAACTTATCCTAGTGGTACTATAAACATTAAATAAGGGAGGTAAATAAAGCTCTTAGTTACCACTCAATAAATCACTTGGGCTTTCTTTGGCTAACAACTGACGTTATCCCATGTTTTTAAAAGGTGGGTTCACCTGTCTTTTTCTAAATAGGATTTGAAGCATCTGTGGCTTACAATAGATGAAAACAAAGCTAACTGATCGAACAGAACAGAGAACTAAAACAGGATGCAAATCTTCTAGCTGACATGGTTAATGTGATTGCCTAAAGACTTTTGCTCTGTCTGGCCGTCTAGATTCTGAAGTTGCATGGCTTCCTTTATCAGAAAGGAAAAAGATAGTGGCAGCTTCAGGGAAGACGAAATTTTCCTGACAGTAAATTCCAAGAGGGATTCTAAAATTAGAATTGTCTACGTGGAGGCCAGCAGTGCCATGGGGGTTGTTGTGTGGGCCAGTCGCATTTTACAGTAAATGTTGGCGAGGACTTTTCAAGGCTGATTCTGAGGGAGGACATGATGGCGCAGCCCAGCGGTGGAGCTCTGACTTCCAGAGCCTGAAGCGGAGTCCCGGATGCTACGTTTATCACGGCTTCTACCTGCAAATAGGCCAGGGTCCTGAGAACAAGTGCTGGCCACTGTGAGACCACCCACAGGGTCAGTGTGGAAGTCTGTTTCCTACAGACAAGTCCCATTCAAGACAAAGGGCAGAGAAGGGACAGGGCGACATACGCCCCGTGTCGAGAGCAGGGGGTGGGGGTGGGGTTCTTACAGTGGATTTAGAGCAACAGCCAGCAGCCAACTCCAGCTCTGGTGCTGCACAGAGGGGAGTTCTGTTCTTTTTTTTTTTAAATTAATTTATTTATATTTATTTTCACTTTATCTGAAAGGCGGAGAGACTTAAAGAGACAGAGTTATACAGACAGAGATTTTACATCCACTGATTCACTCCCCAAGTGCCCACAACAATCGAGGTTGGGCCTGGCCAAACCAGGAGCCTGGAATTCCATCTGGGTCCCTTATGTGGGTAGCAAGGATTCAAGGACTGGAGCCATCATCACTGCCTCTCCGGGTGCACACTCGCAGGGAGCTGCATTCAGAAGCAGAGCCTGGACTCAAACCTAGGTGCTCAGATACAGGCTGTGTGCATCTCAAGCGATGCCTTCACCACTGTGCTGAATGCCTTTCCCTGTGCGTGCGTTTTGTACCAGACATCTTATAAATATTATCTGTTCTGTGGCACTCCATGGACTGACCTAGGTGGGTGAGCAACTCTGGATTTCTTTGTTTCTCTAGGTGTGCAGCGTAAATATTGATAGTATTGTCACTATAATAAGAAATCCTAAAGTGACCAAAACAACCTGCTAAGGTTAATGTGTCGCTGACTTCTGATGGTGCTCAAGGTGATAGAAGAGGGCGAGCAAGAGGCACAAAGTAGCAAAGACCACACAGTGTGTGGATTTGGGAAATGTTGCAATTGCACGGCCCTGACCTTGCGGCAGCCTCACCGGAAGTGACGCTGTCCACTCATTGCAACTTTGTGGCATTGCTGTCACCTTTGTAGTTCAATCCCAGGATAAATCTGGGAGCCTGCAGTGCCAGTCTGGAGAACAAACGGCAGTGAACTCCAAAGGGAAGCCCTGGGGTTATCGCAAGTGCCAGCAGCGTGCGTGGTGTCACGCTGCCAACTCCGACACGGCCTGACCTGGAGCTGAACTCCACACTGCCAGGCTCCAGGGAGCCAAGTCCAGCAAGCACCGCCTGCCCAGCCTTTAGATGGGAGGATTGTTTAAAATGTTTATTTGGTTCTTTTCTTTTTTTTTTTTTAATTTGAGAGAAAGAGAGAGAAGAGAGAGATCTTATATTCACTGCTTCACTCCTCCAAATACCTCCAACAACCAGGACTGGACCAGGCTGAAGCCAGGAGCTGGGAGCTCCACCCTGATCTCCCGCCTGGGTGGCAGGGACCCAAGCACTTGAGCCCTCACCTGCTGCCTCCCAGGGTGCACACGAGCAGGAGCTGGGTCAGAAGTGGAGGAGCCGGGATTTGAAGGAGGTGCCCGCCCCCGTTTGTGGGCATCACAGGCAGTAACTTCACCCTTGCCCCAAGCGCCTGCCCAAGGAGAAGCCTTTTAGATCTTAATGGTTTTAGGTTTCTTGACTAAGCGCTTTCCCATTACTTGGCAAACATTTCCTATTGGACAGTGTTCCTGTCTCAAACAAAGACTCGCTCCACCTCAAGGGAACTCCCTGTCTCGGAGCGTCAGCTCAGTAAAACGTTTCTCCTGGCTGCGTGGTTTATTTCATGTCTCCACATGTGCGTTCCAGGATCGGGCTGCAGTGACGCGAGACGAACATCCAGTCCGTTAAACCTGGAGCAAGAATCTTGAGCTTTTGGAGGAGAGTCATCTCACCTAGCTCGAATCAGCAAACAACGCAAGAGGTGCTGTGAGAGCCTGGGGTTTGCAGAAGCAGAGACCCCCACTCAGGTTCCAGCTCGGGCACGCAGGAGAATTGTCCTGTGTTATCCTGGCTCTCATAGGTAGGCGAGGATTGTCATGAGCAAAAGTGTGTTGATGAGAGATCAAAGGTCAGACTTAGCCACCCGAGAATTTCCACTATGACAGGACCTCGAGGGGCCCCAGAAAAAGGCACGTAAGGTTGTCATCTGCCAATGAGAGGAACCCAACTTCCAATGCCCTACAGGAAGTGCCTTCCTACCACGACCGAGAATCAGTCGTGCGCTCGTCGGACAGAATTCCATCTTGGCTTTCCCCGTGGGACCTGTGCATTCTGAATGCACCAACAGGGTGGGGCTTAGCGTGTGTGCGGCTTTCTGGGTGTTCCTGGCACCCCCGGGTGGTGTTTATCTTCCCTGTGGCCATCTTGGCCTCGCCTCCTTCCTGGTCCAGATGGGATGCAGGTGCATCATGGGAAAGAGGGAGTATTGGATCGACAGGTGAGGGGATAGAGTAACAGTACGGGACTATGCAGACATTCCAGCTTACCTGTTCCTAGCTAGCTCCTGCCTGGTTCCCCCATATCTTTTTTTTTTTTTTTTTTTTGACAGGCAGAGTTAGACAGTGAGAGAGAGAGAGACAGAGAGAAAGGTCTTTCTTCCGTTGGTTCACCCCCCAAATGGTCACTATGGCCGGTGCGCTGCACTGATCCGAAGCCAGGAGCCAGGTGCTTCCTCCTGGTCTCCCAAGCAGGTACAGGGCCCAAGCATTTGGGCCATTCTCCACTGCACTCCTGGGCCACAGCAGAGAGCTGGATTGGAAGAGGAGCAACCAGGACCGAATCTGGCGCCCCCAACCGGGGCTAGAACCCGGTGTGCTGGTGCCGCAGGCAGAGGATTAGCCTAATGAGCCACGGAGCCGGCCTCCCCCATATCTTATCTGTGGGTTCCACATCAGCAGATTCAACCAAGGAAGGATGGAAAAGCAAAGAAAAAAAGTTCCGTTGTTACTGACTTGTACAATGCAGTTGGGCCTGACCTGAACATACACCCTTTATTTTTTTCTTCTGGCTCCCAAACAATACAATGTAACAACTATTTTACACAGCATTTGCCTTGCCTTAGGTGTTACAAGGAATCTGGAGATGATTCGGAGTACACTGGAAGATGCACGCAGGTTTCACAATGTCATTTTACATAAGGGACTTGAACTGCACTGGAAGTTGTCCTCTCTGGGTTCCCATGGGTCACCATACTTGGAAGACACCATTCAAATGATGGCTTTGGGGAAAACAGCATTCAAACATTTCGCTTTCTTGGTTGAGTGCTTCCCTAAAGATACACTAATCCACCGTTGGTGGGAATGTAAACTGGTGCAGCCTTTGTGGAAGACAGAATGGAAGTATCTCAGAAATCTGAATATAGACCTGCCATATGACCCAGCCATCCCACTCCTGGGAACTTACCCAAACAAAATGAAATCAGCGTATGAGTTATTTGCACCCCTGTGTTTATTGTAGCTCAATTCACAATAGTTAAGATATTCACAGTAGCCAGATGTCCATTAACTGATGACTGGATAAAGAAATTATAGTATATATACATGATGGGATACTACTCAGTCATAAAAAAGAATGAATCCTATCTTTTGCAACAAAATGGATGCAACTGGAAGCCATTATGCTTAGTGAAATGAGCCAGTCCCCATAAGACAGATATATTTTCCCTGATCTGTGATAGTAGTTAATAAAGTACCAAAAATGCAACGTATAGGAGTGAAGTTGACACTTTGTGATTCCGTGATTTCTTTGCAGCCCCTGCCTCTACTGTTGAGGAACAGCGTTATTTTCTTCGTCCTATTTGTTGAACTTTTTACTTAGTGTAGGGTAAATCTTATGCATATAAAGTAAACTGAAACCAGGTTTCTGTAAAACTTAAGAGAAGGAATGAGAGGAAGGAGGAGAAAGGGTGGGAGTGTGGGCAAGAGGGAGGGTAGGGTGGGAAGAATCACTGTGCTCCTGAATCTGTGTATATGAAATGCAGGAGGTTTTGTATACCTTAAATTAAAAAAAAAATTTAAAGTATTTCCTCCAGGATTTTGTTTTCCTGTCTCAGTGTAACAATCTCTGATTCAAGGGGACTGATTGCAATGGCATCCTAGCCCCATGCATTCAACCCAAGCCATGGGTAATATCTCCCTTGGGTCACCAAGCAGGTGGGATTCTCATGCACTTTCCATTGATGCCAATCCCATCACCTCCGTGGGAGCAAAAAAGAGTTTTGCTTAAAGAGCTTTTCTGTCCCTGTGTGCATCCCAGCAAGCCAGCCCCTGGATATCTAGGTCACTGGGATCTCCGGCTCCCAGGGTAGTCCTCAGAGCGTGTCTCATGACCGCAGCCACAGCTGGTTCTTGAACATCTTGATTGTAGGGGGAGAGGTGAAGGAGCTCCACTTCCCACCAGGGTCCAAATATTAAGGCATAAACAAGCCACACTGAGGACCGGTCTTCCATGCAATTGGGTCCAAGTACTTGGGTCACCTTCTGCTGTTCTTCTCCAGCTCATTAGCAGAAAGCTGGATCAGAAGTGAAGCAGTCGGAACACGAACTGGTGACGTCACTAGCAGCAGCGTATACCCGCTATGCCAGGATGCCGGCCCCAAAATGGGTTATTTACTTATTTATTTTTAAAATGATTTATTTATTTATTTGAAAGCCAAAGTTGCACAGAGAGAGGAGAAGCAGAGAGAGAGAGAGAGAGAGAGAGAGAGAGAGGGAGAGAGAGGGAGAGAGAGAGAGAGAGAGAGAGAGAGAGAGGTCTTCCACCTGCTGCTTCACTTCCCAATTGGCCGCAATGACTGGAATTGCACCGATCTGAAGCCAGGAGCCTGGAGCTTCTTCCGGGTCTCCCATGGGAGTACAGGGGTTCAAGGACTTGGGCCATCTTTCCCAGGCCATAGCAGAGAGCTGGATCGGAAGTGGAGCAGCTGGGACTCAAACCAGCACCCATATGGGATGCCTGCACTGCAGGTGGTGGCTTTACCTGCTATGCCAGGACACTGCCCTCCCCCACCCCACCCCGATGGACTTATTTTTAAATGAGCTTGTATTTCACATGTTTCTGGCCATGAATCTTGAATGTAAAAGCAATTACAACTGTAAAAAAAATATTTATTTGCTCCTGAAGCATTTAGAACTGAACACACAGTAGCATGAGAAAAACATGTACGCCACACCACAACAAGACAAACGGTTTCATTCCACCTGTTCCTTCTGAAAGAGCACCTGGGATTTCCTATTGTGTTGGAAAACTGTACGTGTGGTAACAATGGCCACACTGCCCCGTGATGCGGCGTTTTTGGTAGCTATTCAGAGACAGCTTGTTGTCAGCCCAGCTTCAAAAGGACTGGCCTGAATTATTCTCAAGCCCAGGAATCAGTTGTTTGATATTATCTCCGACAATGAACTTCCTGCAACTGACTAATGTTCTAATCCAACGGACCAGCCTTTGAAAAAATTATTTATTTATTTTCGTTTTATTTGCAAGCCAGAGCTATGGGGAGAAAGAGACCTTCCAGTCTCAGGGTTGCTCCCCCAAATGCCTAAAGAGCTGGATGAAGCCAGGAACCCAGAACTCCATGTGGGTCTCCTGGTGCCAGCTGTTGTGGCTATTTGGGCAGTGAACCAGTGGATGGAAGCACTCTCTCTCTCTGTAACTCTTTCAGATAAATAAACAAACCTTTAAGAATAAATAAATAAGTAAAATAAGTAAACATGATGTGGATGGCAGGGGCCCAAGTACTTGAGCCCTCCCCTGCTGCCTCCTGGGATGCACATTGCAGGAGGCTGGATCAGAGGCAGAGGAGCCGCGACCCAAACCCAGACACTCTGACGCAGGTTTCAGGTGTCCCAAGTAGGAAATCAATCCCTCTAGCACATGCCTGCCAGTGGACCAGCTGTTCCATTCTGACCCCAGGATGTAGTGATTCACTTGGACGATGAAACAGACAGGGGCCTGCTAGGACCCCGGTGAGATAGATAAACTGGAACTTTGGTGGGAGAGAGGGAAATCCAGGGACTTTTCTGTCTACCGGCGGAGCTCTCTCTGTGTGAGGATATTGGTTGTCGACAGTGTCAATGCAGGCAGAAACATGGCGATGGAGCTTAAGTGGCTGTTGGACCACGCTGGGCTGCCGAGGTTGGCTTTTCTTAGAGGAAGAAATGCATGGCATATCCTGCCACTGACCACAGCCGTGGCTTAAGCAGCGTGGCATCACCGCAGATGCCAGCTGGGAACGGGAAAACACAACGCACCAGGGCTCTGGACACAAGAAATCCTTGTGCTTCCTGCTCCAGCACAAAGGCTCTGCATAGCAGACGAGGATTCAACACCCAGGATGCATCCCTAGCTCCCCACAGCTCAGGACAAAGACTTCACTAAAACTTCCAAGCCTCACCACAAAGGCTTTCTTTGGCTCAGTAAATTTGCTGCTGCAGAGGCTCATGTGTGGACTCTTTGTCCGGTCAGAACCACCTCTCCTGGGGACCTGCCCGTCTTTCCTTCCCCATGGGAGGGACGCTGGCGTTCCAGGGCACTGGGTGGTTGCTTGCTTTAAGGCACCCGATTCACGTCCAGTACGTCGAAGCAAGCTGATGTCCTCCATCAGGTGTGACACCTTGAGGTTGTGGCCGAGAGGCCTGGCCGAGTCAGGTGACTCCACAGAAAGCTCACAGGGGCCTGACGGCCTGGGTGCAGCAGGGTGTGTAGGAGCTCATCTGAGGTTCCCCGGAGGGAGGCGATGAGATGAGAGCAGGAGCCACAAGGCTACCGGCTTGTAGGGTTCTGAAGTCTGCAGGGAAGAATAACGAGTTTATCCAGCAGCCTTCATAGGCTCCAAGTCCATCCCAGGAGCTGCTCCTTGTCAACTGCAGGAAGCTTTCACACCAAGAAGCACAAGCTCACGCTGTTCTTAGGAAGAGGCAAAAAACTGGGGGTTCTCACCAGGCACCTTCAGGAAACTGAGCCTTTTATCAGGGAGCGCACAGTCACATCCCTCCGGCATATCTGTAGCAATGAGGATTCTCAGCACACAATGGCTTCACCTGGGGCTCCCCCCAGCGGTGCACTTGACCTTGACCCTGGTCTTGGTCTTGCTGCTTGTTTCCAAGGCAACAGCTGCAGACTTGGTGTGCACAGCTTCATCTCTTTGCTGGGAGCTGGCGGCTGATCCTCGGATGGGGCTCGTTAGCAAGGGTGTTATTTAAACAAAGAAGGAAAACGCCTAGCTTTGCCTGTTTCTTTCCAGTCTCAGTACAAAAGCTATGCAGAGCCCTGGGTGAATATTATACTGATTGCAAATACCCATGTGGGTGGCACTGGGGCCATCTTCCACGGTTTTCCAAGGTGCATTAGCAGGCAGCTGGATCGGAAGTGGAGCATTTGGGACTAGAACCGGTGCCCGTATGGAATATGGGCATCTTAGTTGGTGGTGTAACCCCCTGTGCATATGCCGACCCCTGGAACATGAATTTAGTAGCCAGTCGGAAACAGTTTTGCCTGTACTGCTTTCCTCCTCAATGTTGCTATGGGAGTGATTATTTTAATTCTCTTTTGGATACTTAGATCCTAGTGGAGTGTTTGCTGCACATGAGACCGTCAGAATATATTTTTGCAAAAAACAATTCTCACTAAGGTGTAAATATTTGATATCAGAGTTTGTTCCAGGAACCAGAGAGAGAGAGAGAGAGAGAGAGAGAGAGAGAGAGAGAGAGAGAGAAAAGAAACTTGGGGCTCACTGGACAACTGAAATGGTGCAAAAGTTTGGTGGAGTCTTTGGAAATGTTCGTTTCAAGTGGACACTGGAGACAGGTGTAGGATAGGGGTGGGGACCCCACCAAGGGACCTGGCCACACAGAAAGGACCTTGGGTACAACAAAGCCACATCCCAGACAGCCCGAAGCAAACTGCTGTAGCTGAGGCTGGCTGACTCACTCGGCCCACCCTTCCGGATTCTTCTAGGGAGCAGGGCTGGGCCAGGCAGTGTTTCTCTCTAATTACTTTTGTCTGTATTCTCATTAGACTAGAGGATAAACAGGTTTATAATGGGCTTGACTTTCTGTGCTGAGATCAAAGGAGAGGGAGGGAGAGGGAGGGCGGAGGGCGGGGTGCTCCTGGGGCTGCGGCCGGGCTGCGGCCGGGCTGCTCTGGGGCAGGGGCGAGTCTGCTGTGGCACGAGGGTGCCCACTGGCTGTTGTGATATGCAGGCACCAGCTTGTCCACAACCATGCTGGCCACAGCTCAGGGCAGGGGCTTTGGCTGCAGTCTCAGGACACAACCTACTTGCTCCTTCCAGGGGCCTTTCCCCGCCTCCTTAGGGAACCCGCATTTCTCAACAGGGGACAGGAGCAGTGCAAATTTGATCTCCTCCAGGCCTTGGCCAGGGACCTGATGCCTGCCCGGCCTGCTGGTCCATAGCCCTGACTCCCAGATCGCCTCCTCTCTGGACAAGCACAGGGCGGGCTGTCCTGTGCCCTCTGCAGCCATGCCAGGGACCAGAGCCCCTTGCACACAGCTTGGCTGCGTGGGTGACTTGCACAGTGTACCTGCCAGTGTACAAGGGGCCTTTGTGGCCTGAGGTCCTTGATCCCTGGGGTCCCAGAGCCTGTGGGGACTTCCTGTTGGGGATTGGGAGCGAGTGATCTAGCTGGAGCAGGTAGGCACAGGTGCCCAAGGCCAAAGCCGTTTCAAGGCTGGCTGTGTGGACACCATGCTAGCGCACTTTTCCAAAGGAAGAAAGTTCCTTGAAAATCTGTGTTAAGAGTGGACCAGCTTTGTGGTGCAGTGGATTAAAACATCGACTGTGATGCCAGCATGGCATCCCCTATGAGCACTGGTTCAAGTCCCAGCAGCTCCACTTCCAATCCAGCTCCCTGCTAATGTACCTGGGAAAGTGGCAGAAGATAGCCTAAGTGCTTGGGTCCCTGCACCCATGTAGGAGACCTGGATGGAGCTCCTGGCTCCTGGCTTCAACTTGGCCTAGCCCAGGCCATCACTGCTATTTCGGGGAGTGAACCAGCAGATGGAAGATCTCTTTCTCTCTCTGTAACTCTGCCTTTCAAATAAATCAATATATTTTTAAAATAACAAATCTGTGTTGGCAGTTTAAAAAATACCCAGCACATTCCAGAGATGACTACTATAGCTCCACTCACCCCTGATGGAAACAGGGTGGCCACGATTAGCTTCCCGGGTGTTAGGAAAGGGTTTTTGTTAATGGAATGAGTGATGTTCAACACGTGCACAAAACACAAACACAGACAATAACCAGGTGAGATGCGGAATGCTGATTTGCTTCAGGGGTCTAACTATTATTTTTCCCCACCTGTACATCCCAGGGACCCAGCTTCACCCCAGCAGGGATCCAGGCTGTTTCTGGTCCCCATAGCCTGTGTGACTCTGGCAAGACCTGCGCATCCCACCGCAGACCGGGCCTTCTGCGCCCCCCAACCCCGCGCCCACTCTGCTGCTGGCCAGTGCATCTGTGCGGGGAGGGGCAGGGCTGGGCACAGCTGACAAGACCAGGTAGGAGGAGGGGACACCCGAAATGAGGTGGGTGGCTCCTGCGCGGTGGATGGGCTTCAGGCCGGTGCTGAGCTGGCTTCTGATTGGTCAAGGAGTGAATCTGCTTCCCCATGGGTTAAACTGGAGTGATGAGTTGGAACCTCTTAACTAAGAGTGTTACAAGGCTTCAGTTAGATAATACATAGGATATATAATATATATGTATTATATATAAGGTTTCAATTAGATGATATCTAAATGTATAATACATATTTATATAAGCTTTCAATTTGATAATATATAAAATAAATAATACATACATCATATATTTATACATTTTTAAATATGTGGTTTAATTATATAATATTTAAAATGTATAATACATATTTACATATTATATTTAAGCTTTCGATTAGATAATATATAATATCTATGTTTTACACATTTATGTATTTATTTATATACGGCTTCAATTTGATTGTATATACTATATGTGGTTTTTAAATTGTTTATTTCTTTATTGGAGACACAGAGTGCTCTCATCTGTTGGTTCACTCCACCCAGGGGCTGAAGCCGTGAACTGGGAACTCAGTCCGGGTCTCCCACATGGGTGGCAGGGACCCAACCACTTGAGCCATCACCACCGTCTTCCTGCATTAGCAGGGAGCTACAGTTACAGCCAGAGCTGGGATTCGAACCTAGGCACTCCAATGCGAGATATAGGCATCCTAATCCGTGTCTTAACCAGCAGCCCGGATGTCCACCCCTAGACGAGACAACGTAAATAAGAGACCAGGGTTGGTGCGATTGGCACAAAATAAGTGTTGAATACACAAAGCACTCAACACACAAAGCAGCTCTCTAACTGCACCGGGAACCCTGATTCTTAGGAAGCAGGTTTCTTTTACACAGTTTTGAGAAGGAGCTCAAAATGTCCAAGCGGCTGCAGAATTGCTGAGGTCCGGGAGAGGCCCCCCTGCTTCGCCGTGGCCCACTGGAGACACGCACAGTCTCTGATCCTGGAATCGACTGGCCTGGCGGTCTCGGGATGTGCTAATGGGTACCTTATAAAGGCCCCCACCACATGTTTCTCATTAGTGCCCAGTGCCACTGCAAGGAAGCAAGTCACATAATTTTCTATAACTGTCTTCACCGCAGAACATTTCCATTTGGCCAATAAAATAATGAGTTATTTAGGGATTTATGGGCCCGGCTTTTAAGGATATAAAAAGTGATTATTAAAGAGTGTTTTTCTGTTACTGCGAACTGGGCTTTCTCTGAACTTTTACTGCAGCAACAAGCCACCAAGTAAAAACACAAAACAAAAGCAAATGAGCCCAAGCTTTAAAAAAAAAAATAAAAAAGCAGAAAACAAACAACAACAAAAACACAGAGGTTTCAAGTTACGTAACTTAGTAGTCACATAAGACCAGGGCTCCTGGATCTGGATGGTTGGATCCATTTGGAAATAAAAAGAAAACCAGATGACACTGTCCCTGCTCCAGCCCAAGTGTGACCCAGAGCAGACAAAGCTGATTGAGCACACAGAAAGCCTTCCAGATGTTGGTTTGGGATAAGGTTTAAAACTCAGAGAGAGAGAGAGAGAGAGAGAGAGAGAAGGGACCCACTACACGGACAGAAGGACGGAGTTCACTGTCATCCGACATGGGGATCACACACACACAAAACCAGCTTCGTGGGAGACTGCCCAAGGGGGAAGGAGCAGAGCGGGGCCAGATGGAGATGACCCCTCAGTTCTCTCCCAGATCTGGAAGCCTCTCACTCCCTGTCCCAGCCTTCCCAGCCCTCAGGGAAGTCAGGCAAACTCAGCAAGAGATGCAATTTCATCTACAACAGCAACAACAGCGAAGCGTCCGTGGGAAAGAGGCGTTTGTCCCTTTCCACGAAGCAGGGAGTTAAAAGAGGAAGGTCCAGGGATGTTTATTTCTGATGAAGGGGTGGTTGCTCTTGCCCTAAAAACTAAAGTGCAGGGAGGGGGCAGAGGGTAGAGGGGAAATCTGCTTTAGATGACATGGAGCATTGTGTGGAGCTTGTCGTACCATCCTTAACAGCCGTGTGAGAGAGAACGTAGAGGAATGAGACTGTCAGGCAGCCTTAGCCTCAGAGCACAGCCATGTCCACCTTGTCAGTCTTCTAGAAGGGGCTTTGACCAAGTTCGCGGGCAGTGTGTTGAAGGCTGGGATCTTGTGACATCTGAGGGGTCCTGCTAAGTGCAAGCAGCTGGTATCTGAACTTGGAGGACAGGGCCGGTGAGCCAGGAGATACCCACCCCAGCTGCAGTGGGTTCTAATGACCACATCTTGGGAGAAGGGCAGGCACACCAGGCAGAATCCAGAGCCCAGAGAGACCTCCTATGGTATGGAAAACTGGAAACTGGGTAGGGTGCAGAGACATTTCTGGCCTTTCTCAAGTGCCCAGATTCTAAAACTTGCAGAAGGGAAGAAAGATAGAAAAAAAAAAAAAAAGAACTCAATGTCTTCTCGGAACATTCAAACCCCATGGGGAAATGCATCAAGCTAGAATCGCCCTAAAGCTCAGAGCAAGGCTGATGCATGTCGGGTGGAGTCAGCCCACCAATGCTGAAGCCGACAGCAGGGCCACTGCATCTCCTAGAGTTATGGTTTCCTTCTTTCCTGGTGACCTGTGTATAAAGTGCCTGCTATGCCATAAAATGTACAGGCCATTGGAAGATGAATAAAACAGATTATGCAGAGTCACGAGAAGCAAAAGCCAATAGGAACACATCTACAGATGGAACCGACAGGGATTTTAAAATAGCAATATGGTGAAAGATGTCATACAAAGCTGAGCAACATGGGGCAAGACATGGGAATTTCAATAGCTGGATGGAAGTAATGTAAGGGAAATCACAGACATGGTAGAGATACATCGATCTGCCAAAAGCCACCCAGAACAGGCACAGGTGTGCTAATGTTCAGAAAAGGACATTAAAAGAGTTATTATATCTGTATTTCATAGGGGGAAAAAGAGAGCAGAGGCAAGAATGATGTAAAAAAAAGAACTGAATTAATCTTTTATAAATGAAAACAACAGTATTTGACATGAAAACACATGGTGTGGTATCAGTCGACAGACTGAGTTAGAACACATTAGAAGATGCTAGGGCTTGGGTGTGGGGTGCTCCCTGGGGGCCTGTGTAGTGCAGGTTTGGTCTCTAGGTGGCAACATGGAGACTGATGGAACGTTTAAGAGATGGGGTCCAGTTGGAAGTCCACAAGGCATCAAGGGGGCTGCCCTTCGGTAGTTTTTTTGAACTTGCTAGAAGAGCAAGCCTGACCCCTACATTCTTGTCTGGCTTTCTGGATGGCAAAGTGATGCCTCCACATGTGCTCCTGCCATTGCCTGGTGCAGACAAGGGAACCCTCACCAGGCCTGAGCCCATGCCAGGCCACCTAAAAGCAGTGAGCTAACTGGCCTCTTTTCTTTATAAGTAGCCTGCCTCGAGCATTTGGTTATGGTGATGAAAAGTTGACTGATACCGTGGACCTGAGGCCGCTGGGAAGGTAAACTCATACAGCTGTTACACCTGTACCTGAACACACCTGTAAACTCATACAGCCACTATGGAAGACGCTGTGGAGATCCCTCAGGAATCTGAAAGCAGATCCACCATATGGCCAGCCACTTTCCCAGAGGAAATGAAATCAGCAGATGCAAGAGTTATCTGTACCCCATGTTTATAGCAATTCAACTCACCATAGCTAAGACACGGAGTCAACTCACAAACCCATCAACTGGTGCGTGGATAAAGGAATTGTGCTACATAGACATGATAGACCACTCTCATCCATAAGAAAGAATGAAATCCTGTCTTTTGCAACAAATTGTTGCCACTGGAGGCAGCCAGTTATGCCTAGTGCAATACGCCAGTCCCCAAAAGACAAATATATGTTGTCCATGATTTGCGGTAACTAATATAAAGAGCACAGAAATATGATGTATATGAACAAAGTTGACATTATGAGATTTGATTGTTGTTGATAGCCCTTGTCTAGACTCTTGAGGAGCAGTGGTGTTTCTACTTACTACTTGTTGAAGTCTTTATTTGGTGGAGGGTTAAGCGTACAATTAGAAAGAAAATTGGAAGTGTGTCATTGTAAAAAGTAAAAGAAAAGTAAGAAAAGAAAGAAGAGGGAGGGTGGGAGTGAGGGAGCAAGGGTAGGGTGGGAAATAGCATTATGCTTTGAAAGCAGTATACATGAAATACATGAAGTTTGTTCTCTTTCTATAAATTTTTAAAAAATAAAAAAAAAAATAAAGAACAGACTCCACATAAAGGAACTTGGTAAATATTAACCAATCAATTAATTACAAAGGGGCAGACATTTGGCCCAGTAGTTAAGATTCCATTGGGGATGCCTGCGTTCCATATCAGACAGTCTGGGTTTGATAACTGTTCAACCCCCAGTTCTAGCGTCCTGTCAGTGTGGATCCTGCGAGGCAGCAAGTGGTGGTCCCTGCTGCTACCAGGTGGCAGAGTAGGGTGGAGTTCCCGGGGCCTGGCTTCAGCCTGGCCCTGGCCCAGCTGCTGCAGGCATTTGGAGAGCGAACCAGCAGATGGGAGTACTCTGTCTTCTCTCGAATAAATACAATCTTAAAAATGCAAGATGACTCTCTCTCTCTCTCTCTCTCTCTCTGCTTCTCCTCTCTCTGTGTAACTCTGACTTTCAAATAAATAAATAAAATCTTTTAAAAAATACAAGATAAAATAGTAAAAAAAAAAAAAAGAAGTAGGAGCGAGTGCATAGTGAGTGGTAGGAAAGCTGTAAGTTGACTTATAGATAGCACACATAATCACAGTCAGTGAGGAGAGAGAGAGAGGGATACGAATGTATCTGAAAATAAAACAGCAAAAGAATTCTAAATTTGTTGAAAACCATAAACTCATAGATCCAATAAGTTCAACAAATTCCAAGCACAAAAACTGAGGGAAAATTTCAAGTCATATGATAATCAAATTACATAAAAGCAATGACAAAAGGAAATTCCGGAAAGCAGAGAGAGAGAGAGAGAGAGAGAGAGAGAAAGTTATCCACAAAAAAAAAAAAAAAAAAAAAAGGTAAAGATCACAGCAGATTTCTTGTCAAAAAACATTGTGAATGGGATGTGAGATGGCAGTGGAGCAACATATTTAATTCATGGAAAGAAGTTTGTCCTTGGGTATAATTACTGTCAACTGGTCGACCTGTGAGAAGTAAGGCCGAGTTAGTCTTCCCCAACACACTCAACATACAATCAGAGAATAGGCATAGGGCTGCAGCTGTCCACACTCTTGTTCAAAACAGGGGACCTACAGATCAACAGAAGTCATCGGTCCACAATAATCCTGACCCCCCACTGGGGAAACACCCAGGGCTCCTTGATGGGATTCCCAGTGGCAGGAATAGCTCTCCACGGGCTCTAGGCTCTGCCTTCAGGATCTCAGCTCTACCACGTGAGTCAAGCTTCCTTTTCACTGTGAAACCCGGTACCTGCTGGGGGCTCAGAGGGCTTTTTTTTTTGAGCATTTTCTACCAGAAGAACTGGGATTGCAATGGTCTCTTCTCCTTTTGTCCCTGTTTCTTCCGAAAGAAACTCAAAGAGAGCTGTGTTTTCCTCGGGGGCTCAGACCACTAGCCAGATCTTCCCTGCCGGGTCTGTTGAAAGAGTCCTTTTCTGACTTGGGCTTCTGCAGAGGGCCTGGCGGTTCCATGGGGAAGGTGTGCGAGGCCCACTCTCACTCTCTTGCAGGGGCCCGTGGCGTGGCCGACTGTTCTAGACTTTCTCTCTTCCTGAGATTTTAGTAGAAGGCTGTACAGTCACACTCTCAGCTTTTCCTCACGTGGGCATTTCCCCCAGCATTTCTGGAAGCTCTATGTCAATGTTAGCATTTTTTTAAAAGGTTTGTTTATTTATTTGACAGTCAGAGTTACAGAAAGAGAGAGAGAGGATGACATAAAGAGAGAGGTCTTCCATCTGGTGGTTCACTCCCCAAATGGCTGCAATGACTGGGGCTGGGCCAGGCTGAAGCCAGGAGTCAGAAGCTTCATCCAGGCCTCTCTTGTGGGTGGCAGGGGGCCAAACACTTGAGCCATCTTCTGCTGTGTTTCCCAGGCCATTAGCTGGGAGCTGGATCAGAAGCGGAGCATCTGGGACAGGACTACAACAGTGGGCCCTTTTAGCATGTTTTGCCATTTGGAGAGACTGAGAATTTTTGAAATCAGCATTTGTAATTCAAAAGTTTTCCCCTTCAATTCACCTCTATTTTTGCACAATTTATTATAAGCAGCAAGAAGAAAACAAATGGGTTCCCACAACACCTTGCTGGGAAATACATCTAGATTACTGAGTTCTTCATTGGCAAGTTCTGATTTTCACATTTTTTTTTGACAGGCAGAGTGGACAGTGAGAGAGAGAGACAGAGAAAGGTCTTCCTTTTCCATTGGTTCACCCCGCAATGGCCACTCTGGAGAGCGTGCTGTGGCTGGTGCACCACGCCGATCTGAAGCCAGGAGCCAGGTACTTCTCCTGGTCTCCCATGCGGGTGCAGGGCCCAAGGACTTGAGCCATCCTCCACTGCACTCCTGGGCCACAGCAGAGAGCTGGACTGGAAGAGGGGCAACCAGGACAGAATCCGGCGCCCCGACTGGGACTAGAACCCAGTGTGCTGGCGCCACTGGTAGAGGATTAGCTTGGTGAGCCACAGCGCTGGCCCGATTTTCACATATTTCAAGAAGCCATTGTGCTAAGCCTTCTATCACCATCTCATAAGCATCTCTTTTCCCCCGGTTTCCAGCACCAAAATCTGTATTGGTTCTCTTGTGGAGTCTAACAATCTTGCCATGAACTAAGTCATCTACAACCTAGCACACACTTGTTGTCTCTCAATTCCTGTGGATCAGGGGGGCTGGCTTGGTGAAGCAAGGAACGAGTCAGCCATGGAGTAGGACACATTTCCCAATGTGTACAGAATTCAGTCCTTAGTGGTCATTAGGCCACTAAAAGAAATAAAGATTAAATATTTTATTTTGAAAGTCAAGAGTTACAGAGAGAGAGGGAGAGACAGACCATCCATCCAATGGTTTACCCTGAAGATGGCCGAAATGGCTGGGGCTGGGTCAGGCTGACGCCAGGAGCCAGGAGCTCCATCAGGGTCTCCTACATGGGTGACAGGAACCCAAACACTTGGGTCATCTTCCGCTGCCTTTCCCAGGCCATTAGCAGGGAGCTTGGTTGGAAGTAGAGCAGCTGGGACCAGAACCGGCACTCATAGGGGATGCTGGTATCGCAGGCAGCACCTCAAGGCCAGCCCCAGGCTGTGGCTAGAGGTCACCCTCAGCCCTTCACTGTTCCTTGCTGGGTGGGGAGGCAACGTGGGCATCTGTGTCCGAGAAGGGACCAAGGAGGTGAGGGGCTGGAGGGGGACAAGCAATGTCACTGCATGTAATGCAATCACGTGCACACAACCACCGTATCCCAATCGCCACAAATCCCACCACAGGTGCTGTGTCTCCTGGGTTAAAAGCAGGTCCTAATTTACGGCTAGGATCATGGTGAGGGGCTAACACCATCATATGAATAGGAACAGTCCGGGGTCCTCAAGACCCTCAAGTGGAGATCTGTGCCACGCTGACCCGGTGGGATTCAGTCCTGAATTCCAGGCAGCAGTCAATCGGTGTGATTTACCGTGTGGCTGAAGTACCAAAGAAAAACCACAGAATCACCTCTAGAAACACAGGCTTATTTTTAAAAGTTTTCCCAACGTGCACTGCTAAGAAACACACTTAGCTGTCTGGGAATGGACCTGAATTCCCTCCATCTGATACAGGACATCTGTGAAAAGCCTGCAGCTAGCACTGTGCTGGAGGGTGCAGAATGATAAAGATAAGGAGGGGGGAGAAGAGAGGAGGAGGGAACCGTGCCTTTGAGATCTGTGAGATGACATCAAACAATCTCATACACTTGTAACTGGACTCCATGAACGAAAGGAGAGAGAGAATGGGGCGGTAGCCATGTGGGAAGTGACACAGCAGAAATGCGAGGCATAACCCAAATATTCAAGCTGCCTGGTGAGTTCAATACAGGATAAGTACAGAGAGAAAGACACGTAGGCATTTAAGAGTCCAACTAGCCCAGGTCAAAGACAAAGAACAAGTCTTAAAAACAGCCAGAGGGGAAAAAAAAGTGTGTTATATACAGTGGAATAAAGACATAAAAAACACTAAAACTTAAAAATAATATAAAAGAAATGTTTTAGAAATTTTTCAGGCTAAAAATCTATCTCAGCTTAAACCCTACAGCTCCCTCTTGGGAGGAAGTTAGACGCTGAGGAAGAATAAGTAATTTGGGGAATATCATAGCTTATGTGTGTATTTGTGTACATGAATGCTTTGACATTTACAACATTTGTGAAGGTCAGATACAAGACAACAAGAGCACAGGGTATGAAGAGGTTAAGTTCAATTGTATTTTTTGTAAGTTTGCTACATTGTCAAAACGGACAGTGAACTTAAATATCCACATAATAATTTCTGTGGCAACCACAAAGAGATACAGTTAAAAAGTCAACTGAAGGGCCAAAAAGAATCCGAAGAAACCTTCTGCTCCTCCAGGAAAATCATAAACGTGGGAGCAGAGGAACACAAAGCCATGGGCTAGATGGAAAATCAACACCCAGACGGGAGATTTCAGCTCAGCTCTCTCATCGATCATGAGAACCCCGTGTGGCTTTCTCCCATCATTCCCTCCTTTCTCCTCCCTTCTCCCTCCCTTCCTCCCCCCCACCCCACTTCTTTCCTCTCTTGTTTTCTGCTTTTATTCCTCCTCCACCACCTCCTTCCTTTCCTGAATATCTGTAACCCAAAGTGTGAAAGATGGAGAGACGCAGAGGCAGACAGACAAAGAGAGAGCTTCCTTCCGCTGGTTCCCCCTGCCCACGACAGCCAGGACTGGGTCAGGCAGAAGCTAGGAGTGCCAGAATTCAATCTAGGTTTCTTATGGGAGTGGCAGTGATCTAGCGACTTGTGCTCCTATCTGCTGCCTTCCAGGGTGCGTTTTAGCAGGAAGTTGGATCTAAAGCAGAGAGAGAGAAGCTGGGACTTCCACCAGGCTGAAGGTTAACCAGGCAGAGCCTGAACGCCAGAACCAGTACGCCAACGCCCTCTCCTCCACAGCGACACTGTTCCGGTCTGGGTCAGACTCACCTGTGAAGGTCAGGTTTTTCCAGTGTTCAGTCTGAGCTCCGACATGCATGCAAAGTTGGAACACAAATCCATTCTAGGAGTGACAGCTACAGTGACATTGGGCCAGCTGATAAACTTGCAGGGTGAGGTATGACTTAGTTACCTGGCCTACACGTTTCCATGCACAAACCTGTGTGTATACACAAAAACTGTTTGGAAAAAAAAAGACTCATCACCCTCAAAGAACATTTCGGTGTTCTTTGAGTATCTGTGTTGGAAGTAGTGTCTTCTAGACACATTTTCGTTTATTTCTGGTTTAACTTAATGAAACCAAGAATCCTTTTATGTCATGGTAGGATGGCTTTGGTGTTGAAAGTTTCTGGGAGATGGGTTTGTTTGCTGTATCTGGCTGTATGTCAGACAACTGGCTCAGTGGAATGCCTCCTTCTTCTCTGTTAGCCTCCTTGGTAGATATTCTGTGTGATGGCAGTGAGAATTAAGAGGAATGAAGTGGTGGCCGGCTCTGTGGCACAGTATGCTAAACCTCCACCTGCAGTGTCGACATCCCATATGGGTGCCGATTTGAGTCCCGACTGTACCACTTCTGATCCATCTCCCTGCTAATACACCTGGGAAAGCAGTAAAAGATGGCCCAAGTCCTTGGGCACCTGCACCTGTGCAGGAGACCCGGAAGAAGCTCTTGGATCCTGGCTGAATATCGGTGCAGTTCTGGCCATTGCGGCCAGCTGGGGAGTGAACCAGCATATGGAAGAGCTCTTTCTCTGTGTCTCCCTCTCTATGTATGTAACTCTGCCTCTCAAATAAATAAATAACATCTTAAAGTAAAAAAAGAGGGGTGAAATAGACCACAGAACATCGGTCTGACCCAGTGGTGACACACTTTATGATCTTAGGCAATGTGTAACATTATATCTAATACATATTTAACTAAAATATTAAAATGTTTAATATACTTAATACACATATTAAAATTTCTCTGGTCCTTGGTTTTCCTCCTTTTGCTCACCTGCATACCTATAAAAAGGCAGTAGTAACAGTAGCATGAAACATTAGCTTTTGTATTGCTCTAATTTTAGATATTGGACTCGATCCTAACAGTCCTAGGTCCCTGCTCTAATTAGGAAAAGGGACTCCCTTCTGGAAATGGAGTTCAGTTAGTGTGATGCCAAGGCTCTTTCTGGCCTCTTAGCTTCTGGAAAGAGGGAACCCCCTGGGCATGGAACAGGCTCCTCCCCCCAAATGCTCCGTGGTCATTTGTGCCTCGAGTCTTTGGTCCTTAGGTGGGCAGGGCCACCACATGCGAGGGAGCCTATGGCAGTTCCACATTGCCTGACTGGCAGGGTTATTCTGCTAATTCTAGAGCAGGGAGCCAGTAAGAACTCCCACTAAAGTATCTTGGGCAACTATGCAGCATCGGAAATAAAAGGGATCTTTTGCTTTCCTATTTACTCCATCATTTTGCCTTTCTATGTACACAAGCTCTGGTGGGACAGGGGATGCGGGTTTTTGAGGGCTCCTTTGAGACTCCAAAAGCTATCTTAGGGGGATGTTTGTAAAGATCCCACAGCAGCAGAGAGGTGTGCAGAGTAGCACCAGTGTTCTTGGTTCTGGGACCTGTTTGTCTCTGATTTAATCTCAGCTGCATCCTTATGCAAATTATCTCTTTCCCTCAATGATACTGTCCTTATTTTAAAAGCAGATTTATTTGAAAGGCGCACGCACGAGAGAGAGAGAGAGAGAGAGAGAGAGAGAAGGTGCATCCATCATCCGTATTCTGGTTCATTCCCCTAGTGGCTGTAAGAGCCAGGGCTGCACCAGGCTGGAGCCAGGAGCCCAGAACTGCAGCCAGGTCTCCTACATGGGTGGCAGGGATCCAGGGAGTTGGGTCATCTGCTGCTGCTTTCCCAGGCGCATTAACAGGGAGCTGGATTGGAAGCAGAGCAGCCAGGACCCTAAGTGCCACTCCCATATGATAGGATGTTGATATCATGAGTGGCAGATTAACCCACTGAGCCACAATGCTGGCTCCAACAACCTCCTCTTTAAAGAGAAGGCAAGGACAGCCCCAGCTGCATAGGGTGATTTTATGGACTGTATGAATTGGTCCATCCAGCACTTCGAATACTGACTGGCACGTGGTGAGCACGCCACGATTAGCTCCTACACTGTGGTTACACACGGTACCTGCATTACAACAAGCATTCACCAATCCACAGCTGTTGGTGCCCAGAGTAGCAGAAATATTTGTGTTGGCTAGGATAAATAGGCAGAGTGTACAGATAGCTGTTTGCAAATAGCCTGGTATATTCCAAGCCTTAAAGAAGCAACCTATTTTTTGCTCATGTACCAGTCTGGAGCAACAAAGGCTCAATATGCACATAAGCATCTGTACATAAGAGTTGAGAGTGGCTGCACTCATAAGCTGTCCTGCACACCACCTTGATGTGTTCCAATGGGTAAATGGCTAAACAAACAGGCATTTCCAGTAAAGCTTTGAATTGCATTCAGTAATAACAAAGAATGAGCTATCGGGACACACAACAACCTGGACGAATCTTGCAAGAATTACACTGAGCAAAACCATGGAAATCCCCCCAAGGATTGCATTCAGTGCGATTCCATTCCCATAACATTCTTGAAATGACAGAATGACAGCGATGGGGAATGGATGAGTGGTTGCACGGGTTTAGGAGGTGTGAGCATGGAAGGGAAGGGCGGATGGCTGTGACAGGGCAGCATGGGGGGACCTGCGAGGTGATGGAGGCATTTTGTGTCCTGAGCATGCCAACCTCAGTATCTTCTTGTGGTATACTATGGTTTTGCAACATGTGACCACTGAGGAAAACTAGGAAAAGAATACTGTTGGATCTTTTTATTGTATTTTTTTTTTAAAGATTTATTCGTTTATTTACTTGAAAGTCAGACTTACAGAGAGAGAGAAGGAAAGAGAGAAAGAGATCTTCCATCTGCTGGTTCACTCCCCAAATGGCTGCAAAGGCCAGGGCTGGAGCCAGGAGCTCCTTCCCAGTGTCCCACGTAGGTGACAAGGGGCCCAAGTACTTGGGCCATCTGCTGCTGCTTTTCTCAGGCCATTAGCAGGGAGTTGGATTAGAAGTGGAGCAGTTGGGACTCGAACCAGCGCCCATATGGGATGCTAGCGCTGCAGGCAGCAGCTTCACCTGCTATGCCACAATGTTGGCCCCTTTACTGTATTTCTTATAATTACACGTGAACCTCCAACTATTTCCAAATAACTGATGAGATTTCCTAAATTTCCTGATTTATTTCCTAAAATAGAAAAAAAAAAATAGAAGACACACCTTGGGCTTGTGAATGTAATGGATTTTCCTTTCTATTTGAAAGGCAGAAAGACATAGACAGAGGAAGATTTTCTATCTGTTGGTTCGCTCCCATAGTGCCTGCAGGAGCTGGGATTGAGAGGAGCTGCAGCCAGGAGCTGGGAACTCAATTTGAAGATTTATTTATTTTTTACTTTAGAGTCAGAGTTACACACACACACACACACAGAGAGAGAGAGAGAGAGAGAGAGAGAGAGAGAGGTCTTCCATCCACTGATTCACTCCCCAATTGGCTGCAACTGCCAGAACTGTCCCGATCCAATGCCAGTAGCCAGGAGCTTCTTCCAGGTCTCCCACGAGGGTGCAAGGGGCCCAAGGACTTGGGTCATCTTCTACTGCTTTCCCAGGCTATAGCAGAGAGCTGGATCGGAAGAGGAGCAGCCGGGACTAGAACCGGCCCCCGTATAGGATGCTGGCACTTCAGGCCAGGGAGTGAACTCACTGCGCCACAGCACCGGCCCCTGGGAACTCAATTTGTCTCTCATGTAGTAGCAGCAATCCAAGTAGTTGTCTCCCGGGGTGTGCATTAACAGGAAGCTAGACTCAGAAGCTGAGTCAGGACTTGAACCCAGATACTCTGATATGGATGTGAGCGTTCCTAACGATATTGTAACCACGGAGCCAGATAACTACTCCCTCATAACTTGTATTGCTAAATCTCACCTGATTTTTAAAGATAGCTCAAAACCATTTCCTGTAATAAACGTTCCGCACTGGAGAGCTTATTTTCACTGAAGAAATATGAAAGGCCTTCAAAAATTTCATGGAAAAATGGAACCAAAGGATAGGCTTACTTTGGTGCCCCGCTCTGATGGGGGAGGAGAAATTCTGGAGTTCTCCAAAGAGCCAGTTCTCAAAGCTTGGAAGTGCCACATGCAGATGGAGAGGGGAAGAAGCCCCTTGGCTCCTCTGGCCAGTGACACATCCGCCAGTGGCCATCATGGCCTCCTAACCTCTTCTATGACAGCTCTTTCTCTGCAGGGCTGCGCTTGGTGTCTATTTTGACCTGATTTTTCTACCCTCCTAAGGAGGGACTGTCCACTCAAGAGATAGTCATTGCACACCAACACCGTGTCTGGCAGTGGGATGCTATGGTGAGCAGGGAGCTTATATTTTCACCACCTATGTCTTACACTCTTCAGCATCCTCTGTGAGCAATGCACGCTGTATGATGTTCCCTCGCCTTTGGGAGCCAATGCTGTCTGATGCTTGTTGTATACATGAAGAAATGCAAGCCTGGGAACGTTCATTCAGGAACTGTGCCTTCCATTCATGCTGTCGTATCTGTTTCTTCCGGCCCTGGACACTGTGGCTCTGCATCTGGACTTAGGAAGCCTCACTGGATCTTCTCCATACACATTTGGTTAGATATAATTCTAATGTGTGTTCTTGATCTCGCTGCCTTGTGTTACCAATGTTTCTACTTGAACCCAAACCGTGTGCTGGTGATCCCAGGATGCCCACTTACCTTCAATGCTGGATTCACCCCTGCCGTGGAATCATTCGAAATCATTGGTCTGAAATCTGAGGAGGAGGATTGGTCTCACTTACTGTTTGCAAAGGTGGCAAGTGGGAAATTCTGTGAAAGTTGTCATCTTCTCCCCACCAGATCCATCAGATGACAGCAGACACGAGGGCCGGCTCCCTTCTCAGCTGTCACCGCCAGCATCATCTTTCCTTCTTATCTCCTCCCTGGGGAAACACTCAGCATAGCGTATCTGTAGGGAACTGAGTACTCTGGGATATTTACCACGAACATAAAGACACTGAGGTTTCGAAAGATCGCACAATGTCCCTGGAGTTCCAGAGCCAGAAGAGGCAGGATTTGAACACAGACTGCAGGTTTCTCTCCTGCACTGCACTAAATTTCCACCAGAAAAGATGGCACTCAGTGGCTGAGGGCCCTGCCAAACTCCATCCTCCATCCTTGCCAAACTCCAGTGGCTTAATCCTTTTTAAAATTTTATTCATTCATTTTCATTTTTTATTGGAGTTGGAGATAGACAAACATCTCTCATCTGCTGGGTTTGCTCCCCCAAATACCCCCAACAGCTGGGGTTGGGCCAGGTCAAAGCCAAGAGCCTGGAACTCAATCTAGGTCTCCATGTGGATGGTAAAGACCCAACCAACTGAGCCACCCGCAGCTGGCCCCTTGGGTGAGCACTGGCAGGAATCTTGGAACTGGGGAGAGCTGGAACTTGTACCCAGGTGCTCTGATATGGGATATGGCACCCCGAGCGGCAGCTTAGCCACTGCAGCCCGTGCCCGCCCTAGCTGGCTTCTTCCTGACCACGTGCACTAGTGGGTCGGCAGGACGGACTGCTGAGCTCTTCTGAAGCAATTGCTAACTTGAAAAACCCTGCTGATTGCTACTAGTTTCTTTCAGAGTGATTCAAAACTGCGACTGTTGGGGCAGGTATTCAACATAGTAGTTATGATGCCAGTGAAGACACCAGTGTGCCACACTGGTGTATCTGGGTCCACGTCCAGGCTCTGGTTGTGGATTCTAGCTTCCAGCTGGTACACACCATGGTGGGGGGCAACAGTGATGCCTCCAGTAATTGGGTCCCTGCTTCTCACATGGGAGACCTGGGTTGGGTCCCCAGTGCCTGGTTTTGACATGTTCCAGTTCCAGCTGTTGCGGGCATTTGAGGAGTGAATCAGTGGGTGAAACGCTATCTGTCTGTCTCTTTGTCTTCAAGTAAATACAGATAGATAAACCATAAAATAAAACCTTGGGCTGCGACGTCCCACCCTGTGTGGTTAAAGTCCACCTCACTGCTCCTGACTCTGGATCTACTTAGGGTTAGTTGGCTTTTCTGCATCTCTGTTTCTTTTATCCCCTGCAAAACAGGGCTTACCCAAGTTCCAGTCTACGGAAGCTGTACACCACATTTATAACTGGATTCAAGTCTGCCGCTCCTGGAGTTCCTGGAGGGTTTCCTTGTTGAGTTTTTGGAAAGGTCAAAAAATGGACCATTTGGTTTTCACGAGCGTTCTTAAAACGCTAAGCAGCTTGTAATACCGCTTCCCGTCCCCCGCCCCCCTCCCCCGGCCTTAACGAGTCTCCTTTCCAGACTAAACTCTCCTAATCTTGGAAATCTTGCTTCCTTTGGAGCTAGAATCACATACACCAAAGTAGAAACCAAAACACTCTCCCCAGCCTTTATGCCGACCAGGGCAGCAAACCGGCCGCTCTCAGCAGAGCCCTTCCTGTGGAAAGACTAAAAAAAAATGAAGGCAGCGAAGTTCAAAGACTCAGAGCCGCCGAATAAAAACAAAATCCCTTAAAATTACACTGATGGCTCTTCCAGATAAGCAGGTAATTCTTCGAGGTAATTTGGAGAGAATTCAACAGTGTTTATTACAGGTTCACTGAAGACAGCCAAACATCCATCCTTAAAAGCAATTTCAAAGCAAAACTCTAAACAGTGTTTTAGAGCAAGGAGGGAATTATAAGCACACTCTTACCTCCCAGGGGTTTTGAAGGCCGAATGAGGGAAAACAGAAGCAAAGGGGAGCAAAAATCCCAGAATGATGAGAAACCTAAGAAATTCAGCATAAATGGGACAGCTGACAGGGTGTAGGGTTTGCCATGTACTTCTGAGCAGACAGTAAATGAATACCTGTAGGCAGGTTGACTTCCTGTCAACTAGAACACATTGGAAGGCTTGGTCACGGGCAATGAGAATTGTTGCAGAGAGCTGGACGCCACTCGAGCACCTGTTACTTACCTTTCTTCCTCTTTTGACTCACAGGGGCCAAGGAGAATTCATATCAGCTCTAAAAAGATTATCTTAATAATTTCTTGGGGAACGGGAAGAAATGAGACTATTTCACTGCTGAGAAATTAAAATAAAATGCATAAGAAAATGCTACTTTTTGTAATTCCCAGGGAGTGCCCCACCCTAGTGTGGGGGAGGTGAAAAAATATTCAAATGCTTGGGATTCTTAAGGAGGATGAATAGACAGACAGTGGGTGAATGTGAGGCCTGTTAATAAAGTATTGTGTTATCCTCAGCCTTCAGATAGGTTCTCTGGGGGCACAATTGAAAAGTGGGGTGGACTTTTTGCACAGAAATACTGTGGGAAGTTATGCCCTTGAATAACTCTGATATTCTGTGAAATCATTGGAGTTTGGGTACTTCCTCTCTCCCTCTAGCTTCTGGAGTCATTACCATGTTCTCTCTACACGTGGGTGGGAGGTGCTTGTCTGCACTCTCTTTCTAACAACAGCAGCTGTGTATCATCAGCAAGGGTCAGGACAGTGGAATTAAAGACTGGGAGCTCTACCTGCTTTCTGGAGTCAGGAGACCTAACATCAACAGAGAAGAGTCAAGCACCCAGACTTGTGAATCAAGAGACTGGGCTTGCATTGTGCCTCAACACTTCACAAGCTGAAAGGCTTTAGCCAAGTTGTTTAGCTTCTCTGATCTCCAGTCTCTCATGCCCAATGGGGAAAGTAACACACGGCAGGGTTGTGGGGATGATGAGCGGAGCATTTGTCTAAAATACATCACCCTGGTGTCTGTGTATTGTTGATATGGTTTTTGTCATTGTGATAGACTGGGGCACTGAGCTTGGTTTATTGGGCCATGCTGACTTTCAGTGATAGGGTTACTGATTGTAGTGTTGGTGTTCGTATTTTATCCCAAAAGGTGAAATTCTCTTCTGATGCCTGACTTTGTCCTTACTTGCTAACTGCTCAGTACACAAAAGCCTTGCTATTATTGTCTTTGCTACAAACCCACTTTGTTTTGGAGTTTGTTCAAAGCCAACTTGCCAATGACAGTCACCAAGTCTGAAAGCCCCATCATCCAGGGCTTTTCTTTTATGATATATTTAAGGAATTTTCAGAAAGACACACTAAATCTAAACAGACCAGGAGTTTAGAATTTTATAGTGTGAGACACTTATCTTTTTTTTTTAAACATGCATGTTACATTTCTTTAGGGAATTTAAAAAAATTGGCCTGCTGGATATAAAGCATTCTTATATCCAAGGGATGCTCTTGGTCACACAAGTGATCATTCAGAACCTTATTATTTCTCTGTGGAAAGAATGCACAGATTCTGATTAGAGACTTTACTAGAAGGAAACAAACAATACTCCTCTTGCACTTGGAACCATTTCTCTTGCCATTTTATTCAGTAAGAAGTGGTATAATTAAGAAGGTGCATCTCAAAGCAGCAGCAGCTCTTTCAGAGCAGGAGTGTTAAGAATAAACAATTTGTGACAGAGAGAAAATTGCTGGATTATTACATGCTTCTCTGACAATTACTTTCCTCCCATGCATCAACATCTCGTTTTGTTAGAATGCACACTGAATGCCTGGAATTTCTTTGGAAAAGACCAAGTTACCTTGTTAAAGGAATAGTACTGCCTGGGATCAGGCCTTGTGCAGAACTGTTACTCTATGAAGACACTGAAAAAAGAATCAAGGGAAGCCAAGGGAGGTAACACGTAGCCACCAACCTCACAGATTCCACTAGCATCACTGCATGTGAAATGTGGCTGTGATCTTCCATCCAGGAGAAAGTAAGAAAGCTCTGAGAAATAACAGAAATCTAACCTCCATTTCTTATGTTGCCACTGCTTCCCTGAATAGCCATGGAAAATGCATGCAGTTTTTTTGATATCTTAGTTTTTTTTTTTTTTTTTTGACAGGCAGAGTGGACAGTGAGAGAGAGACAGAGAGAAAGGTCTTCCTTTTTGCCGTTGGTTCACCCTCCAATGGCCGCCGCGGTAGCGCGCTGCGGCCGGCACACCGCGCTGTTCCGATGGCAGGAGCCAGGTGCTTATCCTGGTCTCCCATGGGGTGCAGAGCCCAAACACTTGGGCCATCCTCCACTGCACTCCCTGGCCACAGCAGAGAGCTGGCCTGGAAGAGGGGCAACCGGGACAGGATCGGTGCCCCGACCGGGACTAGAACCCGGTGTGCCAGCGCCGCAAGGCGGAGGATTAGCCTGTTGAGCCACGGCGCCGGCCGATATCTTAGTTTTAAAACTATACAAGTATTTAGTGACTTTACTTTTATATATGGACTTTGCAATGGTGATCTATGGCTGCATAACAAATGAGCTTAAAACTCAGGGGCTTGACACAACAAGCATTTGTTAACTCATAGTATCTGTGGGCCAGGGATGCAGATATGGCTTACTGAGTAAATGCCTTAAAGTCTTCCAATAGACTATAGGACCAGTGATGGGTAGGGAGGCTGTATCTATTTTTTTAAAGATTTACTTATTTTTATTTGAAAGACAGAGTTACAGAGAGACAGAGAGATCTTCCATTTGCTAGCTTACTCCTCAAATGGCCACAATGACTGGGGGTAGTCCCGGCTGAAACCAGGAACCTCAACTCCATCCAGGTCTCCCATGTGCGTGGCAGGGGCCCAATCACTTGGGCCATATTCTACTGCTTTCCCAGGAGCATTAGCAAGGAGCTGGATCTGAAGTGGAGAACTGGGGCCCATATGGGATGCTGGTGCTGCAGGCAGTGGCTTTACCTGCTACACCACAGTGCCGGCCTGGAGAGAATGCACTTCTATGCTAAGTTTCAAGAGTCAGCTCGTCTTGGGCTATGGGAACAAGGATCTCCATTCTTTGTTGGCAGTGATCTACTGACTGCCTCCAAGATAGCACTGGGCCCCTAGCAAAGTGAGGCAGTGATGAAAACAGAGAGATTGCAGGATGACGATACAGTCTCTTCATAACCCAACCTGAGACATAGATCCCATCCCCTCTGTCCTATTCTATTCATTAGAAGCACATCTCTAGGTCCAAGCTTGCTCCAGGGTGGGGATCACACATGGCTGTAAATGCAGAAGTCCAGGTTGGTCTGAGTTCTCCTGGGGGGCCACCTCCCATAGACTCAGGCACCATGCATCTAGAACAGACAAGGACTGAAATGTCACACTCTCCCATTGCCAGGACAGCATTCATTCATGCAAAAACACACTTTGAACATTTTATTGTCCCACCATAAAACACTTACTGTGGACCTGCTATTCACAATGCACCGTGGGGAGTGCTGTGATGAGGAGAAAGATACAGGAGTTGACCGTTGTGGTAGCAGAAAATCCCCTTTGACAGTGAAGCCGTCTCCTGCATTCGAGGTAAACTTTGATGTGTCTGGAGGAAGGCGGAGCTGCAGCAGGATTCAGTGGACACTTTGGGACAGGCTCTGGGCTGGGAGAGAGACACGGTCTGCCTGCCTGTGACTGCGGGCTCAGGGTCCCTGACATGTGCCAGTCTTCTTGCTTCTTTCTCCAAGGCTGCAGCTCCTGGCCCCTGGGCCATGGAGATAATGGTCTCTCCTGGCACAATCCCCTGCTGTTTCTTATCCTTTATCATTTAAATCTGAACTTTCTTACTTGATTTTTCTGGGCAGCCTTCTGGTCTCCCCAACTAGACAAGTTCTCTAAGAGCAGAAGTTATTTCTTTCCATTCTTAGCATCTGAACAAGCTTCGCTAACATAAAATAAGTGCAATAAATGATTTACCCTTGGCTGTCCCTCTCAGAGGGGCCTGCTGCTTTATATACAATATAGGAAGAGGCAGCTTAGGATCATTAGTTGCAGGGCTAATGGGGTTCAATCTTATTCATGCACGTCCCTACTTTAAAAATGCATTTATTTGAGAGACAGATAGGAAGAGAGAGAGAGCTCATTCTCCAAATGCCTCGTATAGCCCCTACCTTGGGCCAAAGCTGGGAGCCAGCAACTCAATCTGGGTTTCCCCACATAGGTAGCAAGAACCCAATCACTTGACCCATCACTGCTGCCTCCCAGGGTCTGCAATAGCAGGAAGCTGGAGTCTGGAACTGGAGCCGAGCCTTGAACCCACCAACTTCGATGAGGGATGCGAATGTTGAATTCACTGACATCGTAACTGCTGACCCTAATGCCCACCCCTGCCCTGCCTGGCACAGTCCTTCCTTCCTTCTGGCTCTGCTTGAGTTGGGGTTAAATTTTCCCGCTGCTCACCTTTTCCTCTATGAGATCATATATTCCTTTCTAGCGTGCGTGGTCTGAACTTGGGCTCTGCCCTTGCAATAGCCCCACTGGGTAGACCAAAGGCCATCACAGCCTCTCCCAGGAAGCACAGAGCAGAGCGATCATCTGCTCTCGTCATAGTGGCACCCACAGCCCGTCCAGACACACACACGTGGGCAGGCTCCTTTTCACTTTCTTCCTGTATTTTTCCGAGTTTTCCTATTTAAGCCCAGGGACACAGGTCTACTTGGGCAGTAGTAGGCATTTTAATGCATAAATAGCTTTTCTCTGCTTTGGGAATGTGCTTCCTGTTTTGACTTGTTCTCTAAATATATATAATTTTTAAATTATAGGTTTACGTCAGGGGGACAATTTAGTCAAGTATTACTTTCTTCACAAAACATGCCCTGGTTTCAGTACATAAACTGTGGAATGCGAGCAGACTCAGGGAACGCACGGATCCTGATCCCAGCCGCCTCTCCCTCACTCTCAGCTGAGTCCATGGAAAGCGCTGCTCCCCGTGCAAAGGTTGTAGGGCCCCAAGTCCACGCTGAAGCCACCTGAATAGAAACACATTAAAATCCTGCAGCAGAGACGGCCGTCCCTCTCATCAGAGGACTTCACCTGCAATCTCCCCCCCTTCCCCTCGTTGGCTTTCTGGGGGTCTGAGTTTCTAACCAGCAGCAGCCATGGCTTTCCCAGAGGGCTGGGCTGTGGTACCTGTCAGGTGGCTGCACACCAGGGCATTCAGGAATGTTTTCTTTTCTGCATCTCTCTCTCTCTCTCTTCTTGCAGGGTTGGGTCGTGAAGTCTAAAGAAGAGCTTTTGACGTGGAATCCCAAGGCATAGCTTCCAAAATCCTATGAGAGCACTCACATAGGAAAAGGACCCCAGGACTTAAACGGGTCTGTTGATTAAATCCAATGGCAGGAGAAAGGTATGAAGAGGTTGACTTGAACTCAACACAGGTAGAGTGATAGACTTCCACTCAGGCATAGGTTGGATTTTCTGGCAAATAGCTTCTGATGTGGAGATTTGTGGACAAATGTCTGACTAGAGGCAGTGATGCAGCACCAACAGGAGATGGGAGGGGCCAGCCATTGTTAAGCCACTGCTTGGAAAGCCCACATTCAAGTCAGAGTGCCTGGGGTCCAATCCAACCTCCTCTTCGGATCCAGCTCTCTGCTAATTGCACCATCTCAGTGGCAGCAAATGATGACCCAAGTACTTCTATCCCTGCCATCTACATGGGAGACCCAGAAAGAGTTCTGGTCTCATGCCTTCAGCCTGGTCCAGCTCCAGCTCTTGAAGGCATTTGGGGGAGTGAACTTATGGATAGAAGTTCTCCCTCTCTCTTTCTCCCTCTCTCTCTCTTTTTCCCTCCCGCTTCCTAACAAATATAAATAAATGAACCAAAAGTGAGATGGAGGGATGCAAGACAGGACCAAAGAGAAGTTGGGCCATAGCACAGTAGCAATAGAGGGCTCAGCTGATCCAACAGGGAGAGCCGGGACAAGGTGGCCCTGCAGAGTTGTGACAACCTGGAGCTTGGCAGCCAGGTTTTGTAACCCCCCTCGCCATCTTCCTCAGTCTCTTTACCCTTGGAATGCTTTAAAGATGGGGGAAAGGGAGACAAATCTTGGGCAACCCAACTGCTTTGAGGCTGAGGGCTACTGCCTAGTGGAACTTGGCTGTGAGCTAAGGGCAGCCAGCACATCTGGCAACCGACAGAAGGGTTAGCACAGTCATGAGGAGGGAATCTGGGTAGCAGATCACAGCCTCCACTACACACACCATTTCCACGTGAAGCCAGGCCAAAGTCTGGGACTGGAAGCAGAGAGAATGCAAATGTTTCTCCACTTCAACATTTAATTGCTGTGCACACTTCTAAAAATTAATATACACAAACTGAATGAAAATGATGAAGCAGCTTCCAAGTGAATGGAGCCAGACATGTAGCTTTCTGTGGGACCCAGGCGATGGAGCACCGCGGTTGGTGATCATGCAACTTGGACAGTGGGGCATTGTAAACAGCGGTGGACAAAGACAATGATTTCTGAAGAATGTATGCGATGGCAGTCAACAGGAAGACACTTTTTTTTTCATGCTTCAACTTGGAGAGGTCAGTGGGATGCAGATGACATTTGAGTGACCCCAGGGTGTTTCATAGAGAGTCTTCCCAGGCATCTGACCAACAGCGTGACTAGGCACATTCATAGCCTTGGAATTTCCAGTATGCGCAGGGATTTGTGCCAAACAACTAGGGAAAATCACCAGCAAGAATAGAGTCGATGAAGTCTGTGTCATTGAGCAGAAAGCTTCTGGAGGATACAGAGCTCATTTCTCAGTGCCTGTGGACAATTTAGGATGCTGACATTAGGAAAGCAGGTGCAAAACACGCACCAGGGTAAGAGGCAGAGCCCATCAGTGGCTCCAACCAAGTATGATGAAGGAAGAGGGATTGGGTCCAGCCATGGGAAACATTGTGGGAGGGCAATGACTAGCACATGGAAAGGTGCCATTGGTAGTTTCTACCAGAACAGTTTAAGCAAATGCCATTTTGTACTATACAGATTAAGTATATTGTACCACTCATAGAGTGCATGAAGTTCTACTCAATGAATCTTCAAGTGTTTTGTCTAGAATCCCAAGTCAGAAGGAGAAAGAACAGAAAAGGAATAAAGTCACCCCATGGGTGTTGCCCATTTTTTGGGGCCCTCAAGTGGGAAGGCTGCAAGAGCAGCATCGTTTAGAGAATGATGCCTACGTAGGGCACTCCCATGCACTGTACGTCCACTCCTTCAGTAATATGCTCACCACCCACTTCCAATAAGGAAGAAAGAAATTAGAACTGTGTATTAGCAACAAGTCTAGTTCTCATGCAGATAGAAGCTCTGGAAGTTTCTCCAATCATCTCTTTCCCTGTGGACTGTGAAACCACCAATGCTCCAATGGGTGCTTCCAATGGGTGTGTTTCCAGTGAGTTCTACAAGAAACAACATTTCAGAGAGTTCTAGCAGGGTTCAAAGATCAAACACTGGGGGCCAGAACGGCTGTCTCTTTGGATCTTTCTTAGAAGCAGGAAAAAACACAAATGTCTGAAGGCCTGGCTACCAGCTTGGAGGTAGGTTCTCCTAATATTCTTCCACCCAGGAACTGTCTTGCCCTGTCCATGGGCTGAGACTGTCCACTCAATCCAGCCACCTGAACTCATCTTCGGAGGAAGTGGGATTCAAAAGCGAGGTCACCATAGAGGAGCAGCCACCGGGATGTGGTGTTGGGGATGTGGCTTTGATTTCCAGCTCTGCTACTTGCACCCTGCAAGTCCTCTGGATTCCACTGATGCCCCAGTAGCTTCAGGGTTTGCATTGGGATGAAATCAAGACCAAAGCTGCAGTGCTCAATACAGAAATGTTAGTTGTCACTAGAAGTCTTCCTCCTGGTTTCTGTGGCTGTTTGCCATGAGAGTGGCCATGGGCACTGAAAAACCACCTGCCGGTGTGGTGGCAAGCAAGTCCCTCCTGCCCCAGGATGAGTCCTGTCGCCAGATCTCCCCCCACCTGGCACTGGAGTCGCACCATGGAGGAGCTTGGGGCTTGTACCACACTCAGCTAGCTCTGATGATCAGCAAGGCATAAAAGTTCATGGGAAATGTGGACTATCAAAAATCTATGTGTGGATTTCAAGCTGTTTTTTGTTTTGTTTTCCACCAAATGAACTTATCTTACCATTCCATTTTTCCATGAACTTTGGAAGTAGCCTTTGCATTTCTGGCTTTCAACTTCACGTGTGAGGCCCTAGAGAGATGTCCGTTGGCTTCCAAGTCCCTGATTTTTCTCCTTCCCTGGCAGGCGGCAGGGTGAGGGCACACACACAAGAGGAAGGGCAGGAAGGGAGCCAACAGACCCCCCTGACAGAGTTCACAGATAAATCTGGGTCCTCAAGGTTTTGAGGCCTAGGATCTTGTCCCCTTGTCCTATGAACAGGATGTAATTCCAGGAAGCAGAGAAAGCAAAGGAATTCTCTAAAAGTTTCCCCTTCTGATGGGAACAAAGGGTGACAACCCCAACTTTGCAACATGCGTGCCTCTTAGCCCTATCACTTCACAGTCATCAAAAGCAGTCACTGCCAACTTCCCTTCCCAGAACTGCTGCTCCACCAAAGCCTTGTGCAGACACGAGTTTCTTTCAGGCCATCTGTCACCCCCAGCAGAGTGCAGACCCCCGTACGATGGTGTTGGATTTAAGAAAGTGGGTTCCCGGTTGAGACCTAGCTTTGAGCATCTTATTTGATTGGGGACTTCTCTTTTCTCATCTGTAGCATGAAATAAATAAACAGGAATTATAATGTATTTAAGAGAATGCCTGGCACCTAAAAAGTGCCCAATCATATTTTAGGCTGGGAAGGCATCCCCAGAAATACTAAAACTAGAAAAATAGATGTCTTGTTTATGAGAGAGAGTGTGCACTGGGGCCTGTCCCTTGGGGCTGTCTTTCCTTCAGATGTTCCCAAAACTGCCTGAGATACCTATAATCACTGTGAATGGATGAATCACAGTTGGGACAACCGAGTCCCCAGGTTCGTCCTGTCCCTAGCTTGGCCCCACAAACTTGAGCTTCTTCCCTTGAGGTGGGTTTCCTTTGCAGCAGAAACTGCTGGGCTAGGCCCCCGCGGTGGTCCTCAAAATGGGCCACCCACCTGTGAGCATCACCGAGGGTAGCTTTTAAAATTGCTGATGCTGGGGCTGGTGCTGTGGCATAGTGGGTAAAGCTGCCGCTTACAGTGCTGGCATCCCATATGGGTGCCAGTTTGAATCCCAACTGCTTTTCTTCCAATCCGGCTCTCTGCTATGGCCTGTGAAAGCAGTAGAAGATGGCCCAAGTCCTTGGGCCCCTGCACCCATGTGGGAGACCTAGAAGAAGCTCCTGGCACCTGGCTTTGGATTGGCTCAACTCCAGCTGTTGTGGCTAATTGAGGAGTGAATCATCAGATGGAAGACCTCTCTCTCTGCCTCTCCTTCTCTCTTTGTGTAACTCTGACTTTCAAGTAAATAAATAAATCTTTAAAAAAAATAAAATCTCCAATGCTGGCACATCCTTTAAATCTGGAGATCTGAAGGCAGAATTGGGCTGGAGACTTTGTCAAGGTTGTCCAAGGAATTTCAACTTTTTTTTTTTTTTGACAGGCAGAGTGGACAGGGAGAGAGAGAGAGACAGAAAGAAAGGTCTTTCTTTTCCATTGGTTCACCCTCCAATGGTCACTGTGGTCAGCGCACTGTGGCCAGCGAACCACGCTGATCTGAAGCCAGGAGCCAGGTGCTTCTCCAAGTCTCCCATGTGGGTGCAGGGCCCAAGCACTTGGGCCATCCTCCACTGACTTCCTGGGCCACAGCAGAGAGCTGGACTGGAAAGAGGAGCAACTGGGACAGAATCTGGTGCCCCAACCGAGACTAGAACCCGGGGTGCTGGCGCTGCAGTGGAGGATTAGCCTATTGAGCAGCGGCGCCGGCCAGAATTTCAACCTTCATCCAATCGTGAGCACCGCTGGATCAGTGTTTCTCAACCCGGGCTATGCAAGGGAATCACCTAATAGGTATTAAAAAACAGAGACCCAGGGCAATTGAAATGGAAATCCCTCGGGGTTGATCCCCAGGTGAGGCTAAGGTGTAGCCAGGTTCCGGGACAATCAGGCTTAGGTAATCTGCACAGATCCTTCCTGAGAAGTTGGGGACAACAATCATTTACCTCCACCAGCTGACAAGTGAGGCAACCGTCTCTGACTGACGGCTGAACTGGTGACTTAAACCTCCCCCACGTCCATCTCTGCCTCCAGCTACCAACAACGGGGAAGGGTTCCCCCACTAACCTATAAAACAGACACCCTAGACTTGACCTCAGTTCCACCATAGTAGTGCAAGTGCAAGCTCTGGAACTTTCTGGTCCCAGAATGTCCATTGTAAACATCTGAACACTACAAAGAGGTGACTGCTTACACATCAAAACTAACAGGCAACTTCAGGGTGAGTTCTGAACCCTGATGCAAAGATGACTCTATCCCATTGCACCACAATATAGAAGTCAAACTGCTGGAACCTGCAACAGTGCAAATCACAGCATGGTGCCAAGATCCCGGGACAAAAAGTTAAGGTCTTTAAAAAAATTTTTTAAAAGATTTATTTATTTGGAAGGCAGAGCAGCAAAGAGAGAGGAAGGGACAGAGAGAGACAGATCTTCTATCTGCTGATTCACCCCCTGAAATGCCCACAGTGGCCATGCTGAAGCCAGGAGCCAAGAACTCCTTGTGCCTTCCATGTGAGTGTCAGGGGCCCACGTACTTGGGCACCTTCCACAGCTGTCCCAGGTGCATCAGCAGGGAGTTAGATGGGAAGCAGAGTTGCTGGCACTTGGACCAGTGCTCTGATATGTGATGCTGGTGTCACATGTGCCTGCTTAACCTGCTGTGCTACAATGCTGGCCGCTGAAAGCTTGTTCTTTTTTTTTAAGATTTATTTATTTATTTGAAATGCAGAGTTAGAGAGAGAGAGAGAGAGAGAGAGAGAAAGAGAGAGGGAGAGGGAGAGGGAGAGAGAGGTCTTCTATCTGCTGGTTCATGCCACAATGGCCACAGCTGGGTTAATCTGAAGCCAGAAGCCAGGAGCTTCTTCCAGGTCTCTCACGCAGGTGAAGGGGCCCAAGGACTTGGGCCATCTTCTACTGCTTTCCCAGGCCATAGCAGAGAGCTGGATCGAAAGTGGAGCAGCTGGGACTTGAACCGGCGCCCATATGGGATGCAGGGACTGCAGGTGGTGGCTTTGCCCACAACACCACAGTGCTGACCCCCGAAAGTAAGTTCTAATCCTGATTCCACTTCTAACCAGTCAACATTTGGGAATCAAAGAATCACTTGATGCTTCAACTTACTATGTGCCCAATGAAGAACTGTCAAACCTGCTCTCCTAATCTTTCACACTCAAGAAGAAATGCAAATTAATGATGTGAAATTGGTGTCAACAAGTTTTCAGTGTTCTGTTGCCACTGAAAAGAGGAAGAACTAGTCTGGGAGGGCATGGTGTGTCCCTGAAGTTTACACAGCCACAGGTGTGTGTTTTTGTCCCACTGTCCACTCTCACAAGGAATTGGCACTTTCCTCACAAGCACCCTGCCCAAACTGTGACTTTGGGACCATGCACGCATAGGTGTGCTCTTGTTTGTTTGTTAATCTATTCCCTTTAAGATTTATTTATTTATTTGAGAAGCAGAGTCACAGACAGAGAGTCTTCCATCTGCTGGTTCACTCCTCAAATGGCTACAACGGCTGGAGCTGGGCTGATCTGAAGCCAGGAGCCAGAAGCTTCCTCTGGGTCTCCCATGTGGGTGCAGGGACCCAAGCACTTGGGCCATCCTCTATTGCCTTCCCAGGCCATTAGCGAGGAGCTGGATTGTAAGAGGAAAAGCTGGAACATGAACTGGCAGGTGGAGGCTTAACCTACTACGCCACAGCGCTGGCCCCTGTTGATCTATTCCAAGTGCCTGTGATGACCAAGAAGCCTTGGGGATAATGGTAGGGAAGGGTCCTGGAGTCTGGAAGAAGCTGGGGTGGAGGCCACCAGAGGCCACGGACTGGTGGCTTAGAAGGCATAGATTTCTCACAGTTCTGGAGGCTGAGAACCCTGGATGGCCAGGCCAGCAGGCTTAGGGTCTGGTTGCTCTGTGGCCATTTCTGCACAGTCCCCTGCATGATGGCAAGACACTGGGGACCTCTCTCTGTGGACCCTTTTATAAAAGCAGTTGCCGCATGCATGTGGTCTTTACCCTCCTGACCTAACCACCCCCATCCCTTGACACCAGCATTTTGGGAGGCATAACAAAGGAATTTGGAGCACATAAACCCTTACCTGGCAGGAGCGGCCGCCTTGTCCCTGAGGAGAGCGGGTGGGTGCGGTGCGGAGAGGTTCTAGGTTTGCGAAGTCACCAGGAGAGGCCTGGAGTGTCCTGCTATCAGCCTGGGGCAGAGCTGGAAGATTGGAGATGTCCCCTGGTCCTTCAACCCTATACTGGCGCCAGCCTCTGGTCTCTGACTTCCAGACCTTATGGAGGCGTGAGTGAGGTGGGCAGAGGTATTGGGTATGAGGAGGGGCGCTCAGAGGCGGAAGAGCAGCCCTCAATGCTCCAGCAGAGCTTCATGCACAAACAACGTCTGCGTAAGCCTCCCACAGGAAGTAGCCTCCCACCGGAAGTGGTCGCCCACCGGAAGTGTCATCCCACCAGAATGGAGGTGCCAGCGTTGTGGATACGTGAATGGTGGGGTCCTGGGGATTCTCAAAAATCCTGGGGAGTTGCGCTCCAGGGAACGGAGGAAAACTGGAGACAGAAAGTCAGTTTGGCATAGTTTTTTGCCAGTTTATTTTTTTTACATTTTTTTTAATTAGAAAGAATCTGATATGCGGGAGGTGTACTTGTTTGTAAGTTACTATGTGATGTGTTGCTACATGTCTACATTGTATAATCTCCAATCTGGATACAAATATTTATCCTTTCAAGCATTTCACAACTTTTTTTTTGCAGTGAAAACATCCAAAAATCCTATCTGTTACTTTTTAAAGAGAGAAATAGATGGTAAATTAACATTCCCCTACTGGACAACAGAACCTCAGAGTTTCTTACTCTTAACTAGCTATAGCCTCGTACCTGTCCATCAACCTTTTCCCATCCCTCCCTCTAGGTTTAGAGCTTGCTCTGCAAAACAAGTGTGTGTTCTCTGCCCTCTCTGATACAAACACAGAAATGCTCTCTCTCTCTCCCTCCCCTTCCCCCTCGCTCTTGGATACCCAGAGGGATGGACTACAGGTTCCTCTGCACTCTTTGGAGGTGCTTTTGTGTTTGTAGCAGGTGCACACCAAGTGGATTCACCCACTAGCTTGCCTGGGAAAGGCAATCAGAGAAATCCCGATGGGATGCGGAGACAGCGGCCCCAGGAGAAAAATGACACTGTCCAAGTTCTACACCCAGGTGGTCTCCCGTCTTCAGAGCCCTGGGACCCTCAGTGGAATTGTTCCCAGAGCCATCTGCCTGTCACAGTCGGAGTGACCAGTCAGGCGGGTGACAGCCTCTGGAGCCACAGCGTCCCATCACTGGTGACTCGCGGCCTCCGAGAGTGACACACTGGCAGTGTCACAACCCCCAAGAGCATATTTTCTTCTTTATTTGTTCGCCTGGGGAGGAGCAGCCGCGGGACACTGTCTTTCTGCTTTTTTCCCATTCCTCCTTGATGCTTGTGGACTGTTTTGCAACTACTGTTTCCATCTGGGACGGGGAAATGTACACAAGCAGTATATATGGTTTAAATATTTACTTCTTGGAAAATAAAGATAGGTATCTCGTCGTTTCTTCCCATAAACCGAGGGATCCATGTCTTCCAGCGAGGCAGTTCTCACTGCATTATAAACCTGGCAAACCGATGCTTTGCTGCCACAGGCTCTTTCTTTAAACCTTTTTTTTTTTTTTTAAGAGAAAAGACTTCAAGATCTTCATGGACTTGCTTTCCAGACTATTTGACATGGGGAGAAGACACAAGTGGCTGTGGATGGCAGAGCGGGAGGTGGAAGTTCCCACTGGAAGGTAACTTTGGGGATCCCTGTCCTGCTGAGTTGGCCAAGTCCAAGTGAGACCCTTGCCACAGGAAACCAGAGAAAACCACTGTTGGAGCCGAGAGCCCATAAGCTTCTGGTTGCCTTGCCTGCAGCACCTGAGCCTTGCGTGTCTGGATCCGGAGGAGCTGCGATTAGTCAGCTATTTTTTTAAAGATTTATTTATTTATTTGAAAGTTAGAGTTACATAGAGAGAGGAGCGGCAGAGAGAGAGGGAGAGAGGTCTTCTATCCACTGGTTCACTCCCCAGTTGGCTGCAACGACTAGAGATGAACTGATCTGAAACTAGGAGCCAGGAGCTTCTTCCAGGTCTCCCATGTAGGTGCAGGGGCCCAAGGACTTGGGGCATTTTCTGCTGCTTTCCCAGGCCATAGCAGAAAGCTGGATTGGAAGTGGAGCAGCTGGGACTCGAACCAGTGTCCACATGGGATGCTGGCACTGCAGGCAGCGGCTTTACCCACTATGCCACAGGGCCTGCCCCAATTAGTCAGCTTTGATGATAGCCCTCCCTGTGACACTCTTCACAGACCTGGAACACATAACAGAGCTGTCGCATCCATCACCCCTGGGAAGCTGTCACCCACGTGCCTTACTAAGATCCCCTTTGCTGGGTTTGACTTTAAGTTTTTTTTTTTTTTTTTTTTTTTAATTTTAATTGAGAGGCAGAGGGAGGCAGGCAGACAGGCAGACAGACAGACAGACTGACATCTGTTGGTTCACTTCCCAGATGCCCACAATGGCTAAGGTTGGGCTGAAGCTGATTCCAGGAGCCAGGAACTCAATCAAGGTTCCCATGTGGGTGGGAGAGACCCAGTTACTTGAACCATCATCTGCTGCCTCTCGGAGTCTTCATTGGCAGGAAGCTGGAATCAAGCGCCGAAGCCAAGATTCAAACCAGGCATTCTGATGTGGAACGTGGGTATCTTAACCAAAAGGCCAAACACCCACTCCTCTGCTTTATTGTTGTGTCAGCCAGAAGTCAGGGACCATACCAAGTAGCTGCAGAGAATTGACTACAGAGAACCCTTGACTGTATTGAAGACCTGAAAAGACAAACACAGAGCACTGGGGATTGAAGGAGACAGAGACTGAAACTGCCCCATGTAGGGCTGGGGTTATGGAGAATGAGAATCTGGGGGAGGCACCACAGGCTGACACTCCCCCTCTGAGAAGGGGACGCCTCCCAGCTGCCTCTCAGTGTGTTGCTGTGGGTCTGGGTAACAGCAGCTAGGGCTGGTCATCTGCTACTGGAGTGGAGTGTCCAGCCAGGGTGATGCTGACCAACAGGAAGGTGCACCTGCTTCCTCCCCAAGCCTCTCTCCAGCGCCCCCTGTTGGCCACACCTAGCAGAGAGCAGTTGATGCCAAAGATGTGTAATTTATAGCTCCCAGTTCCAGCCTCAGAAGCTGAGCAACAGTCATTTCAGGAGGTTACTTGGGTAAGCTTGCCATGGTTTCACTCCAGCGACAGAGTTCTGCCCTTTCTCTGACCCTTTTCCATAAGCTGTGCTCCATTTGCCTCTTTGAAGTGGTGAAGTTTAGGCTGAAAGCGTCTTTGGGGGAGTCCCGGCTTGCCTGTTACCCAGGGGTCTTCAACCTCAGTGCTGTGGGGTTTGTGCTGGATAATCCTTCACGAGGGAGCTGTCCAGTGCACTCAAGGATGTTAAGCTGTGGGAGGGTCCACCTGCACCTGCAGTCAACCAAAAATGCATCCAGATGCTGCTTGTATCCCCCAGGGCAAAAAATCGCAACCAGCTGAGAATCGGTGCTGTAACCTCAACATTGTTGTCCCGAGTTTGCAGCCGGATAATTCAAACAGTGAAGCTGTCCATGCTTGCGCTAGGAGTTGATAGTTCTCCAAGCCCTTTCTGCTCTATTGAAACTTATTTAGGGGCCTGATTATGGCATAGTGGGTAAAGCTGCTACCTGCAACCCCTGCGTCCTGTGTAGATGCCGGTTCGAGTCCCAGCGGTGCTACTTCCCATCCAGCTCCCTGCTAATGCACCTGGGAAAGCAGCAGAAGATGGTCCAAGTGCTTGGGCCCCTGCACCTGCCTGGGAGACCTGGATAAAATCCAGGCTCCTGACTTTGGCCTGTCCTGACCCTTGTGGTCATTTGGGAAATGAGCCAACAGATTGAAAATTCTCTCTTTCTCCCCCTACCCCCACACCTATAGGCCCAGGAAGGACAGCCCTACTGTTGGCAAACCATGACTCAGAAAGCGAGACTGAGTCTCCGAGTGACCCTGGGGAAAGGCAGAAGCTGTGCTGTGCCCACGGGCCCATCCATACACTCAGCTTTCTCGAACGGAAAAGGGAGAGAGGTTAGGCAGCCAAACAGCAGGGAAAGGCCACGCTGTCCCTCCAAGCTACCAATAATGTTGCTTTTCTTTTTCCTCTGAAGTGCCCAACTGCTGCCAGGAATACCATATAACGCATCTTTATGAAGCAAGCGCTGGCCCCAGCAGCATGCACCAGCTGGCCCTAAAAGGCTCCAGTGTTCCTAATTAATGCTCGCGTCCAGGGCTCCGGGCCGGCCCTGCCTGCACCCTGTCCCTCAAGTTCCGACTCCTGGCTGACCCACCCAGGGCTCTGGTGCCTGTGACTAATAAACACTCCTGCTGTTTCTCACCAGGGCTGGCAGGGCAGAAATAAAAGTCGGTTCCAACTCACTGCGCTCCAGCCCTGCACGCAGAGCAGAGCGCTCACTCACAGCAGGCAACTGGGGTGGGGGCTGGGGCGCCCTGGGGCGCCCCTCTGTGGCCAGCAGCAGTAGACAGCATACCACTGTGGCCCTTGGGGGACAGCCACCAGACTGTCCTCATTCGCATAGCTGTGATTTCATTTTCAGACCCCTGGGGCAGCCACCTTCCTGCCCTCCTAACACCATGGGAGCTTGGTGCTTTCAAAGGCTGGGGGTAAGGGAACGCCCACGTCCCCGCATCAGAGTGCCTGGGTTTGAGTCCTGGCTCCTATTTCCTGCTAATGCACACCCTGGGAGGCAGCAGGTGATGGCTCCAGTAGTTGAGTTCTGCCATTGACATGGAAGACCTGACTGAGTTCCCAGCTCCCACCTTTGGCCTGACCCAGTGCTGGCTGTTGCCGGCATGTGGGGAGTGAACCAGTGGCTGAGAGCTTGCTCTCTCTCTTGCTCTTTCTGCTCCCTTTTCAAATTAATTAATTAATTAAAGCCAAGGGAAAGATGGCAAAACCTGGACATGACAGAATGAGATCACGCATGAAAACAAGCCCTGTTGAATGAGTGCACATGTGTGTGTTTGAGTGTGTACATTTGTGCAGGCTTGTGCACGCCAATGTCTCGATTTGCACACGCATGTACACATGGATTGTGTTTGTGTGTGTGTACATGCATGTGTGCCTGTGTGTGTGCATATGTGTGTACAAGTGTGTGTACACACTGATACAGGCCTTGGAAGTGTAGACCTTTCTCAACTATGTCTTGATTAGACAGCTGACTCATTGATTGAAGAACCTGGCACTACAGGGCCAAAGACACCCAAGGACCATTTTTGCCAACCTCCCAGTCTTACCCATGAAGAAATTAGGATCCGGAGAGGTTAGACAGCAATTCACGGCATGTTGGTGGGAAAGCTCAGGCTAGGACCCACACCCCACCTCCTGTACCTGAAGCTTACTCCCCTCCTAACCCCCTCCAGCAAGGGCTGTGGATCAGGACTTCTCACCCTGGGGTGAGAAGGAAGGGCTGTTTGGAGGTGGCTGTGTTACCTGAATACGAGTTCATATCCAGATAACTTACTAATTTTTGCATTATTATTCATGTTGAGCATTTGCCAAATAAAACCTGAGTGTCCTCATGGCTCAGAATTCGTAAGCATAAAAACTCTATTTTGATGAGGATTGTATTATAGTTTTCATGAATTTCACTTTGCTTAAAGCTGGAACAGCAATGGAGCCATCATCCCATTGGTATTTATTAATCAAATGACTGAATGATGAAAATTAAAGAAGCTAATTTAAAAAAAGAAGATGTATGTGTTTATTTGAAAGGCAAAATGACAGAGATAGAGAAAGTCAGAGAGATCTTTCAGTAGTTCACTCTTTAAGTAGACACAATGGTGAGGGCTGGGCCCGGCCAAAGCCAGGAGCCTGGAACTTTATCAGGGTCTCCCACAGGGGTGGCAGGGCCCCACGTATCCAGGCTGTCATCAAATGCCTACCCAGGCGCATTAGCAGGAAGGAGTAGGGGAAGTGGAGCAGCCAGGACCTGAGCCAACACTCCCATATCAGATGCCTGCATTGCAAGCAATGGCTCAGCTGACTGTACCGCAGCGTCAGCCCCCAAGACACTAGCGTTGGAAATGCTAAGTTAGCCCCTAAGTGCAATTGGTTCCAAAGCAGGAGCAGGATTGTCCTCATGTCTCTGCCGGTGGTCACAGCTCACCTGCTGGGTGGCTGCTGAGAAGCTGGGGCCTCTCCCAGGCAGAGGGTGCCCGTGTGTGTGAAATTTCCTGGTGGAAGCCAGAGTATCCCAGCAAGGAGCTGTGGTTAGCACTCACTTCTGTGCTATGTCACTCAAAGGACTACCACTAGGTCCCTCTAACGTGAGGACAAGCAACTGGGTGTGTATGTCCAAAGGCTGTCAGGAAGGTGAAATAAAGGCAGGGTTTGCCAGGCACCAAGCAAACTGTGGGGCATCAGGCAAGAAGGGCTTGTTATTAACACGAGAGGCTCAAAGTCAAACCAAGGCCAAGGACATGCACCCTGTGCTTCCAAGGCTTCTCAAAGCCGCCCGAACGCACACCCAGGTATAGGGCGGTGACAGGGGGACAGTCCTCAGAGCTTGTTTTTTTTTTTTTTTTTTTTAAGATATTTATTTACTTATCTGAAAGAGTTACACAGAGAGAAGAGAGGCAGAGAGAAAGAGAGAGAGAGAAAGAGAGAGAGAGACAGAGAGAGAGAGAGAGAGAGGTCTTCCATCCACTGATTCACTCCCCAATTGGCCACAAATGGCCAGTGCTGCGCCGATCCAAAGCCAGGAGCCAGGAGCTTCTTCTGGGTCTCCCATGCAGGTGCAGGGGCCCAAGGACTTGGGCCATCTTCTACTGCTTTCTCAGGCCATAACAGAGAGCTGAATCAGAAGTGGAGCAGCCGGGTCTTGAACTGGCTCCCATATGGGATGCTTGCTCTTCAGGCCTGGGCATTAACCCCCTGTGCCACAGCACCAGCCCCAAGAGCTTGGTTTAAGAGGTGCTCGGTGCAAAAAAAACCTTCCCGACTTGAGGGTGAATTCCAGTGAATGAAATGATGAAGAGCGAGGAGGCACCAGCTACCCGGATGCCCAGATCTGGAACATTCTATTCTTGAAAGTTCACCTAGGAAGAAACCAATCTACAAAAGAAATTGAAAAAAAAAATTGTTTATGAAAGGAAACAAACGTCTAAAATCCAGAAGAAAACGAGGCCCAAGTTTCTACTTCTGCAGAATTAACCACTTCAATTTTGGCATCTTCGTTTTGTTCCTTTTATCGTACGCTAAAAACTTTTTTTTTTTTTTGATAGGCAGAGTGGACAGTGAGAGAGAGAGACAGAGAGAAAGGTCTTCCTTTACCGTTGGTTCACCCTCCAATGGCCGCCGGCCAGCGCGCTGCAGCCGGCGCACCGCGCTGATCCGAAGGCAGGAGCCAGGTGCTTCTCCTGGTCTCTCATGGGGTGCAGGGCCCAAGCACTTGGGCCATCCTCCACTGCACTCCTGGGCCACAGCAGAGAGCTGGCCTGGAAGAGGGGCAGCTGGGACAGAACCGGCACCCTGACCGGGACTAGAACCCGGTGTGCCGGAGCCACAGGCAGAGGATTAACCTAGTGAGCCGCAGCGCCGGCCTCGCTAAAAACTTTTAAAGCAGCATCCATGCTATGTAGATAAGGCAAAAACATGGGTGAGCGGGCTGCAAACAGTTCATGGAAAATGTGCGTTATGAAAGAACTGGGCGTGGATTTCAACTTTTTTTTTTTTTTTTCATCAAAACAAAGCCTATCTTTTAATTCTGAAGACACAGTGACTGGAGGGAGGGAACGGTCAGACTCAGGAGACCTTGTGTTGCAAGGACAAGGACGAGGAGGTGAGATGTCCTCCCTTGATGGCCAGAGACAGGAGCCCCTGGGTGGGCCCCTCTACACCCAGCACCGTTAGAAATTCAGGCTGTGTGTGGACCCCACCCCCACCCCCACCCCCAGCGGCTTCTTGGCGTAGGTCTCGGTGAGTGCTGCTGTGGATTGAGTGTCTGTGTCTGCCCAGAGTGGCCTTAGAGAAGCCCCCAGGCAGGACCAACGTCCTTACAAAAGAGGATGAGGGGCAAGGCTTCGGCACAGCGGTTAAGACACTGCCTGGGACACTCACATCTCATGTCCAAGATGGGCTGCAGATCTGGCTCCACTTCTGATTCTAACTTCCTGCTAGATACTCATCCTGAGAAACAGCAGGGGGTGGGTCCCCGTCACCCATGGGGAAGACCAGCGTGGAGATCCTAGCTCCTGGCCTTGACCTGGCTAGGATCCGTGTGATCCGTGGCTCCTGCAGGCGTTTAGGGAGTGAACCAGTGGATGGAAGATCTCTGTCTGTCTGTCTTCCTGCCTTCCAAGTAAAATGAAAATAAATAATTTTAAAAAATAAAAAGGGGAGTGACCCCGTCTCTTCATCAGCATCAGAAACACACCCCAGAGCCTCTTGCGCCTGCGGCTCTTCCTCCCGCTGGTGGCCTTGAATGCTGGATGGCTGTCCTTGGTGCTGGTTAGCACGGAGCAGTAACCGCAGAGGTGTGGCTAAGTTTTCCCACCATTCCCGATGCGCTATGTTGGGATTGTGTTCTTGCTTGCTGAGAGAGAGAAGAATGAGCAGATCCAGAAAAATGCCTCCAAGGGGAGATTCCGGCTGAAGCTAACATGGAGCATAAGACGTGAAGCTGGGGTCAACGCTGTGGTGTAGCAGGTTAAGCTTCTGCCTGAGATGCCAGCATCCCATATGGGCACCGGTTCAAGTCCTGGCTGCTCTAGTTCTGATCCAGCTCCCTGCTAATGCACCTGGGAAAGCAGCAGAGGATGGCCCAAGTGCTTGGGTCTCTGCACCCATGTGGGAGACCCAGAAGAAGTTCCAGGCTCCGGGCTCCTGGCTTCAGCTTGGCCCAGCCCTGGCTGTTGTGGCCATCTGGGGGAGTGAACCAGGGGATGGAAGACCTCTCAGATCACTCTCTCTGTAACTATGCCTTTTAAATAATTTTAAAAAAAAAGCAATAAAAAGACATGAAGTTAGAGGTCTCAGAATCAGATTCTGGAAGACAAGATACACAACACAGTGTGTGTGGACAGAAATATCCAACACCCAATTTGCACTAGTCTTGTGTATGTGTACCCAACAAGGGGAAATTTCTTTCCAACGCCTGCAAAATGCCGCTGCCGCTGCACACGATGTCCTGGTGTCTGGTTTTACAGGTTATTTGCAGATGTCCAGCTGTGATTATGGTTTAGCTTTTTTAGATTGTGATCACAGAAACGTATAGCAAACAGCCGCAGCCTAGAGACCCTGGTAGGGGAGCCTGGGAAAATAAACTCGTGGGCTTCTTTAAGCCAAAGACAGAAAATCAGAATGAAAACATTGCCCTAGCTGAGACCACCCCCCCACCCCCAACCCGGGTTGGGTGGGGCTTGCTCTGCCCACAGAGCCGCCCTGTGTCCTGCAAGCCGATTCCCTGGCCGGGGCTGTGGGACAGATGCAAACCGGACACTGCTGGGGATAGGGTGGCTCCCGCTTGCCTATGAAAGATGGAGACCCACCCAGACAGCAGGGCACCGAAAGAGGCCAGTTTCCCGTAACACAGAGAGGCCCAGGTCGTCCATAGCCCAGACCACCGAGCTCCCCTGAGGCTTGCAAACTACAGAAGGGACAGGGGCATCAGCAGTCACAGAAGCAGGCGGCTCCAGGAGAGGGGGTGTGGCTAGAGCTGCTGCTCCAAGTGGGTCTCTGTGGAACACCCACGTAGGGCGCAAACCTGGAGTTGGCTTTCCGGCCGGGTGGGCTCCAACTGTTCCCTGGGTCTTCCCTGAAGACATCTGACTTCCCCAGTTCTTGTCTGTGTACTGAGGATCTACTCATGCTCGCTTGTTTGCCTGTCTGTTTGCTTTCTGAAGATCTGTTTACTTATTTGAAAGGCAGAGTGTCAGAGAGAGAGGGAGAGACAGAGGGAGAGGTAGACAGAGAGAGAGAGAGAGAGAGAGAGAAAGAGAGAGAGATCTTCCACCTGCTGGCTCACCCCCCCCCCCCAAATGGCCACAACACCCAGAGGCTGGTCCAGGCTGAAGCCAGGAGCCCGCAGCTCCATCTGGGTCTCCCACATAAGTGGCAGGGGCCCAAGCACTTGGCCATCTTCTGCTGCTTTCCCAGGGGGACATTAACAGGGAGCTGGCTTAGAAGTGGATCAGCTAGGACCCGAACTGGTGCTCATACAGGATGCTGGCATCACAGGTGGCACTGGACACTCCCTCCCTGCCTCAGTAGCATCACTCTGCCTCTCCCTTTGCCTCATCCAAGGCTACCGTGTGAGTATAAGGCGAACAGAAGGTGGATTCTGGACTGTGGTGGGAGATGCTCTGTTCAGGTCTCTGTGAAGTGACCAGCACAGGTGGGGTCATCCTCGGCTAGCAGAAGCCCTGTGATAAGAGCCAAGCCCAGGATGACCTTGGAAGAACTTACCATTGAACACGGTCCAGGGCGCCAAGCAGAATTTCTGTGGAGGTCAGCAGTGCTGGCCCTCCGCATGGCTGTTCTTGTCACTTCTCGGCCCCATGGACCTTTGGGGTCACTTTTTCTCTCCACGCCTTGCTTTTCACAGCTGCTAAATGGAGCTGTGGAGGCAGGAATACGGTGCAGAGGGTAAGGTACAACTGTGCAAATCTGCATTCCGGATCGCAGTACCTGGAGCAAGTCCTGATGGTTTCCCTTCCAATTCCAGCTCCCTGCTAATGCACACCCCGAATGTGATGCTGATGGCTCAAGGACTTGGGTCACTGCCACCCACGTGGGAGACCCAGATTGAATTCCAGTCTCCTACCTTTGGCCTGGCTTAGCCCCAGCTGTTGTGGGCATTTGGGACATAAACCAGCTAATGGAAGATCTCTCTCTCTCTCTCTCTCTCTCTCTGTCTGCTTTTCAAATAAATCAAAATACATAGACATAAATATTAAGCAGAGCTAATGCCCCTTACTCCGTGTATCTACGTGAAGCTGTGCATTAAAAAGTACAGAATTCCAGGCCAGTACCTTTGCTATGGCTTAGCAGGTTCAGCCTGCCCCTGTGGTGCCGGTATCCCATATGGGTGCTGGTGTGAGTCCTGGCTGCTCCACTCCCAACTCAGCTCCCTGCTAATGTGCCTGGGAAAGCAGCAGAAAATAGCCCAAGTGCTATTTTTTGGGAGACCCCAAAGATGCTCCTGGCTCCTGGCTTCGGATTGGCCCAGCTCTGGCCGTTGCAGATATTTAGAGAGCGAGCCAGTGAATGGGAGATCTTTGTCTCTGTCTGTTCCTCTCTCTCTCTCTCTCTCTCTCTCTCTCTCTCTCTCTCTCTAACTCTGCCTCTCAAATAAACAAATAAGTCTTTAAAAAAATAATTCCAGGCTGTTCTGGAAGCAGTAGGTGCTGTGAGTCACAGGATGCTAAAAGGCTGGATGCATACAAGGGTCCCAGAGGTGGTTCCTGGCATAGTCTGGGAACGCACACACACCCACACACACACACACCCACACACGTGCGCGCATACACGCACACACACACACACGCGCACACACACACACACGCACACACACATACACAGAACCGCGACCAAGCTTCACCCTGGATCGTCCCTCAAGGGCAGAGAAAGCCTTCTGTAAGGGATCCCACGAACACGCTCCACCACACATCCTCCTTGGGGACCATGCAGCCACCCACGCTGAGGCACTGCCCCTTTGTGCCAATGCTCGGGGCTTGGATGTCCTGTGCTGAGGGCATCACTCCCAGACATCGTGAGAGCTTAGTGGTTTCACCTGGGTAGGGGGAACCTACAGGAAATCATTCAAGCAGACAAGAAGGGGAATTTTTAAAGTTTGCAGATGGCGTTATTCTCCCAGATGCAGGAATACATGCAGGAGGCAGAAGAATCTTGCTTTTGGCTCAGTCAGCACCATAGGCTTTGCACAACCTCTCCGAGTAGCGAGGATCGTGAACACCCCCCAGCTTGCCCAGGACACCCGTGGCCACGCACAACACCGAGACTATCCTGGGGAGCAGTCTGCTCCATACCCAGAAACCCTACATGGTCTGGACACCGCCTGCTCTCTTGTTCTGCACTTTATCAGGTTTGTCCTGTCGCTCAAAATTGTGGTTAGTTCAAACTAAAAGGAGGTAGAGGGTAACTTCCTCCCCATAAACAACTTATAACAAATGTTAATGTGAGAGAGAGCGAGGGAAAGGGAGAGAGAGAGAGAGAGAGAGAGAGAGAGAAACTGCACCCACTGGTTCACTCCCCAAATGCCAAGGCCAGGCCAAGAGCCGCAAGTGGGGAACTCCATCCAGATCTCTCACCTGAGTGGCAGGGGCTCAACTACTTAAGCCATACCTGCTGCCTCCCGGGGCCTGCACTGGGCAGAATCTGGAATCAGGAGCCAGAGTTGGGAATTGAACCTAAGCACCCCAATGTGGGATGCAGGTCTCAGCTGCTAGGCCAATAGCCCCATCCAACATGTTTTTTTTTTTTTTTTTTTTTTAAGTTGTTTATTTGAGAAACAGAGAGTGACAGACAAACAGGGAGCTTCCATCCGCTGGTTCACTCCCTAAATGCCCAGAGCAGCTGCGGCTGTGCCAGGGCTGAAGCTGACTGCTGGGAAAATAATGCAGATCTCTCAGGGAAGCGGCAGCAACCCAACCGCTTGAGCCATCTACTACCCCCGGCAGGCTCTGCACTGGCAGGGACTGGAGTCACCAGGAACGGGACCCAGAGACTCCCAGCTGAGTGTCTTGGTGGTTGGGCTAACTACCACCCACCCCCAACAATTTTTTTTTGACAGGCAGAGTGGACAGTGAGAGAGAGAGACAGAGAGAAAGGTCTTCCTTTACCGTTGGTTCACCCTCCAATGGCCGCCGCGGCCAGCGCGCTGCAGCCGACGCACCGCGCTGATCCGATGGCAGGAGCCAGGTGCTTCTCCTGGTCTCCCATGGGGTGCAGGGCCCAAGCACTTGGGCCATCCTCCACTGCACTCCCTGGCCACAGCAGAGAGCTGGCCTGGAAGAGGGGCAACCGGGACAGAATCTGATGCCCCGACCGGGATTAGAACCCGGTGTGCTGGCGCCGCAAGATGGAGGATTAGCCTATTGAGCCGCGGCGCCGGCCCCCAACAATTTTTTTTAAAGGTTTATTTATTTATTTGAAGGTCAGAGTTACACAGAGAGAAAAGGAGAGGCAGAGAGAGAGAGAGAGAGAGAGAGAGAGAGAGGTCTTCCATCCGCTGGTTTACTTCCCAGATGGCTGTGATGGCCGGAGCTGCAGTGATCCAAAGCCAGGAGCCAGGAGCTTCTTTCAGGTCTCCCATGTGGGTGCAGGGACCCAAGCACCCAGGCCATCTTCTACTGCTTTCCCAGGCCATAGAGAGCTGGATCGGAAGTGGAGCAGCTGGGACTCAAACCAGCGCCCATATGGGATGCCGGCACTGCAGGTGGCAGCTTTACCCACTACGCCACAGCACTAGCCCCTCTAAAAATTTTTATTTTAATAAATTGTTTGACCCAAAAGGAGACTGGTTTCCAAATTCAGACTTCAGGAATTCCCGGAAATTAGGAAAATTCATGGAATTGGGGGGAAGGAGAATTGTCTGATACCTAGAAAATAATCAGAATGACAAAGCATTGAGTAGAACCCAATCAATGTCGTCACTCATTAGGCCCAAGCCCAGGGTCCACTAAATGAATCCATGCAGTCATGAGTGAGTGGAGGAATGAACAGACCGAAGGATTGGAGCTGTCACTAGGGGTCACCTGTGGATCTAGGCCAAGAGCCTGGTCCTCAGCCACAGGGGCTCCAGCTGAGTCTGTGACCTGCCCATGTCCAGTCGCTGCGAGTGACAAAGGGAAACAGACAGGTGTCTCCCCCTGCAAGCAGACAGGGCCCTCGTGGTGCGAACCACGCTTCTTTCCCCCTCTCTGCAGCTCACGGCGATCCCTGTGCAGTGGCCGAGCCTGGCTTTGAACTTGGAGGGGGCAGCTCTCTTCAGTCCCGGGGACTCCTGGCAGAGTTCTCACGGTTCCCTATTCCCTGGTGGCCTTCCTATCTCTGATCAGAGCGCAGGAAGCATTCAAGAGAATGCTTGATCGAGTGACACCAGCGAGGGCTTTGAAATGAATCTGCGCTCCTGTGGCCGCTCTTGGTCCCTTGAGGGGAGTGTGTGCTGGGTCATGTTTGGGGGGGGAGGGCACGTGAGGATTTTTACATCCAAACTCAGGGGCGACTGGGGAGGGGAGGGGCGGGGCAGTGTGGGCCGGCCTGGGGAGATGAAAGCAGCACTTAATTCTAGAGTATTTTCATCTTTATGTTTTTTTGTCTTTTTAATGCGCAGAATGATCCTCCCACGGGGACAGGGACAGCGAGGGCTTAGGGAGTCGAGGCGCAGCCAAGGGGAGGGAGGGAGAGAGGGCCGGTTCATACTCTAGGGCTCTGTCCCCAGGGCCACTGCCTGCCTTGGCCATCCCTGCTTTCTGAAATACCTTATCCAGGCGGCGGCTTAGACTAGAGCTGTAGTCATTGCCCACATGTGGGGATGGGCGAGGGAGAGCCCCTTCTGGCTGCTTCCACACCAGTGGCAAAGCAATGGGCAGCTACAGGAGGACTTCCAAGAGTTCATGCTAAGTTTATTCTGGCAAAAAAAAAAAAAATCCCAGGATTCATGGTCAGAGGCTGGCGTTGTGCTGCAGCGGGTTAAGTCACTGCTTGCAACTCCGGCATCCCATCATCAGAGTGACACTCCAGATACCAGCTGCTCCACTTCCAATCCAGCTCCCTGCTAATGTACCTGGGAAGTCAGCAGAAGATGGCCCAAGTGCTCGGGACCCTGCCCCCATGTGGGAGATCTGGTTCGAGTTTCTTGCTCCTGGCTTCAGCCTGGTCCAGGCCTGGCTGTAGTGGCCATTTGGGGAGTGAAACAGATGATGGAAACCCATTCTCTCTCTCTCTCTCTTTCTCTCTCTCTTGCTCTGCCTTTCAAATAAATAAATCTTTAAAAAATTAATGCACACTGTTTTCAAAATCTACCTTTTCCATGAAGTTTAAAAATTATTTATTTATTTGAAAGGTGAAGAGAGAGAGAGAGAGAGAGAGAGAGAGCGCCTTCCCATCTGTTGGTTCGTTCACTCCGCAAATACTGAGGAGTAGGCTGACAGCTGTGAACTCCATGCAGGTCTCCCATATGGGTGGCAGGAACTCAAGTACTTGAATCATTACTGCTTTCTCCCAGGGTCTGCATAGCAGGAAGCTGGAGCCAGGAGCTGGAGCCGGAAATTGAACCCATGTACGCAGATGTAGGAAAGGGGAAAGGCATCTTAGCTGCTTGACCAAGTGCCTGCTCCTCCATGAACTTTTTGAAGACCCTTGGATGCTCTGGGCAGCCGGTCATAGAGCGCATGGGAAGACAATTCCTATTGCACTGTGCAGTGGTCTCCCCAGCTTCGCTTGGTCGGTCATATACGGAACCCATGTACACAGAGGTGCTAGCTAGCACGCACCCTAAGCGCCTGTGGAAGTTCAGTTTCCTCGTGGGCTTCACAGGGTCCTGATGTGTTATCGAGGCTGAGTGGGGCAAGATGGTGGTGGTGGGGATCCATACACAGGGAGCCATGCCCACCACTTAGAGACCTGCTACTCTAGATACACAGATGCACTTGCCTAAAAATTAGGGTGTCACCGTGAGAACAGGTTGACATGGGAGACATAATAGATCTTGTATCCGTTGATGCTCACATTTTTTTTTTCCTACTTGGCAGTTTTCATTGTGTAAACTGGATGCAAGAAATCAGCTCCTGGGGCACTGGCACTGTGGCGTGGTGGGTGAGGCCACTGCTTGCAGTGCCGGCATCCCATGTGGGTGCTGGTTCGAGTCCCGGCTGCTCCACTTCCGATCCAGCTCTCTGCTATGGTGTGGGAGGGCAGTGGAAGATGGCCCAAGTCCTAGAGCCCCTGCACCTGTGTGGGAGACCCAGAGGAAGCTCCTGGATACTGACTTTGGATTGGCCCAGCTTCGGCCGTTGTGGCTATTTGAGGAGTGAACCATCAGATGGAAGACCTCTCTCTGTCTCTCTCTCTCTCTCTCTGCCTCTCCTTCTCTTTCTGTGTTATTCTGACTTTCACATGAATAATTAAATCATAAAAAAAAGAAAGCAGCTCCTGGTGGAGTACTTTAGCGCCCTGTGACTTGCAAGTAGGCTCCCAGCAAACTGTGTGGTCACTGCCCGGAAGCAGCCCCACTGCTCTTCCTTGAATTTCCACTGGTGTTTGCCACGCTGACTGGCCTCAGGCCATGTTGATCTTCATCCTGACTCACGGGCAATTCAGGAGTTCACTGCTTTTTAGCTTCCTCCCTCTCTCCTCCGCTGTTGATAAGCCTGTTTATTATTTTTAGGTTATACAATCAAAATAAGTTGACAAAGGCATCTTTGTTGCTGAGATTCTTGCTAAAAAAATAAATAACTCCGTAGCTGGGAGCCTGGAACTCTAGCTAGCTCCTAACTCCTCCCTCCCACCATCACCACTGCTGTTTTCTCGTTGAGATCACCCCTGTGGAATATGATTCAGAAATCATAACGTGAAGTGTTTCAGGAACATGGTTTTCCCACCGGGGCGATAGTTGGCTTGGGATGTTTCGGTTTTTGTGCGGCTTTGATAAGCTAAAGTGAATTCAAGGGGACAGACAGAAGCGTAGATGTGAGTAGGGGCTGGCCGTTGTGTGGATGTGACCCTCGGAGCTCAGCTGTGCTCCTGCAGGGTGCGGGAGCCAGACCACAAGATCATCCCTGGATGGAGTCAGATCACAGCTGTCCCCACCCAAGAAAGAGTTTTCTGAAACAGAGTTGTTCAAACACAGAACTACCTCGTGCAGCTACCTCGTGCAGCAATGCTCAATCCCCTCCTGCACAAGAGAATTGTCAGGAAGGCTTGCAAAGCACTCTGCTGGCAATGCCACCATCTAGAATTCTCCAGCAGGATCCTGAGAGTGGTGGGGAGTGTTCAGGTGAGTGGGCGGAGCCATGGAGACCCAACAGGACCGAGACGGATGCAGGTGACCCGAGCCCGGCTCAGATGGGTGCCCTTGAGTCCCTTCTGGCTCTGCTCTTAGACTGGGTGTCCGTGCCTGTCCTCCGTGGGGGTGGGAGTTGTCACATCTCTGGATTCCTGGTTGCTATCTGATGTCACCACTGGCCAAGAGGGACACGCCTTCTTCCATGGGTTCCTGTGGAATGCCCAGTGCTCTGATCCCCCAGGAAGCAGACCCCACTGGGGCCCCTGTCATTAGGGGAGCTCCTTGGAGGGCCTGTGTTGGTCATGTGTGTTTGGGCTCTGGCTCACTCGTGTCCAGCTGGGGTATGTGCGTGAGTCACCTTCTAGAGAAAAAGATAATCACACAAGGAAACCATTCCTATGTAGGCGGTGGGTCCAGTGCTGATACAAAGCAGGGTGCTATGCCACTTGGGAATGGACTCCCTACCAAGCCAGAAATGAGATAGCCAGGGAACATGTTCGAGGAGGCAATGACTTCACACAGTTTTGGGGCACAAAGGATGAATTCTCAGCTGTTTTCTTACATAGCTCTCCTGCCGGCCTATTACGATGTTCTGTAGGTAGAGTAGGTAGAGGAAGGGGGTGCAGGCAAAACAAGCCACTTGAAAACACTCAGCTGCTCAAAGCCAATAAGGGACATTCCTGTCTCTAAGATTCAGCAATGTGACTGCCACTCTGGTCTTTTTCCTTTCAGAAACACAAGCTTTGATCCTCAGCCTCAGCATTGTCCAAGCTCCAGACTCTGACTCAGGCCACGTGGGGAAGCAGGAGACTGCCCCCACCACCTGTGGGCAGCACTGCCACTTGAGGACCATCGTCTGGCTGAGAACTCTAGGGCTGCACCTGCTGCCATAGGCTAGCTGTCAATCAAGGGTGGCTTTAGAGAAGATGATGTTATCTTTCCTTCCCTGGGCCAGAGATGGCGACATTCGATGTAGATTTCAAATACCATCCTCATCCATCTGCCCCAGTTACTATCAGATTTTTCTTAATCTATTTTGTGTGTGTGTCTTTTTTCCTGCTGTTAAAAGTAGTATCCTGATAGCAGAAATTCAATTATCTAAATAAAACTGTAGAGGACAGGTGGGCATTGGGGTGCAGAGGGTTAAATTGTCACTGGGGATGCCTACATCATATCAAAGTGCCTGGTTTGCATCCTGGTTATTCTTAAGATTTGTTTGTTTATCTGAAAGGCAGAGTTACAGAGAGGCAGAGGCTGAGAGAGAGAGAGAGAGAGAGAGAGAGAGAGGTCTTCCATCCACTGGTTCACTCCCCAATTGGCTGCAATGGCCGGAGCTGTGTCGATCTGAAGCCAGGAGCCAGGAGCTTATTCTGGGTCTCCCACACGGGTGCAGGGGCTCAAGGACTTGGGCCATCTTCTACTGCTTTCCCAGGCCACAGCAGAGAGTTGGAGCAGAAGTGGAGCAGCCAGGACTTGAACTAGTGTCCATGTGGGATGCCGGCGCTGCAGGCAGCAGCTTTCCAACTATGCCACAGTGCTGTGCCTGTCCTGGTTATTCTTCTGATCCAGCTTCCTGCTAATCTGCATCCTGGGGGCAGCAGGTGATGGCCTAAGCACTTGGCCCTGCCACTCATGTGGGAGACCTGGGTGGAGTTCCAGGATCCCAGCTTCGGCCTGGCCCAGCTCCTACTATTGCTGGATTTGGAGAGTGAGCCAGTATACAGTAAGACGATCTCTGTCTGTCTGATGCTCTGCCTTTCTAGTAGATTAAAAATAAATAAATAGGGCCGGTGCTGTGGGGCAGCGGGTTAATGCCCTGACCTGGAGTGCCGGCATCCCCTATGGGTGCCGGTTCGAGTCCCAGCTGCTCCACTTCCCTACCATCTTTATGCTATGGCCTGGGATTGCAGTAAATGATGACTCAAGTCCTTGCACCCCTGCACCCACATGGGAGACCTGGAAGAAGCTCGTGGCTCCTGGCCTCGGGTTGGCGCAGTTCCAGCCATTGCAGCCAATTGGGGAGTTAACCATTGGATGGAGGACCTCTCTCTCTCTCTCTCTCTCTCTCTCACTCTCCACTCTCTGTGTAACTCTGACTTGCAAATAAATAAATAAATCTTTTAAAAAATAAATAAAAATGGTAAAGGAAAATGAAGATAATATATGCATAACCCAAAACAATCAGTTGTATGTTTTGGATGTTAACCTCACTGTTTTTCTCTGATGGAGTCCAATACCGTGGCCAACTACACAGCTATTATAGGCCCCATGACAGAAGATTTTTTTCTAACATCTCAACGTTCAGGTCACAAGGTCAAAAATTAACATACACTGACCAGAGAGTCCTTCATCCAGGAAATGGCCAGCTGACTGGACAGATCCAACCTCAAAGGATGGGGTAGGTGGGCAAGGCAGCCTGCTGACGGCACGGGACTTTGAATTGTAGGATAGCATCCGGTCCCCAGTTAGGGACTTAGGATGCAGTAAGCTCTTACAAAGACATCACACAATTTTGCATTCTTTTCTAAAGAAAGAACTCTGTTCTGCACTCCAATAAGAGAGGCTTGAGATTTCCTTGTGATAGAAAAGGGAAGGCAGAAGGCAGAATTTTTTTTCAAAAAGTAAAGGAAAATCAACTTTACATTCTCTTTTCAAAGTGTGATGAAATGTTGGATTACCATTCACAGCAAGAGTTAATTTTCTTATGCACTGGTACACTATTGTATTCTTTGTCCCTGTGTTCAACATTGGGTGACAGTATATTGGTTCTGGGCCTCGTCCATGGGTGCCACGGCTGCTTCTGCTTTCTCTCACAACTCTACCCAGCCATCATATGAACAAACCCAAGCTACTTTGCTCAGGAAGGAGCAGAGATAAACCATTCCACTTGAAATGATCTCACCAACAGCCTCCACCAAACAGCATCTGGCCACACACACATGAAAGTGCCCCGTCAGTACCAGAAGAACCACACAGCTGAGCCCAGCCCAAATTACAGAACAGCAGGATTGTGAGCAAAAACAAGAAGGTGATTGTTTTGTGCCCTGAAGTTTTGACATATTTTTTTTTTATGCAGTGAATGCCAAGGACACACTATATCATCTGAGCTTATTGAGAAGTTTAAGAGAACAAGTCATTTCTGTAAAAATTTTATAACTGGTCCCAGCACGTTGTAAACTGTAAGTCTGTTTTCATTGCCATCATCATCATCATTCAACCTTTAAGAAATCCTCACATTCCTGTGATATATTTGGAAAGAACAGAAAGAAGTCTCAAATATCAGCTTAATGAGGATATTCTGACTTGCATTTTATATCGGATACAACAATGATAGGCAAATTTGTAGATTTATCTGTACTGATATTTTTGTTGTAATAACAATGGCGCCAATGTGGCTGGTACCTTTCGGCATATAAAGAAATGTCTTTGCTTTGCCAGGGGGATTAAAATTGTTTGAATTTCTTTACAAGGAGCCTCATTTTGACTTGCTTAGACCCCTTGGTTGGAAGTATATTATGTTAAGGTCAGATGAGTTGGAAGGAAAATTCACTCATTTCATTCTTAGGACTGGAAATCAGCTGCGTCAGCCAGAGAGAGGTTGAATATAATTTCAGAATTGAAAGCAGTGATTGTTCTTTCCTGTAGGAACAAGCATTTAATATATACTTATATGTTAGTACAATTATTCATAACATCAGATTATAACAATTGCTGTTTTATAAGCATAACTTTCCTACAGCTTGTTAGAGGCGACTTTATGCCAGTACCAGTTTAACAGGAAACCTGAAGAACAGCAAACGTGGCGTGGCTGGAGACTCGAGACAGGCTCTCTGCTGGTCTTTAGAGGGTGCGTGGATTGCTGAGGGCTGCTAGAATCTGCCCATCCACTGAGGTCTTCGCTGGGCGTTTTTCTCTGTTACCCCCTGTTGAGCGCAGCAGCTTCCACTTCACCCGAAAAACATCATTTTTTAATAGAATTATTTTATTTATTTTGAAAGACAGAGTTACAGAGCGAGGTAGAGCCAGAGAGAGAGAGAGAGAGAGAGAGAGAGAGAGAGAGGTTTTCCATTCCGCTGGTTCACTCCCCAAATGACCGCAATGGCCAGAGCTGAGTTGATCTGAAGCCAGGAGCCAGGAGCTTCCTCCAGGTCTCCCACGTGGGTGCAGGGGCCCAAGGACTTGGGCCATCTTCTACTGCTTTCCCAGGCTACAGCAGAGAGCTGGATTGGAAGAGGAGCAGCCGGGACTGGAACCGGCACCCACATGGGATGCTGGCATTGCAGGCTGAGAATTTAACCCACTGCGCCCCAGTGCCGGCCCTTGTAATAACATCTTACAATTGCTCTGAGTGTTCGGTTGATGAAACACTTGAATGTGCCACATTGTTGTTGTCTGGTTCCTTGACAATCCAGACAGGAAGACCAGACATAGACAATTGTCCCCACTTTATAAGGCAAACAGATGCTAGGGTTGGCACACTCAATTGTCACCTCCTTAGCAAGTGACACCACTAGCCTCGAATGCAGATTTTCTGACCCTGAGCTCTTTTCACAGTAAATTATCTGGCTCTCTGTAGAGACCCTGGATAGTGAAGCGACCAATGGCCAGAGGGTGGTCGGGCACATCTGAGTTTGAATCTTGACTTTCCTGTACATTAGCTGTGTGGACTTGGACAAGTTACTTAACCTTTTTGAACCTCATCTTGTTCTACTTGTGTATGTATGGAAGAGAGAGGATAATGTTACCTATAGAATTTTAGTTAAGATTAAGGAACATGATCCATGAAGCGTGCTTAGCACTAGAAGTGTTTAATACACACTAATCACATCTCTGGTCTTCTCACTGCTATTATGAGCCTGGTAGCAGCTACATCCCATGTCTGAGACTTCCGGTTTCCTGGCCTCTTGATGGGGTGCGTGACTGTGCAACTCCTCTGCAAGTGAAAGGGATGGAGGTGCGACCGTGGACTGTGTTACTGTCTTCTGGGGCTTAGTCTGCAGGTATGCAGAGCACTAAAGAGATTTCTCGCCCAGCTTCCACTGCTTTCTTGTAGGAATGATGTCATCTTCACTGGGGATACCCAAGGGGACCTCAGAAAGTTCATGGAAAACAGAATGAAAAGATCAATGTATTTTGGCTGTAAAAAATTTGAGATCCATGCATAGATTTCACAAAAAGCTCATAGACAATGGAAATTATGGAAGAACTGTGCATGGGTAAGGTGCATCTGATGGAGGGGGATTTAGACTAAGCCAAAGACATTCTTGGACCTCCTGCAAAGGATATTGAGTGTGATACTGGCTGATCATAGTGCAATCAAAAAAATAGCATCATTGGCTGAAAACTGTTCCGTACGTTCTAAGCAATGGAAAATGGTGATTGCATGGTTGCCTCATCTTCTGCATTCTGCCACCTCTCCTCGTACAGCTACTTAATTAGTGCCTCTTATTCTAGCTTCACACACTTGATCTTAGCCAAAAGGCCGAGAAGCGATCTTATTCTAGCTTAAAAACAATTGCTTCCAAATTTTTCCACTAGGATTGCTTATGAGTTCTTGAGCACACTGGATATGTGTGTGTGTGTGTGTGTACATGGAGGTGGTTGTTTGTACTTTTCTCTTTACTTTAAGATGATCACCTTGGGAGCCAGTGTGTGGCATAGCAGATAGGGCTCCTGTTTGTGAAGTTGGCATCCCATATGGGCACTGGTTCGTGTCCCAGTTGCTCCATTCCCAAACCAGTTCCCTGCTAATAGCCAGGGGAACATAGCAGAAGATAAGCCAAGTGTTTGGGCCCCTGTCACCCAGGTGGGAGACCCAGATGAGGCTCCTGGCTAATTCCTTGCTATGAGCCTTTCTCTTTCTATCTGTATCTATCCACTTGATTATCTATCTATTATACATCTATTATCTATCTACCTAGCTGGTAATATATTAGGCTATCATCTATCCATCTTATCTATGCATCCATCTATCTGCCTGTCGATCTATCTATCATCTACGCATCTAGTTGTCTATCATCTGTCTGTATATCCATCATCTGCCTATCATCTTCCTATTTATCCATCTATCTAGCTGTCTGTCCATCTATCTAACTGTCTATCCTAACGGTTCTACTTCTCTGATGCCCTCTCAGTGTTACCCCAATTCTTTACACAGTTTCCTAGCTTGGCCCTCATCATGTAGCAGCCATGGTCTGTTCATTTGTCTGCTTCCTCAGCTATGCTGAGAGACCTTGGGAGGCAGCAAGTGGATGAACTAATTAACCTGAGAGACAGAGAGGCACAACAACAGATAGAAGGAAAGAACTCCCATCCACCGGTCCACTCCCTAAATGCCCATGACAGCCAGGGCTGGGCTGATGCCAAGACCAGGAACCAGGAACTTCCTTCAGGTCTCCCACATGGATGACAGAGACCCAATTACTTGAGGCATCACACTGCCTCTTGGGGTCTGCATTAGCAGGAAGTTGGTGTCAGGAGACTAGCTAAGTGTGGAACCCAAGCACTCCAATGTGGGACACAGGCATGTTAACCACTAGGACAAACACCCACTCCCTCTTCAATCTTTGAAACTGATGCATGAAGCTTTGGGTGCTTGAGAAAGTGCCTACAACTATCCGATGTTCAGTTTCCCTGAGAATGCCTATGAGAGACGTGGTAGCAAAGTCACCCACAGGCACAGTTGCATCCTTCCAGGGCCCAGAGTCCCTAGGTGGATTTAGCTATTAACCATCAGGGCCTACTGAGCCTCCCATCCCAGCAAGACACCTGCAAGGCCACTGTTCTTCTCTCCTCTCAGTAAGAGAACTACAGAAAAGACAGCTATCTCCTCTTCTCCCTTGATCTCTGGGGTTGATGATGGAAAAAGCTCAGGGCTTAGAGCAATGAGAAGTTCTATTTCCCAACAGATACACGAGGAGTAGAAGGATGCCTAGGCACAGACAGGAAAGTGCTGGCACATACATGACTTGTATTCCCAAATAACCCTCCTCTTAGAAGGTCATGCCCACTACAGCGTGCTACAGGGCAGAAGTACTAACTGACCCAGAGGAAAGAGATGGACAAATGGATAGCAAGACAGTGACATAAAAGTTGCTTGGAGGGGAGGCAGGGAGGCGGAGGGCAGGGAAGGCATTTTTCCCAGCTCTTAGGACTCTGGGATGCCTGTGTCTTGCCTGTGTTGGAGTTCCTGCTCTGCCTCCAGTTTACCTTCCTGCAAAGGCTCACTCTGGAAGGCAGCAGGTAATGGCCAAGGCCTTGAGTCCCTGCCACCCACATGAGAGATATAGATTGAGTTCCTGGCACTAGGTTCAGCTGGGACCAGTCCCTGATGTTGGGTGAATTGGAGGGAGTGATCTCTCTCTCTCTCTCGCTCTCCTTTTCAAAATAAAAAGAAAATAAATTTAAAGGTATAAAAAAACACATTAAACATGCACTCATTGTTCAAAGTAAATGCATTTCTTATTTGGAGGGAGGTGCCTGTTTTGCTGCATAAACATTTATGCAACGAAAATGTTGCCATGTTTCAAGTGCTCAGCCTAGTGGCATAAATTACTTTCAGATGTCATTCAATCAAAACCAGTATCTACTTCCAGAAATCTTTCATCATCTCAACTCAAACAGAAACTATGCCTCCACTAAGAAAGATCTCTCCACTTTCACTTCCTCCAGCCTCTGGTCTCCACTAATCTGCTTTCTGTTCTTACAGATTTACAAAGTCTAGGTTAAATGTGTTTTGTTGTTGTTGTTGTTACAATTTTGCTTCTGAAATTGAGAAAGGCATTTAAACTTTAAATTGACTCTAATTTTCCAGCCATCAATAAGTACCCTTAGGTATTCTTGTAAAGTGAAAAAAATCTAAGCCCCAAGTTGCTTTTAATTAATGACTTTTGTGGATACTAAAGCTTGACAATTAAAAGGAGGATATGTAACTGCATTTTCAGACCAGCAATGTGGTGTAGTAGGTTAAGCCTACGCCTGCAGTGCCGGCATCCCATATGGTCACCGCTTCGAGTTCCAGCTGCTTCACTTCCAATCTAGCTCTCTGCTGTGGCCTGGGAAAGCAGTAGAAGATGGCTCAAGTCCTCGGGCCCCTGCACCCACGTGAGAGACTCAGAAGAAGCTCCAGGCTTTGGATCGGTGCAGCTCTGGCTGTTGCGGCCATTTGGGGTATTAACCATTGGATGGAAGACCTCTCTCTGCCTCTCGCTCTCTCTGCGTGTAACTCTGGCTCTCAAATAAATAAATAAAATCTTTAATAAATCATTTTAAAACTGAAACTGCAGTTTGCAGGTATAACACATTATTTACTTATTTTATACTTCTTTTGTTTCAATTTTTTTGGGAAAAAAATATTTGATGCTCACAAAGTTATAAAATAGTAGCCTGGGCCGGTGCCGTGGCTCACTTGGTTAATCCTCCACCTGCAGCGCCAGCGTCCTATATGGGTGCCAGGTTCTAGTCCTGGTTGCTCCTCTTCCAGTCCAGCTCTCTGCTGTGGCCCGGGAGTGCAGTGGAGGATGGCCCAAGTACTTGGGCCCCTGCACCTGCATGGGAGACCAGGAAGAAGCACCTGGCACCTGGCTTTGAATTGGCACAGTGCTGGCTGTAGCGGCCATTTGGGGAGTGAACCAATGGCAGTAAGACCTTTCTTTCTGTCTCTCTCTCACTGTCTATAACTCTACCTGTCAAATACAAAAAAAATAAAATGAAATAGTAGCCTGTTGCCAGGTAGTCTTCCTCCCGTCTCTCCCAGTGATAACATCTCACGCAACCATGGTTCATGGTCAGTCTTATTTGCAGGGCCAATGTTGTGGCACAGTGGGTTAAACACCACCTGCAACGCCATTGTCCCATATTGGAGTGTCAGCTTGATCTGCAGCTGCTCCACTTCCAATCCAGCTTCCTGCTAATGTGCCTGGGAAGGCTGTGGAGGGTGACCCAGTTTCTTAAGCCCCAGGTGGGAGACCGTATGAATGGGTGATACACACTGAGAGCTGCAGTAGGCTCCAGTGTGGAGTGTGTGTGTGTGAGAGAGAGAGAGAAGAGAGAGAGAGAGAGAGAGAGAGAGAGAGAGAGGGCTGGTCTCCTCAACGTGAAAGCATGAGTGACAGATCCACTGCTGTGCTGGGGAATGAAAGCCTATGACGGAAACATTTTCAACTCCTGCTCGCGGCAGCCTGAGGAAATTGATTTTAAAAAAATCTCTCTTTCTGCCTTGTCTGTCGTCTCCACTTCAGCCCTGCAACCCAGCCACTGTCCTCCTATCTGGCCACAGCACCCCCCCTCCTACCTGCTCCTGCTGTGTGATTTCCTGCTAAAATCCACTTCTAGCAGCATCCCATGGTCTCTGCAGCTCTCCCCTTGTCTTTTCACTGAAAATACTTCTTTTAAAGATTTATTTATTTATTTGAAAGTCAGAGTTACACAGAGAGAGAAAAGGCAGAGAGAGAGAGAGAGAGAGGTCTTCTGTCCGATGGTTCACTCCCTAGATGGCCGCAATGGCCAGAGCTGCGCCAATCTGAAGCCAGGAGCCAGGAGCTTCTTCTGGGTCTCCCACGTGGGTGTAGGGGCTCAAGGACTTGGGCCATCTTCTACTGCTATCCCAGGCCACAGCAGAGAGCTGGATCAGAAGTGGAGCAGCCGGAACTTGAACTGGCACACACATGGGATGCCGGCACTGCAGGCTGGGGCGTTAACCCGCTGCACCACAGCGCCGGCCCCAGCCCTCCTTCTAAAAGTCACCCAACAACATGAAGATCCTCTTGTGCCCAGTATCTGGAACATTCTGCAGAGTGTGTGATCTTGGCAGATAGTGATCCATTGAATGGACAAATGAAAGCATGTGCACTTGACTGAGAAACTGCCCCCACCCCCAAAAACTGGTCTCAGGAAGACAGCTGCTCTCTTTTCACTAGATAATTGCTCAGCAAACCCGAACGGGTAGAGCAGCTGGGAGCACGCCAGTTAGCAAGAAGACGTGGGAGATTCAGAAATCCATCCAACATACCGAGCTCAAAACCTCAGTGCCGTGGAAAACACAGTTGGATCCTGTGTGGCCACAGTGGTTAGGATGTTGGCTTTCGCCTGAACTTCCTGGAGAAGAAGGCTCTCTCTCTCCGCTGTCGCTGTGCCTGATGTCTTGGTACGCACAGTCATTGAAGCCACAGGCCAGTGGGAAGAACGTGGCAGAGAGATGGATGTTCCTTGCCAGTGCTATAGAGGAATGAATCCAGATCCACTCAAGCCCGAAAGTTCACCTCTGGCAGCTCTCTTCTTGGCTCTAGCACCCTGATGGTGAGACCAGCCAGCTCACCTGGGATCAACATTGCCTGTTTCGGCAAGAAATGTATGCGCTGATCTATTGATGGAGGTGATGGGAGAGGGGAGGGTGCAGGGTTGATATGTGGCATTGGGGGCCAAAAAACAAAGCAAATTCATGTTTGGTAGGAAAAAAAAAGAGATTTTTCTCCATGAAAAAAGATGAAAAGGGGCTGGGCACTGTGGCACAGCAGGTTAAGCCACTGCCTGTAATGTTGGCATTGTAAATTGGAGTATGGGTTCAAATCCCAGCCGCTCCACTTCCAACCAAGCTCCTTGCTAGTGCACCTGGGAAGGCAGTGGAAGATGGCCTGAGTGCTTGGGCCCCTACCCCCATTGTGGGAGACTCAGATGGAGTTCCAGGCTCCTGGTTTTCGCCCTAGCTCTGCCTACACCCATGTGGCCAGTTGGGGAGTGAACTGGTATCTCCAGCTCTCTCTCTGTCACTCCACTTTCAAGTAAATAAAACAAATATTTTTAAAAAATGATGAAAAGCTTCTTCCTCCAAAGGAAAGAAAGGAATGAGATTTTTCTACTCTTAATTGAGGAAAAACAAAACTAGTTTCCCCAATGAAATATTTCTGCAGCATCCTGATAAAACCAGGGCTGGTCTTTGGTGTTAAGGAAATACTTGGCCACCCAGACACTAGCTTATTTCTGAAGGACAACATTACTGAAATAATAATGCTGTTTCCACTACTGAGAGGAGTTCCCTGGGGTGCAGGCTAGCAACAGTCTCACTAAAGAGTCCTAGCACTTACGCAACCCTAATGCAGTAGAGGAAACCAGTTTATCTAATTAGGGTTCAAGGTCATACGGGGAAACAGTAACCAAGGCAGGGAAAGGGAGAGTCAGAGTTCAGGTCCCTCTCTTCCTTCACTCTGTCATTCATTTTTTCACCCAGCAAACAGCGGATGTCCCTGTTGGGGAAGTGATGCCAAAGGTACTGGGTCCTATGGTGGATGCTGTGATGACCCTGGCATGGATCCTGTCCTCAAGAAATTTAAGTCCAGGAGGGCAAAATGAGTATAGGTACCTGTTAAGACCACATAGAAGGCTGGCGCCACAGCTCAATAGGCTAATCCTCTGCCTGTGGCGCCGGCACCCCGGGTTCTAGTCCAGGTCAGGGCGCTGGATTCTGTCCCGGTTGCTCCTCTTCCAGTCTAGCTCTCTGCTGTGGCCTGGGAGTGCAGTGGAGGATGGCCCAAGTCCTTGGGCCCTGCACCCACATGGGAGACCAGGAGAAGCACCCGGCTCCTGGCTTCAGATCAGCACGGTGCGCCGGCTGCGGCGGTCATTGGGGGGTGAAACAACGGAAAAGGAAAACCTTTCTCTCTAGCTCTCTCTCTCACTGTCCACTCTGCCTGTCAAATAAAAAATTAAAAAAGAAAAGACCACATAGAGAAAAGCCACAAGGAAGCTGCAGGTTCCAGGTAAGATGTTAGAAAAGTCTGGAAGAGGTAGAGGTTATTTTCCCTCGTTGAGGTGGGAAATAGCTAGGTTGGAAAGGGGGCTGAATCAGGAAACTGTGGGACAGGTGGCCTTTACAAGGAACCTTGAAGGTGAGTGGGGTTTGGCTAGGAGGACACGTGGTCAAAGACAAATTGCTTTCAGATGGAGACACTCACAAACTCATCAGGGGACATGAAGACAAAGTTTGCATGATCCACCCTGAGAATACGGCATGGACAGACACACTTCTTTGCTGCATCATCGGGGGTAGTATCAGCTTTGGTTCACAATATACAGGATAAGACTGTATGCAATTTCTGTCCAGCAAGATACAGCTCAAGGAGACAATCCAACAGACACCCTTAAACGGCCACACTGTAGACTCAGCATGGCCTCAGCCCAAGCTGTAGGTGCAGGGACACATGGCTTCATCCCATGGTTACTTTCTCTCACCCTCTTCACTGGCTTTGGCTGAATGATGAATGATATCACGCGACCTTGAACTCTGAGAGTATCCTGGAAGCTGTGGAGGCAGAGGTCCATGGCAGCTGAGAGCGTTTGTCTGTTTTAATCATAACTCCTCCTCCTCACTTTGCAAACCTGGACAAGGATTAAATTTTTCTCAGCTCATTTCTTCATCTTTAAAAGAAGGGAATCACAGCAATATAGGCATTATGACCTTGATTCTTCAGGGTCAAGCACCAGCATTTATTTAGAGACTTTAACCCCATTTTGGCACTTAGTAGGTCAGCTGAGTTATGAATGAATGAATAGTGGCCTCTGACCAGGATTCTTCATTCTTCATTCTGCATTGCTCTTGACAAAAGTCTTTTGATGAGGGAAGTTCACTGTGTTATAAGACAGCTTTTCATCACTATAACTAAATACTTCAGGCAAGCTGCTTATGAAGGAAGGAGGTTTATTTTTGGCTCAGGACTTTGGAGGTTCACAGCCCAAGATCAGTGATCTCTTGGGTCTGGGGTCTGATGAGGTTGGTGGGTGGTAGACTGTATGCAGGGTGAGGGGGGAATCCCTTGATGAACCAGGAAGCAGAGAGACAGGGAGTAATCCCTCCACACCTGTGTGGTCTCTCCTCAAAAAGCCACCACCAGTGACTTTGCAGTGCCCATCCAAGGCATTTAATCCAGTCTGATCACCTCCCAAAGCCTCCAATTCTATCATTAACCACTAACATAAGGCTGCAGGGATTAAGTCTTTAACACAGGGGGCTTTTGGAGAACACCCAAACTAATATCCCAACCACGACACAAACCCAACACATCACCCTAACTAGTATCCCAACCACGACACAGACCCAATGGATCCGAGCTATCAAGGGATCACTTGATGACTTAGAATAAAGACCAGCAGAAGATGGATCAAGTTCTCTTAGCTGAGTTTGTCAGCAGGAGCGAAGGGCTAGGGAAAGCACCACATGGAGATGGGCTAGAAAATATCACTCAACTGGACAACGCCAAGTAGAATCCACTCTCTCTCTCTCTCTCTCTCTCTCTCTCCCTCTCTCTCCATCAACGTTCAGCATGTGAAGTGTGGATTATAAAAGAGCTCTCCAGGGAGCACTCATTCTACTCGCCACTGGAAGCGGCTCCTCCTGGCACTGCCAATGGCATTCCATGATTTATGTCTTCTGAACAAAACCAAAGGTCCCCAGGGTTCATTTACCTTCAGGTTCTTTCTCATGATTTTTTTTCCCCCCATCTTAGGTGTCCATTGGAAAGTCGGAGTATTTGTGCACTGGGGTCATAGAAAGTAAACTTCCAAGGTTTCCGCCTCCCCAAACCTGGGTCGCTTTCGGGAAGAGTCTATTTCACTGAAATTTTAACACCTTCTTTAAAACAAGCAGTTACGCAAGTTCACACAAGACATTTTAGAACCTATAAATGTCTCACCCAACACTCTCCTTAGGGTTCACTTCCTGACTGGGATAAAACATACAATTTACCCAGAAAGGGTCGTGCCAAGGAGGACACAGCACTTTGTTTCAAAGGCAGATATCTCACTACTTAGCCCCCTCACCTTCTGGCTCAGCCTAATGCCATAATTGCTCACTAAATTTCCCTCTATTTAACATCATCCATTCTGTCTTCTTTTGTTACCATTATTTAACTAACTGCACAGACTGACAGTGCCAAAGGCTAACAGAGGCATGAGTTCAACTTGTGGAAACCTGCTTTTAATTTAGGACCAGGGGACCAGTTTCCTAGAAATTGCCACATTTTAAAGAAAATGGATTTTTCTTCTTTATGTCAAGAGATGGTTGATCTAATTAGAATCCATTTAATCTAATAACCAGTCATTTGACTGTTGTCTTCAAAAACGAACATTTTAGTCCCCAGTGCAAACCTATCATCAGATGTGGATTCTTGCTAGTCCAAATCAGAAATGAGATCATTGGCTCCCATAAACACTTTCTCTACTCTCACGGAGATGTGTCAAAAGCTATGAAGAAGAAAAACAAAAGTACAGTGACCACCAAGGAGACCATGCTGAATTATGTCTCGTTCTAAATGGATTCTGAAACAAGAAAGCTCAAAGGGAATTAGGGAGCTCTGTATACACAGAAGCTCCTTGAGAATAAGGGGTGTGATGAATTTTTAGATGCCTTATGGTTCTCAGAGAGTGACACACACAGGAATGGCACTCAGGAAACGGAAGTTGAGAGGCTATGGACTTACGCCTCACTTGTTGAACTCTTTATTTACAGAGGCAGTGAGCCTTTGACAGCAAAGTAAATTAAAAAGATGCTATCTCAAAAGTTGAGGGAGGGGGGAGAGAGGGAGAGAGAGAGGGATGAAGGAAGGAAAGTATCACTATATTAGAATTGTATCTATGAACTACACTGAATCTGTTCTTTTTGTATTGATATCACATTAACATAAAAAAATAAAAAAAAACCTTGGAGAACCATGAAAAGTCAGAGTTGAAAGGTTAATCCACAGGGAAGAAAGGCAGAATTAATCCAAGAGGGAGACTCTCCTGTCCTTTCTCTGTTATCTCTAGCAGGTGTCCCAAATGCAGATGTATTGAGTGAGTACCTGAAGCTGACCTGCCACCTAGGTTGGGTGCTGGACTTGGTTCTGGTGGAACCTGCAGGGGGCACGGAGATGCCTACTCACTGTCGAATACGTAAGTGAGCAGGACATTGCTCCTGCCTTCCATGGGGTAGGGAGACCCAGGCAAATACTTCTACATTAGATAATACTGAGGTCCAGGAATCCTGTCACGGTTGACTGGGTCCCAATGCAATTAGAAAGCTCCCAGGGCTGGTGCTGTGGTGTAGTGGGTAGAGTCACCGCCTGCGGTGCCGGCATCCCATGTGGGCGCCGGTTCGAGTCCTGGCTGCTTCACTTCCGATCCAACTCTCTGCTATGGCCTGGGAAAGCAGTAGAAGATGGCCTAAGGCCTTGGGCCCCTGCACCCACATGGGAGACCCAGAGGAAGCTCCTGGCTCCTGGCTTTAAATCGGCACAGTTCTGGCTGTTGCAGCCATCTTGGGAGTGAACCAGTGGATGGAAGACCTCTCTCTCTCTCTCTGCCTTTCTTTCTCTATGTAACTCCAACTTTCAAATAAATAAATAAATAAATCTTTAAAATAAAAAGAAAGTTCCCTTTGCCCTTCTAATTATAGAGGATGGAAGGCAATATATGAAGTACTGAAGAAATCACTGTGACTTGCAGGTAAATTTCAGTTTCTAAATTTTTAAAATTTATTTACTTATTTTATTTCAAAGGCAGAGAGGCAGACAGAGACAGGCCCAGCCCATCCAGATCGAGCCCATGGCTGGTCCTGCCTCTCCAAGGGGACTTCAAAAAGATTCTGAGGGGAAGTGGAACTAAAAGGTGCTTACTGGGGCCACCATTGTGGCATAGTAGGCTAAGCCGCCACCTGCAGTGCTGGCATCCCATATGGGCGCCGGTTCTAGTCTCGGCTGTTCCACTTCCGATCCAGCTCTCTTCTAAGGCCTGGGATACAGTAGAAGATGGCCCAAGCCCTTGCGCCGCTGCACCCACTTTGGAGACCTTGAGGAAGCTCCTGGCTCCTGGCTTTGGATTGTCTCAGCTCTGGCTGTTGTAGCCATTTAGGAAGTGAAACAGCGGATGGGAGATCTATCTCTCTGTCTCTCCCTCTCTTTTGTCTGTAACTCTACCTCTCAAGTAAATAAATAAATAAATAAACAAACCTTTTTAAAAAAAGATGTTTATTTTGGTGCCAAACAGGATTTGAAATTCATGCACAGTTTTCTCATAATTGGCATTTTCCATGAACTTTTTGAAGACTCCTCTATGCATGGATTTCAAAATGTTTGCCCTAAAATAAACATTATCTGTTGACCCCATTTCCCATGACCTTTCTGTTTCTTAAGAAGATTTATTTATTTGTTTATTTGAAAGGCAGAGTGACAGGCAGAGGCAGAGATCTTCCATCCTCTGGTTCATTCCCTAGATGGCTGCAACAGCCAGAGCTGTGCAGATCCGCAGCCAGGAGCCAGGAGATTCCTCCAGGTCTCCCATGTGGGTGCAGGAGCCCAAGGCCTTGGGCCATCTTCTACTGCTTTCCCAGGCCATAGCAGAGAGCTGGATCTGAAGTGGAGCAGCCGGGACTCCAACTGGTGCCCTTATGGGATGCCGGCACTGCAGGCAGAGGCTTTACCCTTTACGGTATAGCACTGGCCCCTCCCGTGAGCTTTCAAAGGCCCCTTGTGTGTGCTCTGGCTCAGCCAGCATCACCATCATCCCTGGTTGCATTAGTGGGCTGTAGGTAAATTTCATTTGGGTTCCACTTGCCTGGGGCTTTCTCCTTGCTAACCAGCCAACGAGTGTGTTGATTTCCTTCTTGGACAGATCTCAGCTTAGCTGCCCATCATCTCCTAGGATGATTGTGCAACACTCTTCCAAGGCAGCCCCCCTGCCGCAGTTTCAACCTCTTCAAACCCATCTGGCATACAGAATCAGAGATCCGTTACTAAGTCTGACCTGTCTCTCACTTCCCCGTCACCTACAACAGGAAGTCCCAATCCATGGGCTAGCGATAGCAGGAAAAGCTAAACAAGACAGCATGGAGAGCACTAGCACCCATCCAATAAAGTCAAGACACGCCAACCCAAGTCTACTTGCAGCTGCATTCAGTTACTTGTATCTGTTCTTCTCTATCCAAGCAGAGTGTCTTGGGAAAAGAGATTGTCACCAGGGTCCCATGCAGCGCCAGGCTATTAGTGCGAGTGTCACATAGGTTTGTTAAAGGGAGCCTGGGGAAAGTTTTACTGAACTGGCCTGCGTAGTTTGCTCCGAGAATTCTGAAGCCATGGGGACAGATCTTTGGCTGGGCTGTTGAGACACCAGTTAGGACTCAGAATACGTGGGTTCAGTACCCAGCTCCGGCTCCTGATGACAGAGCCAGCGGCAATGGCTCACGAAATTGGGTTCCTGCCACTCACGTGGGAGATCTGGATGGAGTCCCCAGCGGGCATTTGGGGAATGAACCAAAGGATAAGAATGCTTTCTGTCTCTCAAATACAGAAAAAGAAAGCTGAAGTGAGGCGGGGAGAAATGGCTGGAGAGTTGGAGGTATTGGGGGCCTCTGGGATGTGAGGGAGTAGCTGAAGGCTCTGGGGGTGGCACCAGGGCCTCTGGCTCTAAGGAAAGGGAGGTAGAGAGGCCAGGCCAAGGAGTGGCTGCAGACGCTGGACGGCCTCAGCTCGCAGCTTGCCCTGGCTTTTGGTCCGCGGGAATTTCTCTGGGTGTTTGTCATTGAGAACAGACAGGCTGCTGTGGGAACCAGCTCCACCCACACCTGCAGGGCCCTCAGACCCTCTCAGGCTGCCTTCTTAGGACTCTTCCGAGGATCTTATCTCTGGGTGCACTTAAACCCAGAAGGGCTCCACAGGGCAGAGAGTTTTTGTCCTCAAAAGGAAGTCCCAGGTCCTTTGTCACCCGAATGGCATTTCCTCCTTATCTGACTGCAGGGTCACCCCAGCAAGCTGGGCTTTTACTCCTTCTGAGGCCCTGGGACTGGGGTTTGGGAAATTCAAACTGTGGACCAATCTCAGGTGTCAGTGCTGTGGCTTCCTTGGCCCCCCTGTAAACACAGACCCCTGGTAAACCGAACTGTTTTTAGGAAAAGAAATCGCTTTTCACTCTTACTCTCCTCATCTTGAATCGAACCCTTCCATTTCTAGAACACTGTTTTTTTTCTGACCCTTGTTAAAATGCTCAAAGGAATTCTCTGCTGTTGCCCCAAAGGCAAGATGCTTGGGGTATAAACTGAAAATCGTATGTTATCTCATGCTGGCTGGATTATCACAACACTATTCACAGATTCCAAGATAGGACATGGAAAATGATAATTAAACATGTGAGTATTAGTGTCTTGGCAAGCTTTCTACCTTCAAAGATCTTATTTTGTCTTTATTGTTTTCCTTAAAGATCCATTTGGTTATTTGAAAGGCAGAGTTGAGAAAGAGAGACAGAGAGAAAGGGGGAGAGAGAGAGGTCTTGCATCTGCTGGTTCACTCCCCAGATGGCCACAATGACTAGGGCTGGACCAGGCAGAAGCCAGGAGCCAGGAACTCCATTCAGGTCTCCCATGTGGGTGCAGGAGCCCAAGCAGTTGGGCCATCCTCCATTGCTTTTTCCAGGTGCATTAGCAGGGAGATGGGTGGGAAATGGAGCAGCCAGGACTCGAACCGGTGCCCATGTGGGATGCTGGTGTCCCAAGTGGCTCCAATGGCTTGCCCTTTGACCTGAGAAAAATGATGGAAATGTCTCTGGAAGGGCATTCATCAATCACAGCACTTCTCTTTAAGACAAAAGCCCTGGAAACAACCCAAAGAGAACACGCATCAGAAAAAGAACAGAGGAATCCCACGCGGTCTTTAAAAATAATGGTTTTGTTACATAAAGGAAGTAATCATCTTATTACAGTAAGATTTGCATACCATAGGAGAAGCAAAATTACAAGACAGAATATATACCAAAAAAGTCACTTTTGCTAAACTGTGTGCAGGCACTTTAAAAGCCCAGAAAGATGTTAAACATGCGAGCAGGAGTTAGCAGCAGGAGTTGGAATGTTAGCTATTTTTGACAGCCATCTCTCCACACTGTCTGAGGATGTTATCACAGCGCCTGGCTGGCATCACATTGGGAAATACAGGGTGGAACATTGACACCAGGACTTGGTGAGGTCCCTCCACAAGACACCTGCTCTGAGACCCTGGGGAAGAGCGGAGTCTGTGCCAGGGGCCTGCTCACCCAGGATTTCTTTTTAAAGATTAATTTTTACTTGAAAGGCAGCTATAGAGGAAGGGAAAGAGAAAGAGAAAGAGAAAGAGATAGACATAGACATGATAAAGATAGATAGAGAGAGAGAGAGAGAGAGAGAGAGAGAGAGAGAGAGAGATCTTCCATCTGCTGGTTAACTCCCTAAATGGCCACAATGGTTGGGGTTAGGCCAGACCCAAGCCAGGATCCTGGAACTCCATCCGGGTCTCCCACAGGCGTGCAGGGGCCCAAGCACTTGGGCCATCTTCCATTTCTCCTTTCCCAGGCGCGTTAGCAGGGACTTGGACTGGAAATGGAGCTGCCGGGACTCGAACCGGCATTTACATGGGAAGCAGGGGTCGCAGGTGGCAGGTCAGACCACTGCTCCATGACACCCCAGGTATTCAGCCATTGTCTGGGCTCTGGTGAGCGGTTGAACTGCAGAATTGCACATTCCAGCACCAAGCAGTCCAATCTCTGTCTCGGGCTCCATGTCTGAGACGATACGGAGAACTCTGGCTTTAGGAAGTGTGGGGTCTCGTCTACTTTGGACACCCTGGTGAGCTCAAGGTCAGCCCAGAGCATATCCTGGGAAGCTGAGTTCCACTGCAGGTTACAGAAGCCCCAGGGAGTGGGTCGAGTCCTTCCCTGTCTATCCTGGCTCCCCAAAGCCACTCAACACGAATTCACAGAGCCGGCTGGGGAAGAGTCTAGCCGTGCTAGGCAGCGCTTTCAAAACCAAACAAAACTCGACTTAAAACAATAAGCCTGCCCTTGATGTTGATCAGGAAGGAGATCTCTCACTAAGTCTTGCCTAATTTTGGAATTTTCAAAGTAATGCTTCGCATGTGGGGCCAGTTATTTTATAATAAATAAATGGTTCCAGTGATTTCTCCTTAGACTCCATAACAAGCTCTTTTTTTTTTTTTTTTTTTTTGGTTTGTGGTTTGTTTCCACAGCAGTAGTGTGATATACTTCCTCCGTGTTCTCCAGCCAATGGGAAGGAGTCTCCAACTAAACCTGGGTGCAGCCCTGGCTGGGGTGACTTGCCCAATTTCCTCTTCCCTGGAGACCGCCCCTTGTGTGCATTCCCGGCAGGGGAGCCTCCCAGCCGGGTGCTCCAGACAGAGAAACCAAAGGGCACCCAGTGATGGAATGAAGCAAGGGAGAGATGCTTGTCTCTGTGGGCTGGAGTGTGGACAGGAGGTGAAGAAGGGCCTGGGTTTTATGTGTCCTGCTTCTCTGTGTGATGTCTTGTGGACATGTGATAGAAACTGGCATGGATGGTGCACCTGTAGCATGCCTGAGACTGTCCCCAGAGCTTTACAGAGGCAGCCTGCTGAGGCCAGCAGTGACCCTAGGCCCTTGGGACAGTGACGTCAATTTACCGGGAGAGAAAGCTGTGGCTTTCTTTCTGCAGAAGATGAAGAAGAACGGGGAGGCATAGGTAGTGGGGTGGAATGCAGAGGTTTTACTTTTAAGATTTATTTTTATTTATTTGAAAGGCAGAGAGAGAGAAAGAGAGAGAGAGAGAGAGAAAGAGATCTTCTACCTGCTGGTTCATTCTCAAAATGGCTGCAATGGTCAAGGCTGGGCCAGGCCAAAACCAGGAGTCAAGAACTCCATCTGGGTCTCCCATGTTGGGGGCAGGGGTCCTCCTCTGTGATGCAGACACAATAGCAGGGTGCTGGATCAAAAGCAGAGCAGCCAAGACTTGGCTGCACCCGGCTGGGAGGCTCACTTGCCGGGAACGCACACAAGGGGTGGTCTCCAGGGAAGAGGAGATTGGGTAACTGATCTCTGGATACGCATGGTGGCTTCTGTGATGTCACGGCCACCCAGGAGGGGAACCAAGTTGGCACAAGGTCCAGGGCTGAACAGGACCCCACGTGAGCACTTGATGAGCTTGTTGGCTTTCATGCAGAGGCCCTGACCTGCCCTCGCTTCCCACCTGTGCTCTGGAGAAGTGGACCCTCGGACACATGGCCAGGCCGGGAATGTGACTCAACCTGGAACAGCAACTGGCCAGTGTTGCCCCTGTTTTCTCTGGCTGTCTCTGGTCTGTGCTCACTGTGCTATTTAGCCATGGATTTCTTCTTCTTGCTTTGTTCCCCATGGTTCTTTGCTCTCACCTTCTTCATCTGAGGAAGCATCACCATTCCCACAGGCAGGATGCCTGCCCCAAGAGCTCTTAGCCTGCTCCCAATCCCCCTGTGTGCTGGCTCTCGCCCTCCCCCCTCCTCCCCCCAGGACTTGGGAGAGCTGATCACACACCTGTTTACTCGCTAATGTCTGGCTACGTTTTGTCACCAGGACTCCCATGATGCTTGTGCCGAGAGATATCCCATAACACAATTTTCTAGTCAAATGCCTTTTGAAAGGTCCCAGGGCTGGCACTGTGACCCAGCAGATTAAGCATTTGCCTGTGACACAGACACCTAATATGGAGGCACCAGTTTGAATCCCAGCTGCTCTGCTTTTGATCCAGGTTCCTGCTAATGCGCCTGAGAAGGCAGCAGAAGATGGCCCAAATACTTTGGCCCTTGATACTCACATGGAAGCCCCAGATGAAGCTCCAGGCTCCTGGTTTCTGCCTAGGCCAGCCCCGGCCATTGCAGCCATTTGGGGAATGAACTCATAGATGAAAGTTCTCTCCCTCTCCCTCTGCCTCTCCCTCTGCCTCTCCCTCTCCCTCTCCCTCTCCCTCTGCCTCTCCCTCTCCTTCTCCCTCCCCCTCTCCCTCTCCCTCTGCCTCTCCCTCTCCCTCTGCCTCTGCCTCTGCCTCTCACTCTGCCTCTCCCTCTGCCTCTCCCTCTCCCTCTGCCTCTCCCTCTGCCTCTGCCTCTGCCTCTGCCTCTCCCTCTGCCTCTCCCTCTCCCTCTGCCTCTCCCTCTCCCTCTGCCTCTCCCTCTCCCTCTGCCTCTCCCTCTCACTCTGCCTCTGCCTCTCCCTCTCCCTCTCCCTCTGCCTCTCCCTCTGCCTCTCCCTCTCCCTCTCCCTCTGCCTCTCCCTCTTCCTCCCCCTCTCCCTCTCCCTCTCTCCCATTCCTTCTCCCTCTCCTTCTCTCTCTGCCTCTTTGTAACTCTGTCCTTCAAATAAATATTTAAAGAAAAGTCCCAAATTTGTCTCAGCTGAGTTGGCAGGAGAGAGGATTTCCATGCACAGGCAGGTGTGGTGGGGTTCAGGAGGCATCTATTGGAGTCCATGGAGTTATGGCCCTTAGGGTTTCCAGCCAGGGGTGTGCAGGGAGACCAGGACATGAGAAGGGAGAGGGAACTGTTCTGCTGTGCCAGGAGCACGGCCATCGACTCCTTCCTCCTGGAGTTCACCTTCCTGAAAAGTGCTTGGGAAAGACCTTGCTGAAAGTCTGCCCAGAAAGCTTAAAGCTGAAGGCAAAGGTCGAGTCGACTCTAGCCTCATGGGATAAGCCAAGTGCTGGCCTGGTCATATTGATAAAATGTGTTCTGAGAACTTGTTCTACTCCAGGAACCTGTGCAGAGCAGACACAGGGCGATTGCTGTTGATTGGTGGGACAGAAGTGGTAGTAGCCCGGGGTCGGTGTTGGCACGGTGGGTTACACTGCCGCTTGTGATGCCTGTGTTCCATACCAGAACACTGGGTTGAGTCCTGGCTGCTCTGCTTTCAATCCAGCTCCCTGCTAAGGCGCCTGGGAAAGGAACAGAAAGCGGTCCAAGTGCTTGGGCCCCTGCGACCCACATGAGCGATCCTGATGGAGTTCCTGGCTGCTGGCTTTTGCCTAGCCCAGCCCCAGCTGTTGTGGCCATTTGGGGAGTGAACCAGTGGACAGATGCTCTCTCTTTCTTCTCTTCCCCCCTCTCCCTGTCACTCTGCCTTTCAAATAAATTCATAATTTAAAAAAAATTTATAGAAGAGATAGCAGCAGCCGTACCTACAATAAGAATGATTGACAACATTAGTGTGCCCCTGTGTTGCCAGAGACCATCCATAGAGGATGAGGGCCTCTATTTTCATTTTTTAAAAGACTTAGTTACTTATTTGAAAGGCAGAATGAGAGAGAGAGAACGAGAGAGCATCTTCCATCTGCTGGTTCACCCCCCAAATGGCTACTATCACCAGGCTAAAGCCAGGAGCCAGGAGCTTCCTCCAGGTCTCCCGTGTGGGAGCAGAGACTCAAGCACTTGGGCCATCTTCTGCTGCTTTCCCAGGTGCATTACCATGGAGCTGGATTGCAAGTGGAGCAGCCAGGACTCGAACCAGCACCCATATGGGATGCTGGCTGCACCCAGCGCCGGCCCCCTCTCCCTTACTCATGTTCAGAAGCGCCCTCTTGAGTCAGGCACTGCTGCCCACACTGGGCAAGTGGAAGAGAAGCCACAACACAGGGGGTTTGAGTCACCTCCCCAAGGTCACCTCCCATCTGTAAGATAAGACATCAGGTTGTGGCTTCGTGACTCAAACACCCCCAGCGAGACAGAGCCAGCATTCCTGCTGTGCCTTCTGCTCAGTGCTCCGTTCTGTCACAGAGAGGAAGGCGGCACTGTGACTCGGATCTGGACCCTTTCGAGGCTCATCTTTGAGAGCACAAAGTCCCTGGAATAGCATCAAAGCTAAGCCGCCCAAGGTCGAGCTGCGTGCGAGTCCGGGCCGCCTGGCTCCAGCTCCGTGAGTATCACAGCTTCAGAGGAGGTTCCCTGATGACCCTGGTAAGCCCTAACCTCCCTGAAGAGCCCACCACTATGAGGCTGTGGGTCTTTTGCCTTCTAATAAACACCTCCTATCTGGGGAGGGCTCCTGTCATCCCCAGGACCATTCGGCTCTTGAGATAAGTGGCACAGGACTCTCCGGCCAGCAGCACCAGTGAGAGCTTCTGTTAGCTTTCCCACGTCCAGAATATCAAGAAACACATTTAGGAAACTTAAAATCACCTCTTTGAGATAAAGGAGCCTAAGAATAACCCACGGTGGTGCTGTGCGCACGCCTGGGCAGCAGACTCACTTGTCTGTGTGTCCTCCATGAACCACAGCTGCAGATCTCAGGCAAGAAGCTGTTCCCACCTCTGCTACCTTTTACTCAGCCGGCGCTGCCCTGGACCCCAGCGGAGGAAGCCGGGTGCAGGTATAAAACATGCCCTGGGCTGCAAAGACTCATTCCCAGAGACAGACAACACAAAGCAAAGGCAAACGATACCGCTAAGGGGAACCCTTTTGACAGAGGTTAGGATGAGATGTGGGAGAGCCGCAGCCCACATCAGAGAGTCTGGGTTCAAGTCCCAGCTCCACCTCGGATTCCAACATCCTGCCGATGTGCACTCTGGGAAGAAGCAGGTGGATGGTTCAAGTACTTGTGTCCCTGGTACCCACATGGGAGATCCAGATTGAGTTTGTGATTCCTGGCTTCAGCCCTGGCTGTTGTGGGCATTTGGGGAGTGAAACAGTAGTATCTCTCTCTCTCTCTCTCTCTCTACCTTTCAAATAAAAATGAAAAAAAAAAGCACTAATTGATTATCACAACAGATATAATTAGTAATTTCATATTGGTTACATAAACATATTGCAATATGCTGGATAGGCAACAATTCCCTGGCATCCACTGGTTCCAAGACCCACATGGATACCAAAATCTGAGGCTATTTTGATTGGAGAATAATGACAAGCTTAAAAAAAAAAAAAAAAAAAAAAAAAAAAAAAAAAAAAAAAAAACGAGTCTGGACACGTTCAGTACAGACGCAAGTTTTTTTCACCCGTGTTTGGTTGGATCAGAGGATGTGGCATTTGTGGACTTGGAAGGCTGACTATAACTGGGTTAGCTAAAATGATTATTAAAACCTTAAAACCAATATGGCTATGAACTGGATTCGGCCAGATGGCCCCTGTGTGTTTAACACAAGGATGTTATGACTTGAGAGGAGGCTGATTGGGCACATGAAATGCCACTTTGCTGGGCCGACTCTGATGGGCTGATTCCATGCAGGGGGGTTGGCCTTACGTCAGGACCCAGGAAGTGGAGTCCTGTGGGCAGAGTTAATCTTCTGAATGCTTTTGGAATTCACTACCAAGTTCATTACTTGTGTGTTAGCCTCTAGGCAGAAGGAATTAAAACTTAAAAAAAAAAAAAAGAAGAAGAAAAGAAAAGAAATCTGCAGTGGAGAAGCAGATCAAAGGCAGCTGAACTTGGTCAGTGGCGGCAGGATAAATATTATTTCATGGCTCAAACAAATCTCTTGGCTGCCTGGGCAAAGCATGTTGATAAGGCACTTTCATGTCGCCTGCACCCACGCCCCGTGCCCCCAACCCCGGAGGGGCCTCTTGTGATATTTTAATACCCAGGAAGCACAATCGGTCATGGGACTAGTGCGGGGATGAGGCGGGATGTCCAGGCGGAACCCACATGCGTTGTGTGTCTCTGTTGGCCGCTCACCACCAGGAGGGTGGGGTGTCTGGTGAGGTCCTCCCAGGCATCGGAGGCTGCAGGACCGCAGCTGTGGAATTTTCCAACCCTATCACTGCCAGGGAGATGACTTCAAGGAGGGCACTTTTGAGAATGCCATGCCAGGGGGGACCCCAGGAGGAAGCCTCAGTGCTCTGAGTGCAGGGACACAGTGCCTGGATGCATGCAGAGAGAGAGAGATTGTCCATCCGCTGGTTCACTCCCCCAGATGGCCACAGCCAGGGTTGGGCCAGGAGGAAGCCAGGAGCTAGGAGCTTCTTCTGGGTCTTCCATGTTGGGGCAAGGGCCATCTTCAGTGGTTTCCCAGGCCATCAGTAGGGAGTTGGATCGGAAGTGGAGCAGCCAGGACTCGAACCGGCGCCCATATGGGATGCCGGCAATGAAGGCAGTGTCTTAACCTACTGCGCCACAACATCAGCTCCCAGTCCTTTAAATGACCTCCACTCCAGTTCTTTTCTCTGATCTTTTTTGAGATAAAGCCGGCAGAACCAGAAACTGGTCACAAGTGAGCAGCTTCAGGCTCCATGATTGCAGGAGGGGGCGTGAGCTTATGAAGCTCTTCATGATCTGGACGCTTGCAGGGGGGCGATTTCAAAAACTCTATGGGAAATGCAATTAAAACGTAAGTTTCTTAATGGTGCAACAATTTTGATAATCTATGCATTTTTTATAGCAGGCATTTTCTGTGCAATTTCTGAAGATCTCATAGATTTCAAAATTTTGTACCCAAACAAACATCTTTTAATTCTGCTTTCCATGGACCTTTTGACAAATCCTTGTACATGGCTCCCTGGCTAAGTACTTTCAGAGACTGCCTCATCCTTTGGCTTTGAGTGAGAAAAAAAGCATGTTGTACTCAAAGCTGGCGAAAAGATGACCCAAGGCAGATCTAGGTACAGTTTTATCTGCTTTTAAACCAGGGAGATAAAGCAAGCTCCTGGGCCAGCGCTCTGGCGTAGCAGGGAAACCTGTTGCCTGTGGTGCTGGCATCCCAAATAAGTGCCGGTTCAAGTCCCAGCTGCTCCACGTCTGATCCAGCTCTCTGCTGTGGCCTGGGAAAGCAGTAGAAGATGGCCCAAGGCCTTGAGTCCCTGCACCCTTGTGGGAGACCCAGAGGAAGCTCCTGGCTTCGGACTGGCGCAGCTCCAGCTGTTGCAGCCAGTTGGGGAGTGAACCAGCAGACGAAGATCTCTCTCCTCGCTCTGTCTCTCCTTTCTCTGTGTAACTCTGACTTTCAAATAAATAATAAAAGAAAAGAAAAAAAAACCAGGCTCCTGAAAACCCCAAGAGATGGTCTAAAATACATTTTGGGGGATGATGCATCATCTAGAAATAAGTCTGACTATGTAGAGAAAAGAGAGAAAAAAAAAAAAAGAAAAAAAAGTAAAAGAGCTGTTGGCTCTCCAAAAGGAAGATGCAAAAGAAGCATTTAACTTCTTTTCCATTCTCTTCTGTGATGGGAGGATAGCAACCAATTCTCGGTGCTGTGCCCCTGATTACATGCTGAAGAATACAAGGTAAAAATAAATTCAAATAACTACCCCCAAAATGCTAAACCGAACTCTGTGGCTTGGCTTGCAATTCAGGGCTTATGTTTAAAAACTTATTTTTAAAAAGAAAAGTTATGCAGTGGAGGGAGCAACCACTGAAAATTAGTAACTCCGTGCCAACTTCAGTTCCTGACCAGCTAACTGTCTGGCAAGCGCATGCATGTTCCATGGCCCGCAAAGGCCAAGCAGTGGCCTCGGGCTGCGCATGTGCACACTCGGAGCAACGCGCCCCGCCGGCCGAGGCTGGGCTGTTCCTGTAGCTGCCCCAGGGTTGGCTTCTGAGCCGCAGACGGAGGCAGAAGCAGGCTGTAGCCCTGTGTTGGTGGAAGGGGCAGGTGCTGGCCCACGTGGCCAGCAAAGGCACTGGAGGAGCCGAGCAGGTGCGGCAGCTATAGGAGCCTGGGCAGCTGTGGGCACACCCAGTGTCCTTTCTGAGTGAGATCAGCCTGCCCACCTGCCCAGGGCATTGGGTCGGAGTTGGTGGGGAGTGGGAGCCCTGGGACTGCCTCCGTGAGATAGAAATGGTGAGGCTGCACACCCCCTGACCCTGTCACACAGGAAGGAGCCAGTGCAGGACACCCTGACCGGGAACCTTGCCCCGCTTGTCTCTTTGTGCCAGCCCCTGAACAGCATGCCGCACGAGGCGAAGGCACCAGTGCATGTTATCCCGAGCTCCTTGGTGCTTGCTTTGGAAAACGAGCTACCTGCTTGTGATTTGCCCCAAGGCCCCTCCCAGGGATGGAACTGGAGAACAGCCTGCCGCTTGAGTCCTCAAGAGACCCGCATGTGGTCGATTGAAAACCTCCTCCCCACCAAGTCTGTCGGCTTGTGCCAGCAGTCTCATGACCCTTCCGTTAGAGCAAAAACTATGCTAAACCCAGAAAAAAAACTATGTGGGTTTCCCAACAGTGATGCGCACCAGGGCCATAGTGAGAGGTTGATTCGGGGGATAATCTTCCATATACTCAGAGCAGGAAGAAAACCAGTGAATTCAAGAGGAGAGGAGACTGCAAAACCAGAAAACGAGCAAGCAAAGCGACACAGGGCAGGCATCTGGTGCAGCCATTAAGAGGCTGCTGGAGAGCCTGGGTTCAAGTCCTGGCTCTGGCTGGTGACTCTCGCTTCCTGGTAATGCACACTCTGGGAGAGAGCAGGTGATGGCTCATGTGCAATGAGAGACCTGGATTGAGTTCTGGGCTCCTGACTTTAGCCTGGACATTACAGGCATTTGGGAAAATAAGTCAACTAATGGGAATCATTCTCTCTCTCTCTCTCTCTCTCTCTCTCTCTCTCTCTCTCTCTCTCTCTCTTCTGCTTCTCAAGTAAATAAAAATTTAAAAAGAAATCAGCAATGACCTACTGGAAAATGCCAACATGACAGACTCCCATTCAAGAGCTAAAACTGCTAATGACATGTGTCAATCATATTGCCCAAGTTGGGCAAGGTCAAAACATGATTCTCACAATGGGCGCTGAGTTATTGTTATGTCTTCACTTAGGATCCTTGGAGATAAATTCACTTGACTGCTACAAGCAAAACCTGACAGCACTGACCACAAATCTGGAAATGTTGATGGCTCTTTGCTACATAAATGGCTCTAGATCTGTAATTCTCATCCAGTGGGCCAGTGGGCCAAGGGGAACCCAGGAAATGTCTGGTTACATTTTTGGCTGTTGCAACTGGAATTGGGGTGCTCCTAGTATCTGCTGGGAAAGAAGCCAGGATGGTGCTAACAGTGCTCGGAACAGTCCCCATATTCTCCCTCTAAGCCCAAAATGTCAGTGGCATGGAAGTTGAGAAAACCCGGTGTGGCCCATGGCAGAACCAAAGAAAGGGACAGCACTACGATCCTGGTAGGATCCTTCTAGACTTTTCACTGCCAACAGAGGCGAAATGTTCTACACTGAGAGCTCCATCTGCCAGTCTGACTCTCACTGGTTGCTCCTGTCCCAAGAGGCCAATTAAAAAAAAAAAAAAAACAAAAAACAAAAACCTACCATCTATGCATCCCTCAGCTTCTAAGCAGTAACAGTTCAGTCTTGAAGATACAGATTCATGAAAACTGCTCGAACCTCAAACCATTTTCCTAGGCTCAGATCAGCAGGTGTCTTGCAATGCAGCACAGAACACACGAGCCTGCCCCAGTGGAAAGTCACAGACCTCATGTCATACTCGATCGCCCCTCCCCAAGCCGGCAGAGCTTAGCGAGGAAGGCACAGCTTAGCTAGGAAAGCCGGGTTAGCAATGGGAGGATGGAACGTTCTAGATCAACTTGATGCTACTTTCAGATCTAAAAATATCGCCCAGAGGAGCGTGACGTATGTACTAAAACCTTGTAGTAGCCTTGTTTCTTTCACCGGTTTCACCAGTCCCTTGGTTTCACCTGTCCTCAGCTGGCCTCTGCCTACCTCGGGTGGCCAAGACACACAGTGGTCATTGCCACGTGTCTGTCAGAGGTTCCCAAAGGATCCCCTCCTACAAGATAGGAGCTCAATGGGCTCTGACCGCCATCACCTTAGGCAAGCAGCCTCACTCAGGAGTGCCACCTACTGGAGAAAGGGAAAAGTGCAGAAAGCAGTCATCACTCAAGGGGCAGGACCTAGAGATTCTGTTCTGAATTTGCAAGGCTGCTCACAACACGTTCTCACGTGCGTCGCTTGGGCCCCGACAACATGGCTGGCTCCACTTGGATTTTTAAAATTATTCTAGATCAGCTGTAAAAAAAAAGTGGTACAAACTCTAACCAGGGATCCAAAATGAAAATAGAAATTAGTGTTCATTTTCACGGGTCAGGCAGGTGGACTGACCGTGGCTGCCCAGGAGCCGATGAGAGAGGGCCTCTGAGAATGTCCCAGTGTCTCTGGGGCTGCCCATGGTCTACCAGGGAGGAAAGACACTGCAAGGCCCCGCAGCCCAGCTAACGGAAACCCAACTCTGCTTTGTCATGAATTCTATCGTGGAGTTACTGTCCAAAAATATTTCCCTCTATGATAGACACGAACTAATCCACAGGTCTGAAAATTACAATTCTTTTCACCTTTATTATTATTATTATTTCTCTGTTTCCAAGTAGGACTCTAGGTTCTTTTGAAGCCTAGGTTACACCCAAATGAGTCTCTCCTTTAGAATTCCTACCTGGAGCAAGTTTGGAAACCTGAGCTTCTGCAGGTCTAATGTATACCCAAGTAGGTAGGAGTTTGGCATTGGAGCCTTTATTTACATTTTTTTTCTCCCCGGGCAGAAAAGAGTCAGGCTTGGAGCTACTGATATTGAATTAGCTGTCATCACAGTTATGGTTTGGTGAGTTCCCTCCACATGCAAGGCTCTCGGCTTTCTAGAACCATCCTCACTGCATCCTCTGAGATAGTCATTGTGCCCATTTTGCAGTTGAACAAATGGAGGCCCCTAACAGAGGCCTAATGATGCGCCCCAGGTGATCTTTTCAATGATAAGAGCTCTTGATTGTGACACTGTCTTGTCTCCTGAACAGAGTCAGCTTCCAGGACTTCCAAGACAAGCACGAACATTTCTGAGCACATGGAATTGGGGGCAAGTCACCTGTGGTGCTGTCACCGTGGCCCAGCTTGGACTCTCCCGAGAGTCCCCTCAAGCGAGAACAGCGTGGTGGGGACGGTGCACACAAGATGGTGTACTCCGGAAGCCAGGGAGGAAGCCGTGAGCAGACTGGAGGGGAGCAGCCAGAGGCTGGAGGGGCTCCGCAGACCATGACCCTGACCATAACTCGAGGTGCCAGTGTTGTGGGCTCACATCTTTGACCCCTCACTAATGAATATTAAGACAGTAAATGTCGCTTGAATAAATGTTAATAACCCAGAAGCTCTGTAAATGAAACTTCATGCCTCTAGCAAATTAAATTATCATAATTAAGTTTAGCTGTGAGAACAGTCCATGGGAGGGGAGGGGAGGGAGGGAGGGCTGTGTTCTGAAACCTCATTTTTGGTTTTCTTTCCCCAAAAGAGCATCCGGCCAGAGGGAACTTCAAATGTGAAGACATACCGCAAAGAATGCATTTTCTGTTCCTACCTCCGTGCCTTATTGAAACTCCATTCACTGCTTCTCTGGCGAGTTCCCTCCTGCAACAATCGAGCCACTGTCCCCGAGACTTGGCAAGGGCCCTGGACATAACCAACAGCAAGGGAAATGTTTTAACAGCCCCATTAATACGGCAACAGAGCTTTATTGTTGTCAAACAGACACTTAGAGCAAAGCGGCTGCCGCCTCCCCAGCCCACCTGCTCTGGGCCAAGTTCCTCCCCCCAAGGCGGAGGATCAGCCCTCCCCAGGAGAGCGGGGACCACAGTGCGCGCGGAGAGCTGGAGTCTGCCATTCAGACTTGGCGAGAACCGGGCTTGAGTCCGGATCCTGCACACAACATCCGTGATCTGTGCCAAACGGCTTCATTTTTTTCAAGTCTGATGTGCTTAACACTTTGCCTAGTGCATAGTAAACACTCAGTGAATAGCAGCGCTTTTGACGTCTTTGGTATTTCTTGCCATATGTTACATAGCACACCTGGTAAAGATACAGGTTGATATCACGTCTAAGCTTGCAAACACCACCCACATCGAAATACAGAGTATCTCTGACACCTAGCCCCTTGCTCATCACACATGCCCCCATTCAGAGAAAACGACCATCCCCCAAACTGCAGCTGGACTTCTAGAACTTGCTGGAAACCCCAGGATTCAGTGTACGCTCTTTGAGTCTGGCTTCTGCCACCCTGCGTTTTGCCCCCGTGCATGCGTGTGGCTCTGTGCGTCTCTGCGGGCTACTCTGCCTTGTCGGGCGGTGTTCTGTTGGGAGGCCACGTCACCACCTATTGGCCCACGTGTCTGTTGGTGCACACATGGATTATTTGCAGCTTGGGGGTCTTATGAGCAAAGCTGCTGGGGACTTTCCTGGAAGTGTCTTCAAATTTTTTTTAACAAGACTAGAGTGTAAGGTCTGTTTCCCTCATTTTTGGATGAACTATGTTCTCTTCTGCATTTCGCATATGTCACTTCTGTGACAGTTATACTCAAACGCTGGCCACGGCGGTCTCTGATTTCTTGCACCGTGTCTGTATCTCACCTTAGATTGTCTCCTTTGGCTTAAGAAGGAAAGATGTGTCACAGGCAACTGGAGAGCTGTGTGCAGGCATTTGTGATGAGTGGCTTGAAGCAAACAGATGGAAAATGATTTGATTTTAAAGCATCCACAAACCATCCACTCTTCCTCCTCTCAAAAAGCTATGTCTTTGGACTAAAAGCTAAGCCAATGAATGTATTCTGGGAGAAAATAAAGGTGAGTTTGATGTGCATTTTGCTCTCAAAGGCTTCTAATCTGCAAGGGGGACATTCTCCATGCTTGTGGGGAGCCGGCCCCCACAACCGCTGTCTTCTGCCTGCCTGCAGACTGATGTGAAGTAATACAACCAAACGTTCCCACCGTTCCAATGTGCGCAAACAGAGAGGCTATCAAAAGCACAGTACATACCCTCGAGGACACTCTAAAACAGGGGGCTGCGGTATGTGATATGCCGTGGAAGCCTCGGTCTCTCTCTTCCTAACTGCCTCATTGACCGCTTGCTCCTACACTGTTCTTAGGGTGGACCGGTAGTCAACGACGGGTAAGCACTCGCAGGCTTCTCTAGCGACCTAAGACAGAGGGCAGGACATGCTTCCTGTATCCTTGATGACGGGTAAGCAGAGTAAGCGCTGCGGGGCACCTAAGACAGGCACGAGTCCACGCCATTCAACGTTTAACGCGAGGGACTTGTAGGGGATGGATCCTCCCCTGCGGCCCTCTGGACAGTGTAGACACCGGTTACCATAAACACCAGGCCATTCTTGTACAAACAAGAAGGGGAAGATGTCGGGGCCAGTGGCCCTGGCCCGACATGAGATGCAGCAGGCTGAGGCTGTCCCTTATCTAATCCTGTTTCCAAGACTTTTCGTCCCATATTCCTGCAGGCAGGATGTGACTTCTGATGAAGGTCTATAATGTTCTTTGCACTATCTGCAGAGCTTGTACCCTGATCTTTGCTACTTTGTAAACTTGTTTCGTTCCTGTGCTATGCATGATTGCACACAATAAATGTTATCTGTATGGGGCCTGGGGTATATATCCTTGTGTTTCTTGGTGCTCGCTGCTGGAGACTGAAGGGTTTCCTTAGGGAGACTGCCTCCAGTCCCTCATCGCCGGGCCCCCTACTTTGGCTTGGAACGTGATGAGGCAATAAACGTGGTAATAAATTGACTAAGTGCTGCGTGTCTCCGTGTGGTTTGTCGGGTGGCCTCCGACACATGCTCAGTCCTAATGTCACAAGGAGCAAACGTGCTCATGGCAAGCAGAGAAATTCAGACAAAATCCCATGGAAATCGCCAGCACCAAGCCGCAGGAGTCGCCTTCCCCAAGCACAGCATCAGCCCAACGCCCCCAGCCCTGTGGCAGATAGCACAGCGCCAATACCCTTGGCAGTGAAGAGTTTAAATCTCACACTCAGAACCTGCAGAGGTCCTCCAAGCAAAGCTGTGGATGCACACTTTACAGGGCGGGGGTGGGGAGTTGAAAAGTGCTCTCGGCAGGCCACGGAGAGCGTTGCTTCCAACTGATTTGCACAGAAGTGAACACTTCCAATGGCTTTGTCCTCAGTGTCCAGTTAAAACCCCGTTGACCTGGGGTTCATCTGGAGACAACACAGTAGGGCCTTGTCTTTCTCTGAGCCACAAGGCAGGAAACTGAGGCACAAAGAAATTGGATGCATTTAGAAGAAAGCTCCAAATAACAGATGCATTGGTTTGAAAAGTCGGTGGGGGTGGGGTGGGCGTGGGGGCATATGGTCTAGCAGTTAGGATGCTCACATTTCACACTGGAGTGCCTGGGTTCGATTCCTGCCTCTAGCTCCTAATTCCAGCTTCCTGCTAATGCACACCCTGGGAGGCAGCAGTGATGGTCCAAGTGCTTGGGTTCCTGCCATCCACATGGGAGACCTGGAATGAGTTCTCAGCTCTTGGTTCTGGCCCTGACCTGGTTCCAGCCATTGTAGGCTTTTGTGGGGGCGGGGAGTGATCCAGTCCACAGGAGCTCTGTCTCTCTGCCTCCCAGATTTAAGAGAAGAAAGTCAATCCTGTAAGATCCAGCTGCTCTCACTGCATAGAGCAGAGGGTATGAGTCTAGACTCGGACAATAAAATCTCTCTCTCCCAGCAGGACTTTTACTACACCCTATGTGTTGGAGGCTTCTGCCCGGCCTGGGTGTGTCCAGAACGCCCGCCCACCCTCTGCCCACAGGACTCCCACTGACGTACATGGCAGCTCTGTCTTCCAAACGCACGGCCCCAAATAGGTCAACACAGGAGGCTGTCACACAAGGACTGTCTTTCGAACTCCCATGTGTGGCAGCCCCCGGAGAAGCTCAAATATTTAATCCTCTGCTCTAATTAGTCCTTAGTTAGCAATGCCATTCCATTGCAACATGTGCTTCTGGTTGCAGCCGTAGTGATGTTTCTCCAAGAGAAATTCTTTTTTTTTACCTGCAGGTTTTATAAATGAAGAGATGAGTGCAGGGTGGGCATCACCTCCAAGCTCCAAGGAAGAATTCAGAGAGGCAAGGAAAATGCAAAAGGCATCCGGGGCCATGCCAGTGGGACAGTCCTGAGCTGTGCTGTGTGCTCTGGGCGCCAGCTCTGCTTCCTGTGTCGGCAGCCCACAGATCTTCAACATCGTGTCATGTTTTCAAGGGTGACGCTTTGGCCCCAGTAAAATGAAAAGTGAGAAGGCTAGTGTTGGCGCAGTGGCTAAGATTCCACTTGGGATGCTTGCATCCCACATCAGAGCGCCTGGGTTCCAGACCCAGCTCTGCTCCTGACTCCAGCTCCCTGCTAATGTGCACCCTGGGAGGCAGCAGCGGTGGCTCAAGTCCTTGGGTTCCTTCTGCCGATGTGGGAGACGGGGAATGAAGCAGCAGATGGGCACTCTCTGTCTCCATCTCTCTACCTTTAAGACAAAAAAAGAAAATCCAGAGCTAAGCATTTAATAATAAGAGTGTCCCTAGCAAAGGGAACAGTAAACCAGCAGAACTGTTTCAACTGGCAGCTTTTGGGAGTTGTGGGGGGAGAGGGCAGGGGCACGGGAGGGAGAGGTTGAAATAGTTTGGAACATCAAGCAAAGGCTCTAGGGATTTAGAAACAGAGCTCTGGGCAGGTGCATGGGGTGCATTCATGCCCCACCCCCCACAACTTGACTGTCAACCCTTCCAGAACCTTCCAGAAAGGTTTCTGAGGCTGAGATGTCTTCCTGTGCTGAGACACCTGCCATATCCCATACAAACATGATACATTGGCCTGGTCCCACTCCATCCACCCACCCATTCTGCAAGACAGGTGTAAGTGGCCCCTGTTGGGGGATTAGAACTTCTGGTCTGAGAGCAGGGCGTCTGGTCCGCCCAGGGAAGGGAAGGTGGCTGAGTGGATTGCACAGCCTCCCTGACAGCAAGCAAAGCCAACCAGGGGTGCTCTGGTCAATAGCCACGGCAAAGGTGGCGCCACAGACACTTCCTTCAGCATCTGCCTCACTCATCCCCTGACAGGAGGTGACAAGGGAGGATTTGTCCAATCCCACTCTCACCAAAAGCTTTTGTAGTCCATGCGCAAAACAAGAGAGAGCAAGTAGCCAGCATCAGATGCCATGAAATGGATGTGGGATAGGCAGCCAGCTAGCTAGGTCTACTGAGCTGGAAGTTGCAAGCCCACATGTATCTCTAGCCCCCTACTTGTCAGTCAGAACATGCCCCCCCCCCCTTCCCAGGATGCATCTGCTTCATCTGGGACCTAAGCAGGAGGCACGCCATGAAAATATGGTTGTTGAGCTCCATGTGGAACTTTTGAAGGTGCCATATAATTCCCAGCATCACCCCTACTTCATAAAAAAAGCCAACAGTGGGGAGAGGATTCCCCTCCCCTCTCTCTCTCTCTCTCTCTCCCCCTCTCCATTACAGCTGGAGGTGCTACACAGGTACCTCCTCTGTCTCACTTTGAGCAATTTTCTGGCCCACTCAAGATGGGTATTTTTCCTTGTGGCAACCCCTGCTTATGCATGTATGTGTGTTCACTTTTGTACCTTAGACATGAGCTCACCTAGAATCCTTGCCTATGTGCAAGGCAAGAGCCTGGAGTAGAAACCAATACACCCCTAATCCACACCCAGAATAAAGAGCAATCCCATGGGACTGCCAAACAGCTGTAGGCAAATCCCTCAGCCCCTCCTCCCACACCAGTGACACCAGGAAGGGAACCCAGGAACAAGCCCCAAGTCACACAACTGCCTCCCCTCTCCCCTCGCCTTTGGAGGCAGAATCCCTTACCATGTTGGGGAAAAATGGCTTTTAGAAGGAGCAGGATTCAACTCACTTCTTACCTGTTGCATTCATTGGGCATGAGATGAGTGACTCTTCAACCTTCACTAGCCAGGAATTTAAAACTTGAGAGTTTGCAAAGGATTTTTACTCCTGCCACTGTTGAATTCTCAAGGTAGCTGTGCGAATGAGGACCCGAGCTTACAATGAAGGTAGCCAGGAGACTGGCCTCGTATGGTCTAGGTCAAGGTCAAAACAGGAAGCCAGGTGTGTTGGTGTCTTCAAAACTGCTGCTATTGAAGTTTTCCAAACCCAAGAGGAGCAGACACAATAGAGCATGCACCAATTTGCTTGTCCCTTGGCTGGAATCATGATTTTCTCCCAGATTTGCTTCATCTAACACAGTTCATACACTTCACGTCCTTTCATCCAAAAAGACCGAGATCTGTGCAGATTTCGAACCCAGCACCCCCTCACTGCTTCCTCGGTCCCCCATGTGCCCCACTTCCCCCCCCCCCCCCACATGCTGTACAGGACAGAAATCCTGGAGTAGGTGAGCTCCAAGTCCCCTCCTGCTCTGAAATCTGTGCATTCTGGTTTGGTAACCAAAGCCGCCTTTCCCCATGCATCTCCTTGTTCACTCTCCAAATGGTCTCAATGGCTAGGGCTGGGCCAGGCTGAAGCCAGGAGTCTGAGACTCCCTCCCTCTGGGTCTCCCACATAGGTGCAGGGGCCCAAGCACTTGGGCCATCTTCCAGTGCTTTCCCAGGCCAGAGCAGGGAGCTGCATTGGAAGTAGAGCAGCCGGGACTTGAGTGAGTGCTCATATGGGATGCCAGTGTTGGAGGCAGCGGCTTAACTAGCTGCACCACAGCCAGTCTCTGCTCTTATCTATATGTGTGCGTGCCCTTGGGGTGCTATCCTTAGGGGCCTTGACCTAGAGTGGAATCAAAGGCCTGGCGCCATGCCGTGGCCTGCTGGACTGGAAAGCCCACTGCAGGCTTGGACATGTTTCAGCCAACATACCCTCCACCATGCAAAGAAGCCACACCAGATACTGCCTTGAGGATTCTGGGGTCCAGGAGCCGTTTGCTGATCTTGCTGATAATTTGAGGACAAAGAACTCAGGTTTGGTTTTTCCACCCTGTAGGTGAATGGGCCCTTGCCCCTGGGGACCATCAGCCTGGTGGGCTTCCCCAGAAGAGGCTGCTGAGTCCTTTCTGGTGCAGTTAGAGGTGAAGGGACCGTCCCGGTCAGCGTGTCCCGGCTCTGCCGTGTCTCCTGGGGAGTGACACATTTGCTCTGGCTCTGGGGCATGCCGAATCTCCTTCTAGGTCGTGTCCCTGCCCAAAGGAGTCCACTTGCCATGCACCATGCAGGCTCGGCCTGCTGCCCTCTCTCTTTCTGGAATGATCAGTGCCAAGTCTACGAAGGCGCAAGGCAGCTCAAAGTGGAGGGGGCGGAGGGAGGGAACTAGGCAGCTCGCCTCTCCAAGGGAGCTACTGTTTTTCAGCAGTTGGAAGGAATTCGGGCTGGGACATATGAAGTCACCTGGAGTTGTCATTTCAAGCAGACATCACAGCTGCCAAACTGGGAGTTGACAAGAGCTGCGCTGCATATTACTTGGACGGACGCGTGGCTAAGTGGCTACACGATGGTTTCGGGAGGAATTACAGCAGGGGAAGCACTCAGGCAGCAGATTATTTACAACCTGTGCTTAATGCAAGAGCTTTTGCAGCCGTCAGTTAGCGGATAGAAGTACATACTCAAAGGCTAATGTCATCGCTCACATCGCCAGTGAAATAGGACCACGTGGGGCTTCAGCGGGACACCAAGAGCAGCGAGGCCCGTCCGGGCTGTTTAGGCAGTGAGCAGCTCTCTCCGGGAATAAATTACAGACTGCCCAGGCCAGCAAGGGGAGAACCCCATACAGCCAGAGTCCTGATCATTAACTTATTCAAAGCCAACGTCCCAGACCTCTTGCACGGATTCTGACTGTGTGTGTGCACAAAGCACGCTGTTTCATCCAAGTGGCTGCTCACCAGCTCTGGTTGACCAAGGGGATGATTCTGCTTTGGAAAACTGAACCCCAGATGCAGGGGTGGAGGGGACCTGGGTGTCCCTTCCTCATTCCGCCCTCTCTGCCAGACTCGCCTGTGGTAAAAACACTTTGTCTCAGAAATATCTGGTACCTGCTGTGAGATCCGTTTCAGCAAAAAAAAAAATAAAAAAAAATAAAAATAAAAATAAAAATAAATAAAAAAGAACTTCCTTAGACATTTTTATGGGTCCAGGGTATGGATCAAATGAGCTTCCTTACTTCTCTTTAGCCACAACCTCCCCCAGTGCTCGCAGGGCTGGTTTTTGTCAAAGATAGTTGTGGTTACAGCTCATTAATCATCCATCACCCAGGCTCACTGGGACAAGAATGCTGATAGCATCAGGGGCTCCAGCGAGCAGAGCCCCAGGCAGGAAGGATGGCTGGGGGGGAGGCGCCGTCTCTGTCTGTGAGACTAGAAGCCCCAACAGCCCAGCAGCTCTCTGCTGTGTGGCGCAGGCTAGAGGTTCCGGTCAGACAAAGGGGTCCTTAATACGTGAATACCAGTGGTGGCCCCAGCGCATCTAAGGTCCCGTGGTAGTGAAAGGCAGCAGAAGCAGTGGCAGCCTTCACTGGGATTCCATTTCTGGAGGCCAGCCGGAGCCACCTGTAGCCACCTGTGAGTTAAGTAGTTTGTGCGTGCACACACACACACGCACACACACGCACATGCATTCAGATACTCAGGGGAGGGCACACAGGGTGTGTGTATTGGCCATAATTTCTGCACCTCACGTTGGGCCACTGGTGTGGTCAACTAGAGTAATATTTTCTTTTCTTTTTAAAAAAATTATTTATTTATTCAAAAAGCAGGGTTACAGAGATAGACAGGGAGAGCTCTTCCATCCACTGGTTTACTCCCCCAAAGGCCACAGGACTGTACCAGGAGCCAGGAGCTTCCTCTGGGTCTTCTACATGGGTGGCAGGGGCCCAAACACTTGGGCCATCCTCTATTGCTTTCCTAGGAGCATTAAGAGGGAGCTGGATTGGAAGTGGAGCGGCCGGGATTCGAACTGGTTGCCCATACAGAATGCAGGCATTGCAGACTGTGGCTTAACCCATTAAGCTGCAACACTGGCTCCTAGAGTAGTATCTTCTAATTTGGGTAAAGTATCTATCTATCATCTATTATCTGTCTATCTGGCATCTGTCTGGGTATCTATCTATCAAATATTTATGTATTTATCATCTATCTACATCTATTTATGTCTTTATCTACCTATCATATATATTTTTTCCTCAAAGGAAAAAGTGGATAATAAATTGAAATACAGCGCTCTTCAGATCAGAACTTCCAATAAATGAATATCTACCTCTCTTCCAAAGACAGAGACTAACACGAGACTCGTGGTGTGGAGACCCAACTCCGTTTGTTTTTAAGACTGGAACCTTCCTTTGTCTACACATATTTCCGTAAGTGGCGGTGGCAATGTTGACTCTGTTTTGGAGGTGGAAATTTGGATGCCATGAAACGTGAGTTGCCCACCCCATGTCACTGGGGGAGACCTCATTCTGTGACTCCTCGTGGATCAGCCCCCAATCAGCCACCGGGTCGGAGAACCCAGGTTCTCTGACACGGGTGTTAACGGCCATGACTTTGAGTCTCGCAGTTGGCAGTGGGATTTCCTTTTCCAGTTCTCTCAGGGAGCGAGTGTGGGAGAGAGCCAGGCACAGCGGGGCTGAGGGTTTGGGGGGAGAACTGTGCTTACTGTGACGTCCCCAGTTGGTGGTCGGTAACGTCCAGCTGCAGTTGGCTGGGACCTTGTGGATTTTCTGAATCACCCACTAGGTTTGCGTGAGCCCTGGGAGTTCTCAAGGCTCAGCTGCAGAAAGCCTAGGGGTGCATGTGGCTCCTAGCGGGGGGGGCAGCCCCCTGGGGACCTGGAGGGCTCAGGTAACAACAGGGTTCCAAGACCACCACTGTCACTGCCGCCCCCTCCCCTTCAGCGTTCCCACACCTGAACTTTACAGAAGTTAGAAGACCAGGGAGCAGAAACAAAACTTAAATGAAGGGGCATGCGGGGAACACCTAGATGGATGGGTGCGTTTGTTTAGTTGTTTGTTGTACTGTGGGGTTTTTGTCCTTGTTGTGGGTTTCAGATGAGTGGCTTCCATTCCCACACTGTGAGCTGTCTTTGCCTGAGGCCGACGGCTGGGCTAATGGAGCAAATAGTCCCAGAAATGTCAGGGAGGGGCGTGTGTGGAGGAAGGCGCTCTCTTTGTCCAATAAAGAGAGAAAGCAGAGTTGGGCAGCAGTATTCAGACATGCCAGGGGCTCTCTCCCTGGGTTAAAAGCTTTATTTCAGGCAGGCAGTATTTCAGGGGATGTGCAGGTCCCGCCTGTTGGCTACACGCTGTGGCATTTGCAGACAGTTAAACTCTCAAAGAAGCCAAGACTTTTCTTGTCAAAACAAGCAGATTATCCTGTAGCCATACTGGGCAGCCGCTTTGACCTCGCCTGCCGTGAGGGTCAATGAGCCGATAGAGCCGGCAGTGAGAGAGTGAAAGACGGAGCTGGGGGGACTCTGCTCCAACCAGAAGCTTCTAGAACAACAGCAACAACAAAACGACGCAGTCTGCACCGGTTCCAAAGAGAGGAGGGCGCTTCAAAAGGTTAATAGGAAATGGAACGAAAAGATGCCAGAAATCTTTGAAATCCACGTTTAAGAGGAATCTTCAAATTGTTCATGATATCAAAACATTTTTTGCACCAAAATCCACCTGTCTTTGAATTCTGTTTGTCTCCAAACGTTTGTGGAATCTGCTAGTGTTACAAGATCAGAAAACCGGGTGGCTTGGAATCATGTCTTGTTTTCCTTTGTGATCCAGTAGTGGCGGCTGCCGTGTTGGGGATGTCTCACGGCTCCGTCTGCTGCACTCCGGGTTCTAGAGCTGCAGACATAGTGTGTGCTGGGATGGAAAGGATAGAACCTGGAACGCACCGAGGTCCCTTGCTCTGCAGGGCTGGCACGAGAGGCCCCGGCTCGCCTTGGTAAAGTAGCTCCGGTACAAATCATTAGCACATCTAACCTCAATATTTTGAAATCCAGAAATAACATTGAGTCATGCTGTTGGTACTGTAAGGTTTTATTGCATTTTTTTTTTTTAACAGAGTCGAAAGCAAGCTTGGGGAATCATGTGAATTATCTCTTTACATGTGTCAAGCCCAGGAATTTGGCGCAGGGATCAGACTGATGGGAGCAGGGCAGGGAAGCCACCGGGAGCCTGTCGTTAGGAGAGGAACATGGCCCCAGCCCCCGGCAACGTGCAGCACTTCATCAGGCCAGGTCCTTATGGGGCAAACCGCATACCTGGCACAGCATCTAAGCTTTGAAAAACCGGGCCTATGAATACCCTTCTGTCTTGCACTAAAAATAGAGACTCATTTAAAGCAAAAGGAGCCAGCGGGCAGGAACGTGAGTCTGTGGTGTCTGGGTTGTCCCAGCTGCGTCTCCGGGAGCCTGGGTGAAACCGGGCACTTGAACTTGGTTTGCAGGAGCAAAAGGCAGGCACCGATTCACCCTGGTAGGGGGAGCTCAGGGCAGTGATGCCAGCTCTCGGTGAACTTATCCCTGAGGCTTTCCTGAGACTCCAAGGCAACTTCCTGCCAATACTCACCACCTGCCCCTGATCTGTAAAAGTGCCCAGTCCAGGGTGAGAGTACAGAAGTGGCTCCCTCACCTGTAGCACCCAAGGCCGGGAGAGCGGAAGGCGTTCCCAGGGTTCCAGGCTGCTCAGGGCAGCTTGATGACATGAACCTTAATTCAGATGAACATGTTGATTAATGATCATGAAACAGATGAAAGAAGCCAATGAAATTGTCAGAGCCGGCACTGTGGCACAATAGGTTAATCCTCTGCCTGCAGTGCTGGCATCCCATACGGGCCCCGGTTCGAGACCCAGCTACTCCTCTTCCAATCCAGCTCTCTGCTATGGCCTGGGAAAGCAGTAGAAGATGGCCCAAGTCCTTGGGCCCCTGCACCCCTATGGAAGACCTGGAAGAAGTTCCTTGCTCCTGGCTTCCGATCAGCTCAGCCCCAGCCGTTGTGGCCATTTGGGGAGTGAACCAGCGGGTGGAAGACCTCTCTCTCTCTCTCTCCCTCTCACTGTCTGTAACTCTACCTCTCAAACAAATAAATAAAAATCTTAAAAAAGAAGCTATTAAAAAAAACCCAAAAAATATTATATTGTCAAAATTAAAAGAGGAGTTCAAAGTCTTTTGTGTTCCGAAAGGAGATTAGTCAAAGGGATCAGGACGGATCTCTAAAACGAAGCAACAGGTAGCTATTATCCTGTGTACTGTAGAAGAATGCTTATTGGTGAGGGGAAATTCTTGCTCTATAGTTAAGTGACAAAGCCACTGACACAAAGGACGCACAGGCATAATGACTCGTGACCGTAGACCGAGACTACATCCGTCTTCTTAATAACTGCGTCCCCAGTGCCCACCACGAGTCTGGCTCATATCAGTGTTCCCTGAAAGTGTTGTCATAGGAATTTATGCATGAAAGAAATGTACTAAACTGTGGCCAGATTCATTTTTTTCATTCTTCTTTGCTTTGGAGGTATACATATCCATTTCCTTTCCATTTCTTTAGCTCATTTTTAATAGTTATTTATTTGAAAGGGAAAGAGAGAGAGAGAGAGAGAGAGAGAGAGAGAGAGAGAGAGAGATCTTTTACCTACTGGTTCAATCCCCAAATGGCTATAACAGCCAAGTTACTGGGCTATGCTGAAGCCAGCAGCCAGGAACTCCATCCGGGTCTCCCGTGTGGGTGGCAGGGGCCCAAATACTTAAGGTGTCACTGTTGCTTCCTTGGGGGAAGCTGGAATGAGGAGCAGAGCTGAGACTTGAACCCAAGCCCTTGGCTGCAGCATTGCTTTTAGTGACAAACCCCTCCCACCAACCTCTCCCTGCCCCTGCCTCCCACACACAGGGCATGATGGGTATGAACACTTCCCACCATTTTTCCAGAGTGCCATTTTGGAAATCTTGCACCTCTGAAATGAAAGATTGGGGTGCAAGGCAGAACAATTCAGGAGGATGAGGGGGGTCTAGGGGTGGCCTCTGAAGTGCCACCAGGTACTCAGCCCAGGGGTGCTGGGAGCTCCCCCCGGGGTTCACAAGGATGTCCCTGTCAGGGGAGGTGCCCAAACCTGATGCAGCCTTCCGGGGGCCTGTGTAGAATCTGGCTGCACAACCGGAGTTGGCCGAGGCTCTGAAGGGATGGAGCTCTGAAGCTGTGCTATTCCCCACTGCTCAGAAGTCAAGGGAGCTGCCAGGGATGGGAGCAGGGAGACAGTGAGAAGCCACTGGCTGCCTCATCCCACTGTCTGCATTTCTGCTGCAGACCCACAGCCTGGGAGAGACCCAGTGGAGCCCCAGCTCACCCAGGCGCACCTGTGGAGACTTCCTCATTCCTCATGTTCTCTCTCACTTGTCCCAGGCACCTCCAGGTGGACCCACTGCCTGCCTATCACTGCATTCTGATGTCCCCAGGGAGGGGCTACATCCTGAGAACAGACTCGGGGAAGTGGGGGCTCCTGCAAGAAGGAGAGGCAGGGTGAGTGTTCAGCACAGTGGTTGGGAATGCGCTTGGTTGGGACACTTGCATCCCCTATCGGAGTGCCTGGATTCAAGTCTGAGCTCCGCATCCAGTTCCAACTTCCTGCAGATGCCGGCCTGGAAGGCAGCTGGTAATGGCTCAAGTCCTTGGGCCCCTGCCACCCATGTGGGGGACCTGGCTGGAGCTCCCGGCTCCTGGCTTCAGCCTGGCCCAGCCCCAGCTGTCGTGGGCATTTGGGGGGAGTGAACCAGCGATGGAAGATTGTCTGTCTGTGTCTCTGTCTCCTCTGTCTCTTTCTCTCTGCTTTTCAAATGCATGCAAATAAATCATAAATGCAAATAAATCATGGCAAATGATCAACATGTTTACGTGGCTTGCAAGAGAGTGTGAAATACACACACATCTTACATTTAAATATGTGAGACACTGTAAAAGATTTTTAAGCATTCACTTATTTATTTGAAAGGCAGAGTTACCGATAGAGAGAGAGATCTTCCATTCACTAGTTTGCTCCCCGAACAGCTGCAACGAATGGAGCTGGGCCAGGTCAGACTCTATCTGGGTCTCCCACTTGGGTGGCAGGGGCCTATGTACTTGGGCCATCTTCTAGTGCTTTCCCAGGCCATTAGCAGGGAGCTGGATCAGAAGTTGAGGAGCTGGAACTTGAACTGGTGCCCACATGGGATGCTGGCTTTGCAGGTGGTGGCCTAACCTACTGGGCCACAATACAGGCCCCAAGAGTGCAAAAGATTTCATGTGCATGTCTACCTATATCTACAACACAGGTAAAGACACAGCAGAGGTTAGCAGCTGGCTCCCAGCGATGCCAGGATGGCTGGGTTCTACAGCAGCCCAAGCTCACTGTAGGGCAGGAGTCATCTTGATGGTTTTGCACAGCTGCACTGAGAAAGGACATTGTATGTCTATATCACACATCAAAATGCTAGGAAGTTTTTAAATGTTTATTTATTCATTTTAATCTACTTGGAAGGCAGAGAGAGAAAGAGAGAGAGAGAGTCTTCCATCTGCTGGTTCATTCCCCAGATGCCCACCAGGAAGCTAAAACTCCATCTGAGTCTCCCATGCGAGTGGGAGGGGCATAGGCAGTTCCATTATCACCTGTGGCCTCCCAGGATGCATAGAGGGAAGGTGGATCAGAAGCAGAACAGTCAGGACTCAAACCCAGCGCTCTGATACGGGAAGCAGTCTTCTTACATAGGATCTTAAACTACTGCATCACAACACCCCCTAAGAAACAGTGTTTTATTTACAATAAAATCTGAATATTGTAACCCTTTCTGAAAGGAAAGTTACTGGTGTATGTATTGGGTCCTGTTGTGAACGGCATCTATAATTTTTCTGCCTAGAGACAAGAATGCTGTGCTCAGGGTTATGCACAGAATCTCCTACTGAAATCTTTGAAACTATGAAAAGTTCATGGAAACCTGGAGGTAAAAGATAAGTTTATTTGAATGCAAAAAAGAAATGAAATCCAGACATAACTGTTTTCCATCATACACATTTTCCATGAACTTTTCGAAGCCTCCCAAAACGGGCATTTCATTGTTTTTGTGTACCAAAATTATCTTTCAGTTCCATTTCCATGAGCTATATTTGAGTGCCCTTCTGTAAGCCTAAAAATTTAATTCATATAAACAAACATTCCAGCCGTGAAGGGGAGAACACAGAGAGGCCCTAGAAGACAGCATTTCAAAAAAACTCCAGAAATGAGGAAAGTATTCCGAGGCCATATGCCGGTGTCATGAGAGCCTGTCACTTCACCTTGCCTCCAAGGCAGTCCAGAGTCGTGGCCACTTGGTTGGTGGAGTCAACTGGTTTGTGTTTGGTTTTGCTTTGTGTTGCGCTCCACTGTTGACCCAGCAAGTTACACAGTGGCGTGTTACCAGGGAAAAAAAAGTGTGTGCAAAACATCTGGAAAGCTGCACAGGTCCTGAGACTGCTTGCTTTGCTCTCTCACGAGCAGCACACGGTGGGCAGCGTGCACAGGGAACCCATTTTCAAAGCAGGAGCGACACTGGTGCAATCAGCCCAGGACGGGGGCCAGCCTGACTTCCCCGCATGCGTGTGTGTGTGTGTGTGTGTGTGTGGGTCTTGTTTTGCTGCTTCTGTCCTCGGAATTCAGCTTCATTTCTGGACTTGCTGTGTTTGTATTTCCAAAATGCAAATTGCAACTTTCTGCCTGGGAACACCACAGACTCCTTCCTCACAAACACTGAGGCAACAGGAAACTCATGAAAGGGTTTCCCACAAAAGATGCTTTCAACTCCTATTAGGTGCAATGATATTCAGACTGGTTCCCAGGAAATCAAATACCCTTTTTTTCTTTTTTGTGAAGTGAATTTGGAGACATTGGGGTCCATTTAAGGAACAGAGCAGGGCTTAGAGACCTCTTTATTGACTTCTTTAAAAATGCCTATAAAACTTCTGGACTTTTCATGGAAATTTCCAGAATTTCCTAGAACTTTCTGTAAGATCTACAACTTCATGGTATTTTATATTGCATTAAAAATGATGATTTTTTAATGGATGCGCCCTTTTTCATGCCCAAAATGTTAAAGATAAATTTTTTTTTCCACAGGGTTTCCTAAGACAGACTTGGTACAGAAGGTAGATCTTTAAGAAATATCACCAACAGCAGATATGTGATATAGGAGTCCCAAGAGGCATCTTTTTTTTTAAAGATTTCTTTATTTATTTGAAAGTCAGAGTTACACAGAGAGAGAAGGAGAGGCAGAGAGAGAGAGAGAGAGAGAGAGAGAGGTCTTCCATCCGCTGGTTCACTCCCCAGTTAGCTGCAATGGCTGGAGCTGCGTTGATCTGGAGCCAGGAGCCAGGAGCTTCCTCCGGGTCTCCCACACGGGTGCAGGGGCCCAAGGACCTGAGCCATCTTCTACTGCTTTCCCAGGCCATAGCAGAGAGCTGGATTGGAAGTTGAGCAGTCAGGATTCGAACCGGCACCTCTATGGGATGCCAGCACTGCAGGTGGCGACTTTACCCACTATACCACAGCATCAGCTCCCTGAGAAGCATCTTAACCACTGCTCCAAATGCCTGCCCAAGAAGACTCACTTGCAAATACAAACACTTTATCCGAGCAGGACTAGGTCCAGTAAACCGTTGCTAAACTTGGGCATGAAGAGCAGAGAGCAGGTCTCGACAGAAGGGACTGAGAGCCCACATTCATTAACACTGTTGAAGACAAAAATTCAAACATGGCTTGCTCAGCCATATGGGCCTGGACTGGATGCTGCGACAAACGCAGCCTGGGATAGCAAGGTCATTGTCAGGAGGCAGGACACTTGCAGGTGGGCGGGGTGGAGTGAGGATACCACTAGTGGGTGAGGTGGGTGGTGGGACACCTAGGAAGCTGTCCATCAAGCCATTCTACGCACATGCAGTGTCCAGATAAGAACACTGCCTTTGAGATTCTTATACCTCGTGATGCATTATCCCCACTCTTGGGGGCGTAGGGCCCAGGAGGGCAAATATGATCCCAGCCCCTTCTGTGTTCTGGAATGTACCATAAACATGGCCATCAGTTTCTGCACCTCCATTCCTGAATGCATGGGAAAAGCAAGGGAAATTACAATCACCCTGGGCCATCCGTCAGCTCCGTGTCCAAAACGTATTTTGAAATGGTGAGTTCTTCCAGAGCCATTCATTGGCACAAAGCATTCAGAGAGAAACATCTGAGATATGTTCACCTCTGTTTTAGGATTTGGGGTGGACTCCAAATTTCTGTCTAAGATGGTAGAATCTGGGGTGGGCATCAGGACGCCACTCGGCTACACGCATCCCGTATTGGGGTGTCTGGGTTTGAGTCCAGCTTTACTGTCTTATACAGCTTCCTGCTACTATACCCTGAGAGGCAGCAGGTGAGGGCTCGAGTACTTGGGGCCTCTCAACCCACGTGGGATCCCCAGATTTAGTTGCTGTGTCCACTTCAGCCTGGTCCAGTCCTAACTTGCAGGCATCTGGGGAGTAAGCCAGGGGGAAAAATCTCTCTCTCTCTCACTTTTTCTCTCTCTCTGTGGTTTATGCATTTCAGATAAATAAATTAATTCAAAAATGAAAGTAGAGAATCTACAATGAATCTGTGTAAAGTTCAAAGGCATCCATGTTTCAGAAAGAGCCCCTGGAGAAATCGAATGAAAAACACATTTTCTGTCTCATCTAGTCAAGTTCTGGCTTTCTTCACTGGGGTATAATTGGCAATGAAAACATCATCCGTGGTGTGAAACTGACACCCCGGAATCTCTCATTTATAATCGGTGGCTGGGGATCCCTCTCAGCTCCCTCGGGGGTGCAGAAATGATCCTGGCTTTGCCAAGTGCCATGCATTGGCACAGCATCTCAGCTGGGGATTCGTAAGGTGGGTCCACGTGGGGCTTTTGGGGTGGATTCCCTGTGAACTTTGTGCAGGTGGGTGTTCATCAGGTTCTCAGGGACCACTCCAAAGAGGCTAAGAACCATTGAATCAGCTACTTTGGAAAAGTAATTTTAATTCCATGGGGTTTTAAGTGTTTTTATTGCCAGATAATAATCATATATATATATATGTAATATTATTATATTGGGGAGTGAACCAATAGATGGAAGATTCATTCTGTCTCTCCTCTCCCTCCATATATATATATATATATATATATATATATATATATATATAGAGAGAGAGAGAGAGAGAGAGAGAGATCAGTATGAAATTTTAAGAAATTTATACAGCATGCACCGATCAAATCATGATACCCAACATTTCCATTCCTGTATAATTTCTTTGGGGCTTTGGAGCTCCTTCCTTCTAGTCCCTTGTAAAACACATCATAGGTTATTGTCAACTCTAGTCAGTCCTAGGTTATATCAACCACAGTCCTAGGTCATTGTCAACTCTAGTCAGTCCTAGGTTATATCAAACACAGTCCTAGGTCATTGCCAACTCTATCCCTAGGCTACAGTCATCTGTAGTCTTATAGCACTGTCAACTCTACAGGTTGATGCCAACTGTAGTCACAGGTCACGTCAACTATAGTTCTGGGTTACTGTCAACCATACTCTAAGTTATAGCCAACTACTGTCAGAAGGTATTTCCACTTATAGTCACCCCTCTGTGCTGTGGAACTCAAATATTTTTTCTACATTTTTATATCTGTTACCCACCTCCCAACATTCCCACTGCCTCATCTCTCCCACCCTCTAGTCATCTCTACAGTCACATCTTTTTTTATTTCTCCTTTTCTTTTCTGATTTTCAGTTTCCATGTATGAGAAAGAACCAGGGTGTTTGTCCTTCTCTGTCTGGCTTATTGTACTTAACAAAATGTCCTCCAGCTGTATCCATTGTGCTGCAAATGATGGAATTTCACTCTTTTTCATGGCTGAATAGTATTCCACTGGGTATCCACACAACGTATTCCTTATTTACTCATCCATCGCGGGGACCTGGGAACATTCCATGCAGCTCCTGTGAACAGAGCTGTGATAAACACAGGAGACAGGTGCTTCTTGGTCATGTTCATTTCATGACATCAGCATGCCAGCTTTGCACAGAGATCACCTTGGCAAGGACCCCAGCCGGTGACTGCCAGTTCAGCCCTGCACCAATGCTGCACCTGTTACTGATCCCTGTGGACCTGACACAGTCACTTCAGAACATCTCAGGCCGCCTCCCTGGTTCTACCCACAGAAACCCACGTGTTCATTTCCTCTCTGGAAGCCTTTGCGACTCCTCACAGCTTGTGCGTGCCAGATTACCATCCTCTTTCCTTCCCAGCAAATTCCAGAGTTTCAAGGGCGGGGCTCTCCATGTCAGCCTGTCTATGAATAGGTTAAAGGACGTGTGGACAAAGTAAGTCGGGACAGAGTGGAGGGAGACTGCACAGCCACCAAAGACCAGAGGATGGCACATGGGACAGCCTGTGGCCACCGAGGAGGCAGAGGGAGGGAGCCGCCGAGTGGGGCTGGTCTAGGTTATTGCTTCTTAGCCTCCCAAGCTACAGAGCTAGGTCCAGAGGGTCTTATAGCCCTTGTGTCTGCAGCAGTGAGGATGGCAATCGGACAAACATCATCCCTGAAAGTGCTGAACCACGCCAGCTGCGTCTTGAGGTGTTTGTTAGACTTGACTTTGGTCAGACGTTGGGCAAAGCCTTCAGCTGAAATCCATTAGGCAAATGAAAACGCAGGAGGAAAATAAACAGAGACTGATGTTGATAGCAGTTTTATGAGGGGGAGGAAGCAGTTAGCCCTGATAGAGGTCCCGGCTGTTACTTAACGCTCAGGGCTCCCCAGCCATTGAAAGCTCTCTGCAAGACACCCTCCTGGCAAAGCAGCCCACAAATTCAGGAGCTGATGCAGACTAACGCGAGACTTCTCAGGGTGGTCCCTCGCCAAGCTATTTGTCCTCTGTTGAATTAAGGAAGGAACCCAGTACTGCCCTGTGTCCTGTTCATGAACTTGGTGCTTGGACCTCGGCTGGAATCAAACCGCACAAAAGCCATGTTGCCCCCAAAGCAGGAAGCTGCGGGTGGAAGGGTCACTTCACATCCATACCTTTGGGGGAATTATTGGTTGTACCCAAAGAGCAAGCCATCTGATAGTATGCCAAGTCCTTAATAATGCAGGTCAAAAGAGGTATAACTGGAAACCTATGGCTTACGAAGTGCGACATGGGCCTATGACACGAGCAGAGACGATAATTCAAGGAATTAGATTTAAGGAAGTTCTCTTGGAACCTGTCGTGGCACAGTGGGTGAGGCCACACCTGATGATGCTGGCATCCCATATCAGAGCTACAGTTCAAGTCCTTGCTGTTCCACTTCCCATATAGCTCCCTGCCACTGTGCCTTGGAAGGTAGTGGAGGCGGGGCAAAGAGCATGGGCACCGCCCGCCCACGTGGGAGACCCAGATGGAGCTCTGGACTCCTGGCTTCAGCCTGACCCAGCCACTGGGGAGTGAACCAATAGATGGAAGATTCTCTCTCTCTCTCTCTCTGTCACTCTGCCTTTCAAACAAATAAATCTTTTTTTTTTTTAAATCAATTCTCTTGCGTAGGACTTTGCAGATTTATTTTTTGAGCTTCTAGAAATGAAGTCACCTCTTGGACTGTGTCTGGGAAGCCAGCACTGTCCCCTAGGGCAGTGACTCGGAGCTCTCTGGTCACGTTTTCCTAAGGGGCAAGGGTGAAGCTGGTTGTGAATTTCCATCTCTCATCCTGCAGCACAAGCCAAGGCCCTGGGCTCCTGGACACCCAGCCTGGGGTCAACGTCTCGCTCGCCTGCAGATTCCCGGGTGAGGCTGGTCCCCTCCAGCGGGAAGGCTTAGCTGCAAGTTGAGTCCTTGGGTTTCCTAAGCCAAGGAGATTTAGCATCTGCAAACATTCCTACCTTTAACAAGGCTCCAGCGTTCCAAACACTGCAAAATTCTTGGCTTCCAAGTGCCTCCTTGGAATAGCCAGTGCATAATCACACTGGATATTTCTAAAGAGAGAGGAAATAAGCAGAGAAGAAGCCCACCAAACACGGGAAGTGTTGTTTTTGTGCAAAATGTCATAGTGTGAGAATAGTTCAAAAAAATACGTGAAAACCTCCAATTGAATGGAAAGTTTATATTGGTGCCGAAGACAAAACCTCGCTGGCTGGATGGCAGTGCTTGGATGTGCTACCTTGAATTGGTTCAGCATCCTTTGCTGTGGCCCTGTGGGCAGAGAGACCCCGTGTATCCCACACAAATCGCCCTATCCACTTTCCATGAACTTTGGAAAGTACTCTCATCTTTTTTTTTTCTTTTTCAACAGAAAAAAAAAAAAAAAAGATCAAGTTGTCCTAATCGTATAACAGATCCGGCAACACAATTTCTTCTTTGATGTGGAATTAATCAGACAGGAGAATATCCTTAAAACAAAGTCCTAGCTTCTCCCTCCATCCAAGTATTTCCAAAAATATCCCATAATAATCCCAAAGCGCGTCATTGAGCTCTCGAGGTCGAACAGCGAGTGAAATCTGATGATTCCTTGTGGCAAGGCTGAGGAAAACGTAGCCGGTTTAAATCCAGAGAAACCCCAAATCGCATTTTTGCCAATCATTTTAGTGTCTCCCTTGCAGTCTCTCCTAAGAGCTGCCATAAAGCAGAGAATGGACTAATCTGGGCTCCTCTCCTTCTCTGTCTTTTCCCACGGGTCGTTGAGATGCTAACGGCCAGGAAAACGCATGCTTTGTGTAGAAATCAGAAAGGAGACATTTGAGACATTCCAAGGCTCCACAACCCGCATTACCAGTCAGAAGGGAAAATGGAGACAGGAGAGACTCTCCCCTGACTCCTAAGTGAAATCAGAAGTGACAGCCTCCAAGGGAGCCCCTGGTTTTGACATTTGTGGAAGGCCCATTGGTTACTAGCAAACCTTAGGTCTGTCCTGAGTTCGCCAGGGGGATTTCTACGCCTTCCTGGATCTTGCTTGGATGCTTTTCATTCAGTCTCATTAGCGGCACAAACTCTGCCTATGAAACCCAGGTTTGCAACCAGTGTGAGCTTTTTTTTGCAACAGTGAGCATGTAGAAGGCCAAGTGTAAAATCCCATGCTGTGTCCACATGGGTACAGTCAGAATGAGAAGCTGGCTAGGTGCGGGGGAGGGGGGGAGCCTTAGGAAATCAGGCAGGGGGCCAGGCTTTTGAGCACACGGTGTGTGGGAAGGACAAGAGCTTTGCCCAAAGGGGATGGAAAAAATGTCTTCCCCAGAGAGATTGTGAAAGAAATGTCAACTTCCAGGGGAACACAAATGACCACAGTATGCCCTTAAGCAAACGGGGCCACTGAGACCAGGACAAGCCCCCCTCATCTGTATAAAGGGTATGGGACAGACGTGACAGCTGTTCTTGCTTTGAGCTGTGCTATACCGGTTTGTTGTACTGAAGAAGCACCGGGGAGCCTGTGTCATTGGCCAATGTGTGCAGACTTGCATCTCTGGATTCAGCGCTAGCTTGCGATTTGTGAATGTGGTTTTGTTCACTGAGCTTGCCCAGGCATAGCCTATGAACTTCATGCTTATGGAGCCCGGGCTTGATGCCAGGCACTCAGAGCAAGCCACGGAATCACAAAGATTCAATCCACAAACACACACAGAAATTCTTCTTTGGAGCCAAATTTGGTGCTGTGTGCTAAAATGCACCATGGTCACTCATTGGCTTTCTGTTTCCTAATCTGCAATAAATAAAAAAAAAAAAAAAAAAAAAAAAAAAAAAAAAAGTATTGTACTACAGCATTTTTGGGGTTTTCTTCTGTTGAAAAAAAAAGAAAATCCCATTTTCATTGGTTTTATTATTTGTTTATAAATAGTTGCCTTTCATTTACAAACATCAGGAATCCAGAATCATTCTTGTGATCTCTTTCCTGGATCTAAATTATACACTGGAAAGGTCGCCAGACGATCGGGTTCTCCCCATTGGTGACTGGCAGCTTGGAGGCGGCAGATGAAGACTAACTGGAGCTGTAAACACACGCTCGCATGCGACTGCACATGATACATAAACCGCAGCCAGGAGAGCCAGGGTCCCGGACGGATTCCTGTAAGGCCTCTTTCCCACTTGATAGCAGCAGCAGGATGCAGATCCAGCAAAGATGGGCTGATGTTGAAGACCGAAGTCAAGGTTAGATGCGGCTGGCTGGCCCTCCCCTGCCTGTTACCCCGTTCAAAGGAGCAACCGCGATTTCACCAGCACCGGGGGCCGGCGGTCATCAGCCTGCTGGAGTTCTGAGTTTCTCTCATGCTGCAAGAGTGCAGTTGGATAAAACGATGGAAAAAGTCGTGCCACACAAGCCTTTTTCCTTTCGAGAAGTCAGAGCGAGTTCAGCCACAGTGCAAGTTCTTTCTGCATTTATCTTGGACTGAAAAAAAAAAATGGAAATGATTAGAGCACAGCACACAGACATATGAGAGTAAAAATGGGGCAGAAGTATAAAGATGGTGAATAGAAGAAGACATCAACCAAGGAGTGGAGATTTGAGGGAGGTGGGGAAAGTAGTGAAAGGGTGGTGGGCGGGATTAAACATTCCCCCCCCACCCCCCATACACGGTTTTAGCTCAGATAACTGAAGGAATTCCTGGGGTACCACCCAGCGTGCACCGTAGGGTCATGAATGTTATTCCGTGGTTCCCAACTCTGCCCCAAGTATTCTGGCATGTTTGGAAGCCTGAACGCCTCTCTTTGTGCGTTTGGAAAATGCCAAAAATGTCAAGGACTGGGAACAACAGCGAAGTCCCAGCAGAAGACGAGACTTGTACGCAGATCCGTGCACCTGCCTCTGGGGAGCTGAGGGTAGAGGGGAGGGGGCGGGACATGCGTTGTCTGACTGTAGCTTGGAAAGAAGCTGCGTTCCTCATATCCTCATATTTTTGGGGAGTCCTGGGCTCCGTTGGAGAGCTGGGGCCGATTTAGAATCTGTACACAAACCCTCCCACTCCGCAGACGCCTGGGGCTAAAGTCTCCCACGTTCCCTAGAAGACAGCCCTAGATCTTAGAACGAAACAGATCTTCTTCAGCCAACCCACCTGTTGCTTTTGCCCAAGATTTCACTTTCTCCGCTCAGCTAGAGCTAGTCGGCACGATAGCGATCTTGGAACGGTGGCCACGGTGTCTGTTGCGCTCCTGCTGAGAGCCAGCTGCTTGTCCACCTGCTGATATATATCTTTCCATCTGGTCTTCACCACCAAACTGTTATCATCCCATTTTACAGACTAGATCCACGAGGCACCAAGAAGTTACAATGCTGACCGGAAGTCGCCAAGGCAAAAATGCACGTCCTGAAAAATCTGAACTATTTCTCTCCTATATGTGGCAATGGAAACAGCAGAAACCAATGAGGGGCTGGCGCTGTAGTATAGTGGGCAAAGCCACTGCCTGCGACACCGGCATCCCATATGGGCACAGGTTCAAGTCCTGGCTGCTCCATTTCCAATCCCACTCCCCGCTAAATGGCCTGGGAAGGCAGTGGAAGATGGCCCGAGTGCTTGAGCCCCTACCACCCACATGGGAGATGCGAATGAAGCCCCTGGCTTTGGCCTGGCCCAGCTCCGGCTGTTGCGACCAGCAAGGGAATAAACTGGTAGATGCAAGATTCTCTCTCTCTCTCTGTAACCCTGACTTTCAAGTAAATAAATAAACAAACCTTTAAGAAAAAGAAATCAATGAACATAGGCAATAAAAAACCCGAGGTCAAAAAATGGGACAGAAAACGGCTACTGTTTCAGAAGTACTGTTGAGGGGGGGAGCCCAGTGTTTGGATGTAAGCGCACATTGTTTTGTGAGGGTGAGCGACCCTTGATGCCAGCAGCCAGCTCCAACCATCTCACTAGCAGCTTGGAATCCGGGAGACACTCAGCGAAAGGACACTCGTGACACAGTGTGCCATCCAGACATACAGCCACTAGAGAAACCTGAGCGATTGTTTTCAGAAATACCTAGAACTGTCCCGGGCTGATGCTCTGTCGTGAGCCAGTAGGTCTCTTTGCTGGGTTTGATTTTTGAAACAAGCTTGCCTGGCAGTGGTAGCGTCTAATCATAGAAGCCTAAAAGAGTGACCATGGCCTTAGAATATCCAGACTAGGCTATAGACTAGGATATAAAGATGAGGTCTGAGGGTGGTGCTGTGGCGTAGCGGGTAAAGCCGCCGCCTGCTGTGCCAGCATCCCGTATAGGTGCGAGTTCGAGTTCCAAGTGCTCCGCTTCCAATCCAGCTCTCTGCTGTGGCCTGGGAAATCAGTAGAAGATGGCCCAAGTCCTTGGGCCCTGCACCAGCGTGGGAGACCTGGAAGAAGCTCCTGGCTCCTGACTTTGGATCGGCACAGCAATCCATTGCAGCCATTGGTCAGTGAACCAGCAGATAGAAGATATCACTCTCTCCCCCTCTCTATGTCTGTAACTCTACCTCTCAAATAAACAAATAAAATTGTTTAAAAAAAATGAGGTTTGTTTCCTACTGACCCACCCCTGGGTGTCTTACGGTGATTTATCTGCTGCACTAATCCTGGCAGTGCTGTATGAGTCATATCAGGGACCTTGGACTTGGCTTAGAGATCCAGGACCCGTGGGTGCCCTGGTGGAGACTGAGGGCCCACAGCACAGTCCCAGAAGCCCCCTGGAGAACTCTCAGGCTCGGCTCTGTCTGTCGCCCCAGTGACATAATGCATCCCCGTCTGGTCTAGGACAACGTCCGAAGCCTCATAGGCATTCCTGCATCCCACCTGCCGGTCTTCCCACATCCACAAGAAGCAGCATTAAAGATTAGATGAGATGGTCCCGGCAATGGGAGCAGCTGTCTGCTCCCTAGGGTGGCTCTGGGCCCTCCGTGGTGGGGACAGAGAGGAGCCGTGCCAAGACACATATCTGGGGCCTTAAGTCTCTGGCCTGAGACACTGCGTTTGGAGAAGTCTCCCTACTCTGTGTATCCATGGCTTCTATATCCTGGGGTTCTGCTTTAGTGGGGCTTCAAATAACTGAGGATGGAAAATGTTTGGGGGCAGGATCGCCTCTGGACTGAACATGTATACACGCTTTTTCCCCCTCGCCATTATTCCCTAAGCAATTTAGGATGGAAGCTATTTTCCCAGCATGTGCAGGGTAGTAGGTCTGCAGGTAACGTAGATCGGAGTGAAAGTATGTGGGGGTTCTACGAAGGTCACACAAGGGTGCTTTAAAAAAAATTCACGGAGAGGAGCAGCAGGCTAAGCTGCGCCTTGCAATGCAGGCGTCCCATATCTCAGCCTTGGTTTGAAGTGTACCTGCTCTGCTCACTGCTAATGTACCATGAAGGCAGTGGGAGACCCAGATGGGAGTTCTGAGCTCCTGGCTTTGGCCTGGCCCATCCATGGCTGTTGCAGCCATTTGGGGAGTTAGCCAGCAGGTGGAAGATCTCTCTCTTCTGTGTGTGTGTGTATGTGTGTGTATCTGTCTGTCTGTCTCTGTCTCTCCCTCTCTCTCTGATGTTCTGCCCTTCAAATAAATAAATCTTGCTTTTAAAGTTCATGAAAAAGGGTAATTAGGAGAGTCTTTTATTTTGGTACAATTAAAGAAATGTGTTTGTTGGAAACATGGAGTTATAGAAGGAGAGAGACAGAGACAGAGATGTCCCATCAGCTGGTTCTCTCCCCAAATGGCCACAACAGCCAGGACTAGGCCAGGCTAGTGCCAGGGTCTCCCATGTGGGTGCAGGGTCCCAAGAACTTGGGCTATCTTCTGCTGCTTTCCCAGGTGCCTCAGCAGGGACTCAGCCTGGATCAGAAATGGAACAGTCAGAACTGGAACCGGCACCCATATGGGATGCCTGCATTACAGGCTAGGTTGGGCCAGCCCTAGCATGAATATTTAAAGGCATGCATACAAAGGGTCTTTAAAAAAATCCATTAAAATGCACACTACGAAAAATCTATGATTTCAAAGTTTGTTTTGCCCCCAAATAAATTTATCTTTCAGTTGCATTTTCCTGCCAACATTTTGTATCCAAACATTGTATGCAAATACTGCCCCATATTACTTAAGGGGCCTGAGTCTTTGTAGCTGTCTGAGGGGGTCCTAGAACCAACTGGAATACTGAGACCCACCAAGGGTCGGGTCAGCCTCAGCTATGTCATTCCCACTGAGAGAATTCCTTTGTCAAGTTGCCTGGTGGAGACCACAGAAGATGGGCGGCTGCTTGTCCGTGTTGACACAAGCCAGGGCGAGGACTGGCCGTCTCAGAAATCCTCAGGCCCCAGATCTCTGGCCGGTGTTGAGGATCTCTCCGCACTGTAGACCCATTCGTATAGAAAGTCTTCGGAACAGGCCAAGGCTCGGAGACAGAACCTAGAGCTGCAGTTGCAGGGCTGGGCAGTGGAACACCTGAACAAGGGTTTCCTTGTGGGGAGAGAGAAAAGGTTTGGAAGTAGGCCGTAGTGACGGACGCACAACACTGTGAATGCATCTAATGCCTCCGGATTTGACTTTGAAATGGTCAAAGTAAATTTTCTGTTATCGGTATTTTGCCACGGTGAAAGCAAAACAAAACACTGCAGACATTAAAAGCTGGTACCATCGCTATGAAAAGGGCAGAGCCTGTTTGATTTGTTTGCGTCTCTGCCTTGGTCTCAGCGTGGTGGCTGGTTGTTCGTGTAGGTAACTGTACAAATCAGGGAGCACCTTCATCTGTGTGCACCTGTTGCGTGTGACAGGTGTGGCCCCCACATCCTCCTCGCACTTCTTGTGGCCCCCGGGGGAGTGGGCTGACAACAACGCGGCCAGCCGCTCTGTGGCTTCCCCCAACTTCCAGCACTGCAGTCCTCTATGTAGGATCAGACTGTATCAATAGAGTTGTTAATCCAGTGAGCTGGATGACGAGACCTCAGGCAGGTGCTTGGTAAAGTGGTTCAGGTGTGAAGTGGGAGGAGTGCGTGTTTTCCAGTCCTAGCTCTGCTCCTGACTCCAGCTTCCTGCTAATGTGCCCGCTGGGAAGCAGCAGCTGATGGCTCATGTCGTTGAGTCCCTGTCACCCACGTGGGAGATCAGGATTGAGTTCTGGGCTCCTGGCTTAGGCCTGGCCTGTTCCCTGCTGTTGGAGGTATTTGGGGAGTGAACCAGCAGATGGAAGATCTCTCTGTCCAATAAATAAAAATAAGTAAATAAAACAATTTGAAGAAATTATGCCTGTAAATAATAGACCTTTAAGAACTTTGTAAGCAGAGAGGGAGTGACTTTGAACATCATTTGTGCCACGCGTGCTTGTTGGGTTTGTCATGAGCGAATTAGTTAGCAGGTGTGGGATTAGTGACTGATTTTTGTGTCGCTATAAACAAATGCTTCCAAATTGCTCAACTTTTCTGTGATAAGGAGCTATGGGAAGCATGCAGACTTTTCAACTTGCTTTGGAATGACTTCAGAATTGCAGGAAAGATGCATAGGTAGTGATGTCTGCATATTTGGGGGTATTTTGACAAGTTCATGGGAAATGGAAATACTACACAGTTTATTTTGGTGCAGAAAGAACTTTGAAATCCACTCATAGTACTTTCATGACAGATATTTTAAAAGCAGATTTACTGGGCCGGCGCTGTTGTGCAGTGGGTTAAAGCCCTGGCCTGAAGCGCCAGCATCCCATATAGGTGCTGGTTCTAGTCCCAGCTGCTCCTCTTCTGATCCGGCTCTCTGCTGTGGCCTGGGAAAGCAGTAGAAGATGGCCCAGGTCCTTGGGCCCCTGCACCCACATGGGAGACCCGGAAGGAGCTCCTGGCTTCAGATAGGCACAGCTGCGGCCGTTGCAGCCAGTTGGAGAGTGAACCAGCAGATGGAAGACCTCTCTCTATCTCTACCTCTCTCTGTAACTCTGTCTTTCAAGTAAATAAAATAATTTTTTTTAAAAAAAGCAGATTTATTTATTTATTTATTTGAAAGGCAGAGTTACAGAGAGAGAGAGAGAGAGAGAGTCTTCTTCGCTGCTTTTCTCCCCAAATGGCCATAACAGCCTGGGCTGGATCAAGGTGAAGCCTGGAGCCAGGAGCTTCCTCTGGGACTCCCACATGGGTGGCAGGGGCCCAGGCACTAGCACCGTTTTCTGCTGCTTTCCCAGGCGCATTAGCAGGGAGCTGGATTGGAAATGGAACAGCTGGGACTGGAACCAGTGCCCATGTGGGATGCCAGGGTAGTGGGTGACAGCTTAGCCAGCTGCACCACAGCACCAGCCCATCCTAATAAGCATTTTTGTGCACTTCTGAAGCCCCCTCATCGGCTAGCTCTGGCTTTCCTTAACTTAACATCTTCCACGTCCACTGTACGTTTGTCAAACCCAAACAACAAACATTGGTTCAGTCTACTAACCTAAGGCTTGTGGGGGATTTCCTCGGTTTCCTAGCATCGTTTTATGACCCCAGAGTCCAGTCCAGGCCACCCAGCATTGCTCAGGCCCCGTAGGGCCGCAGTCCACTCTGGGCTCCAAGTGTTTTTCAGTCCTGATCGGCATGGCTTCGAGGCACTGAAGGGCACCGCTCAGAGGTTTTGTTAACCATCCCTCGCCTGGCTTCTACAATGCTTTCCCCTGTGCAGTTGGGACTGCGGCCTGGGGAAGTGAAAGCAGAGACCATGCATCAGGAGTGTTGACACACTCACCCCTGTGAGGATGACCGTGAGGCTCACCCGGCTCAGGTGCAGCCAGTGGGGCTCGCGACCATATCGTCACCCCTTTTCCCTTCCTATGGTCTGTGGATTCTCCAGTTAGTGGGGGGAGGGGATTAAACTCATTTCCTGGAGGGGGATTATCTGCATGGATTATTTGGAATTCTTCTGTGGTAAGATTTGTTCCTTCTCCCTATCTATTTATTTATCCTCTCTTGTATTTACATCAGGATGTACTTGTAGATATTTATTTGATTGTGTAATAACCTAAGACTATAGTTATTTATTTTGCTGCTCAAATTGTCTCATCTTTGGCCATTGGGAGTCCTTTTAGTCTGGCTTGTCTGTCCCTTTGATGTGTTCAACCATCCACTGTTATCCCTAGCCTTTTGTTTAATCTTATTTTCTCACACTGACCAGACGCCCAGACTCTTTTTGCATTTTCTCATCCCAGTCCTAAAATCAGCTGACTTTCTATCCAGTCCTGGTTCCTTTACTTTGGATAATGGTATGTGAAACCAGATATGGCTGCTAGATAAACTCACTGCTCCCGGGGTGTCTCTCTTTCTGGGTTCTCTCAGTAGATAGTCAAGAAATATATATATATATATATATATATATATATATATATATACTATTTATTTATTTATTTGAAAGTCAAAGTAACACACGTGCACACACACACAGAGACAGAGAGAGAGAGAGAGAGAGAGAGAGAGGTCTTCTGTCCACTGGTTCACTCTTCAATTGGCCGCAATGGCCTGAGCTGTCCTGACTTGAAGCCAGGAGCCAAGAGCCTCTTTCGGGTCTCCCAGGTGGGTGCAGGGGCCCAAGGACTTGGTCCATCTTTTACTGCTTTCCTAGGCCATAGCAGAGAGCTGGATTGGAAGTGGAGCACCTGGGACTCGAACCTGTGCCCATATGGGATGCCAGCACTGCAGGCAGCAGTTTTACCCACTATGCCACAGCGCTGTCCCCAAAAGATTTGGCTGTTTTCCAAGGGAAAGTCTTTTGGTGACAGACGGAATTACATCCTGAGAGTCCCCAGCAGCCTATTTGATTCTCTAAGGTTTGCATGGTCTTTGCGGGGTAGACGGGCCTACCGGCTTTGGCAAACTCACGGGGTCGTGTACCCACTAGCTCAGCGCCATAGCGGCCAGTTCCATCGACCTAAAGTTTCCCTTGGTTGATTTTCCTGCAGGTTAAACCCCTCCCCTAACTTCTGTATCCACCCGATCTGCTTTCCATGGCCATAGCGTTTCCATAGCCTCGTACAAATGGAGTTGCAAAACACGCGTCTTGAGAGCCTGGCTTCTTTTACTTAACAAATTGCATTGAAGAGTCGTTCATGTCGGAAGGATCAATAGCCCATTCCTCTGATTCCTGGGTATCCTATTGCCAGGAGATGCCACCATTTTTAATACAGTCCCCTGTTGGAGAACTTCTTTGTTGACTCCAAGCTGTTTTTAGTGATTTTGCAAACAGCACCAGTTGACTTCTCCTTGTGTTACCAGAAACTCTTGATGCTCCCGCAGAAGTAGGAAGGAGTGGGAGTGCTGGTTTGGACGGTGCACCTGCGTCTAACTCTAGGGAGGGGCCGGATCGTCTTTTCCAAAGTGGTGGTACCATTGTGTCTCCTCACCGGTGATGAACGAGGCTTTTTGCCGCTCTGCATTTCTGCCATCCTTTGGCGATGTTTGGCGGTTCTGATTGGGGTGGGCCGCTGTCCGGTTGTCTGTCCCTTCCCTAGCGACAAGTGATGCCAGCATGTCCACATATGGGTAGTTGCCATCTGTGTCTCTTCCCTAATGTCCTGTCTGTTCAAGTGGTCAGGAGGAAAGTTGGGCTCGAGCATCTGGAGGGAAGGGACCTCCTCTGGGGGAGGGACCAGGGACCCTGCTCTCCACCCGGGCCCACTCAGGACCTCCCACTTCATGGTGTAGTTTGTGGTTCACTTGTTCTTATAAAATAGAGGCCCAGTCAAACTGGGAAAGTCTAGTTTATGGCACATGGGCCAGGAGAGTTGGTTTTTTCTCAGATTTTTATATTTGAAAGTCAGAGTTAGAGAGACAGAGAGAGGGAGGGACAGAGATAGAGAGAGATCTGCCATCTGCTGGTTCACTCCCTAGACGGCTGTAACCTAAGCCAAAGCCAGGAGCTTCTTCTGGGTCTCTAACATGCAGGTGGTAGGGGCCCAGGCACTTGGGCCATCTCTTGCTGGTTTTCCCAAGCAATTAGCAGGGAGCCGGATTGGAAGTGGAGCAGCTGGGACTTGAACTGGCACCCATATGGGATGCTGGCATTGAAGGGAGCGGGCTTTATCCGCTAGGCCCCAACGCCAGCCTGGAGATCGAGCCTGAGATTGGAGCAACGCTGCTTCATTGCATGATCATTATAACCTAATTAGCATTGTGGTTTGCCCCTCCCCAACCCCTCAGGGGGCCTCCCCAATGCACACTGGGAAGCTGTGCAGGCACAGACCACCCCCAGGCAAGCAACTCCCAGGCGTCAATTAGAAATGCCAATCAAGAGCATCATGGCCATGTCACCAGTCAGCACCCTTAGACTTTAGGGATAAAAGCCCTAAGCCAGGCAGAAAAGGGGCTGTCTTTTTTCTTGACGGCCTGCTTCTCCTTTGGAGTAACTTTTTCACTTTGCTTTGTCATCCGTATTACTGTCTCACTGAACTGTGGGATTCACTGCTCCTTTGGTGAAAAGAATCATGGCAAACCGGCTGCTGTCGATGACAAGGTGGCTTCCCCAGTTTTAATTAGGTCGTGTGTTTTCTTATTGTTGACCGTTGAGAGCTCTTTATATATTCTGGCTACAAGGCTTTTTTTTTTTTTCATTCAGACACATGATTAGGCAATATTTCTCCTAATCTGTGGCTTGTCTTTTCAACCTCCTAACAGTGTCTTAACTTTGATCACGTCTAATTAATCTTTCCTTTTCTTTCATGGATTATGCTTTTGGTGTTGGATCTAAAACATCATCACCAGGGGTAGGCATTTGGCTCAGTGGTTAAGATCCTGTTTGGGACACCCACATCCAACTCAGAGTGTCTGGGTTCAAGATAGCTTCCTGCTAATGCAATCCGGGAGGCAGTCGGTGATGGCTCAACTGTGTGGGTCCCTGACACCCATGGGAGAGATTCAGGTTGAATTTTTGGCTCCTGCCTTTGGCCTGGGCCAGCCCTGGCCACTGTGGTCATCTGGGGAGTGAAACTTCAAGTGGAACATCCATCTCTCTCTCCCTCTCTCCCTCTCTTCTCTTTCCCTCTCTCCCTCTCTCCTCTCTCCCTCCCTCTCTCTAACTCTGCCTTTCAAATAAATAAATAAATGTTTTAAAACCAATGTAATGACAGCAAAGGAGGTTTGTGCTGTTCATGAAAACCTTTCAATGCTAGTTTCCCCTCTACCTTGCTCTTTTCCAAGTTCGAGTTCTGTGGACATTTATCATTTGGTGTGTGGATAGCCCAGTATGGGGTGTGTGGGGCTGTGATTGGCAATTTCATAGGCACCTACTGCCAGTACCTGGCTACCTTTCCTGACTGAGGGGACTTTGCTGCAGTTTTAGGAGGCTGCTGCCTTGGAGAGCAGCCCTTGCTCTATGGAGTTGCGGAGGAAGGAGGGCTCGGGATGGGGAAAAAAGAAGAGAGAGAGGAGTAGGGAGGCCCAGTGTGACCATCTGTCCCGGAACACGGGGGCGCAGCATGTCAACAGAGTTCTAGAATCTCTGGGCAGTTGGCAACAAAGGCGATAAGAATCCTTCTTTGTCTGAGGCTCTGAGGAAAGGCTGTGAGGGAGGGAGACCCTACTGATTTCTCCGTGGTGCCTTGTGAGGATCAGCCATGCCATCAGTGGGTGCAGGAGACTCCTGGGAGCTGCTCGCCACCGACTGAGTAAGTAGCCCGTGCCCTTGCCCCAGAGCCCCCCGAGAAACCAGCTTCTGCCGCTGCACTGGGATCTGTCTTCACTAACTCCGAGGGAGGCAGCATCCCAAAGACCCAGCAATGCCACCCCCTCGAACCTCACAGAATCTTCTGGAACTTTCTGGGGGGGGGGGCGCTGCTAGCACTGAGGGGTTTTCTTTTGATTTGTTTGCAACCATAAAGTTCTCAGGGCATAGAAACCAACTTTCTTTGTGAGCTCTGGGTCTTCTTATTTGTGTGTTTGAAAGGCAGAGAGAGGCAGAAGCAGACAGAAAGAGAGACGTCCCATCTGCTGATTCACGCCCCCAGGTGCCCACAGCAGCTAGGGCTGGGCCAGGCCAAAGGCATGAGCCAGAACACAATCTGGGTCTCTTGTACGGGTGGTCAGGACTCAAAGTGCCTGAGCTATCATCACCACCTTCCAGGAAGCTGGAAGTGGAAGCAGAGCTGAACGCACCAAACCCAGGTGCTCCAACAGAGGATGCAGGGGTCCCAGGCAGTGTAGTGGGAACGCTGCCTCCAGGTCTTCATCTGAAACTTCGCTGGCCCGCCTCTGTGTGCCCAGCATTCTTTTTTGTTTTTTCTCTAAAGGACCAGGTACTAACTATTTTAGGCTTTTTGCAAAACGCACGTAGCTGGTGGCTCAGTTACATAAGAGCCCCCGCTGTCATCACCAGCCTTACTGACCCTGAGTCATTGTCTTCAGCCCCGCCCGCTCTAGTTCAAGTTCAACCCCAGCCGCAAGTGCAGCAGCTCGAGGCTCTGCCAGGCAGGTGCAGCACGTGACACTGGAAACACATAGAGCTGGCAAGTGCAGATCCTGTGCGGTTATCAGAAAGTTTCTTCTTCCTTTCCCAACACAGTGGGGCTGCTGAAGAGAGCGCTGCAGGGGCTGGCACTATGGCATAGTAGGCTAAGCCTCTGCCTGCAGTGCTGGCATCCCACATGGGCACCAGTTTGAGTCCTGGCTGCTCCTCTTCTGATCCAGCTCCCTGCTAATGGCCTGGGAAAGCAGTAGAAGATGGCCCAAGTGCTTGGGCCCCTGCACCCGCGTGGGAGACCGGAAAGAAACTCCTGGCTCCTGGCTTTGACCTGGTCCAGCTGTAGCTGTTGTGACCATTTGAGGAGTGAACCAATGTATGTATGGAAGATTGTGTGTGTGTATGCATGTGTGTGCCTCCTCTTTCTGTATCTCTGTTTTTGAAATAAATAAATAAATGTACCTTTTCATTCCACTTCTCCATGAATGTTTTGATGTCAGACTGCTTCAAGAGAGGAAGAACTTGGGACCTGTACATGTGCGTCCCAACACTTCTCTCCCCTGGGAACCTCTCCTTATCTGTACTCCCGCTCTCCAATCAGGGGCCAGGTCTGAAGGAGGTCCCTCCAGGACAGTAGTGGGGGAGGCCAGCAAAACATCACATTTTAGATATAAAGGAGAAAAGACTGACATTTTCCAAGCAATGCTCCCGCATTTGGAAAGGCATCAAGACAAGAGAATGAGGGGCAGAGGTCATGGCACAGCAGGTTAAGTCGCCCCTTGGGATATCTGCACCCTATAGCCGGTGCCTGGTTTGAGTCCAGGCTCAGCTTCCAATCCAGCTTCCTCCTAATGTGCACCAGGTGATGGCTCAAGTACTGGTGTTCCTGCCACCCATGTTGGGGACCTGGTTGGAGTTCCTGGCTCCTGGCTTTGGCCTGGCCCAGCCCTGGCTGTTGAAGATATTTAGGGAGTAAAACACCAGATAGAAGATCTCTCTCTCTCTCTCTCTCTCTCTCTCTCTCTCTCTCTCTCAGGGCTGGAACTGTGGCACAACAGGTTATAGCCCTGGCCTAAAGCGCCGGCATCCCATATGGGCGCTGGTTCTAGTCCAGGCTGCTCCACTTCCAATCCAGCTCTCTGCTATGTCCTGGGAAAGCAGTAGAAGATGGCCCAAGTCCTTGGGCCCCTGCATCCGCGTGGGAGACCCGAAAGAAACTCCTGGCTCCTGGATTTGGATCAGCTCTGGCCATTGCGGCCATCTGGGGAGTGAACCAGCAGATGGAAGACCTCTCTCTCTCTCTGCATAACTCAGACTTTCAAGTAAAAAATAAATAAATCTTTAAAAAAGAAGATATCTCTCTCTCTCTCTGTATCTTATTGTTCTGCCTTTCAAATAAATAAATAAATAAGCCTGCTTTAAGAAAAATGGGAGAATGAAAGAGAGGTTCTTAATATTCTCCCTTCAATAAGCTTCAGATGAGTGTTTTTTTTTTTAATTGATTGATTTGAAAGGCAGAGCTACAGAAAAAAAAAAAAAGAGAGAAAGAGACAGAAAGATCTTCCATCCACTGGTTCGCTCTACAAATGGCCACCACAGTCATGGCTCAGCTGCACTTGACAGAAGCCAGGAGCTTGGAGTTTACTCCAGGTCTCCCACGGGGGTGCAGGGGCTGAAGCACTTGTGCCATCTTCCACTGCTTTCCCAGGCCATAGCAGAGAGCTGGATTGGAAGTGGAGCAGCCGGGACTTGAACTGGTGCCCATTTGAGATGCTGGCACTGCAGGTGGCAGCTTTACCCACTATCCCACAGTGCCAACCCCAAACCAAACACCAAGTCCTGAAGTTGCCTGCGTAGGCCCAGGTGTGTGTCAGCGCTGGCGGACAGAATGCCCCCACCCACCCTATATTTCATTTTGTTAAATGTTTTCCACTTGTAGAAATACTCTGTCATTTCTACCTGGATGTCCACAAAGGAGGGTTCACCAATTAACATTTCAATTAAATTTAATCAATAATTGGATTTTTACTTACATTTTTTATTAATTAAAATTTTAATTAATTAAATTTTTAAAAAATTTTAAATAAAATACAAAAGGTGAAGCATTCCCTCAGTCTACAGCCAGGGCTGTGCTGTGCTCTGTGGAAGGCACTCAGCAAAGAGTGGCCAGGCAGACTCCCTCCCTGCCCTGTGTTCTGCCTGGATTTTCTCTGGCTTTCCCTGGTGGCTCCCCTTGGCTCTTGGGTGGAGCCACCTGAGCTGCTGCTCTCAGATTTTTTCTTTTACTTACTTGAAAGGCAGAGTTACAGAGAGAGAGAGAGAGAGAGATATCTTCCATCTGCTGGTCCATTCCTCAGATGGCCACAGCAGCCAGAGCTGGGCCGATCGGAAACCAGGAGCCAGGAGCTTCTTCCGGGTCTCCCACGCAGGTGCAGGGGCCCAAGGACTTGGCCCATTTTCTACTTTCCCAGGCCACAGCAGAGAGCTGGATCAGAAGTGGAGCAGCTGGGACACAAACCGGTGCCCATATGGGATGCCAGCATTGCAGGTGTTGGCCTAATCACCGCCAGCTCCCGCTGTCAGATTTGAAATTCCTGCAGGTGACAAACACACCCTCGGGCTGCAACAAGATCCTCTGACCCAGCTCCTGATCTCTTCCAGGTTCGGTTCTGATGGGTCTCGGGATGAGGGCTGCTGCCATCCTGGCCCTGGTTGGCTGCCTGGCCACCATCACTGAATCCAAAGTCTACACTCGCTGTAAACTGGCAAAAATATTTTCGAGGGCCGGCCTGGACAATTACGAGGGCTTTAGCCTTGGAAACTGTGAGATTTCTTCCTTCCTGTTCCCTTGCACCCTTGGCTTCCCTGGGGAGGTGCCCAAGGTCCCATCCACACCTCCATCTTCATGGTCCCAACTTTGTCACACTCTGTCTCCACCTGGGGTGGCTGGTGGGGCTTCACACATCTTCAGCTGCTGCTCTCTGCTCCCTGCTTCTTTCCTGCTCATTCCTGGAGTGCCGGAGTCAGATGCTAGCGAAGGAACCAGGAGCGAGGCTGCACCTGCTGGCATTGTGGGGGGATGACCTGACGTCTAGTCTAGATGAGTATCTGCCTTTGACAAAGTGTGCAGGCCCAGGTGTGCCATTCCCGCCCCTCTCAGGCCCTTCCTATGCCTCGTGGGGGCAACCATCTGCCCGTGCCCACGGTCTGCCAGGAGGAGGCGATGTGGGACCACGTAGAAGGCTGAGACGAAGCTGGGCACTTTGGCCGGGCTTTCTGTCTCCCCAGGGATCTGCATGGCGTACTACGAAAGCCACTACAACACCACGGCTCAGACCGTCCTGGAGGATGGGAGCGTTGATTACGGCATTTTCCAGATAAACAGTTTCACGTGGTGCAGACGTGCGAAGACGCAGGAGAAGAACCATTGCCACGTTGCCTGCTCAGGTACCGTTTTGGTTTGTCCAAAAATAGCATCCCTGGGGACAAAGGCCAGAAAACTGGTGAGGGGCTATCCACCTGTGTTCGGCTTTAAACTACGAGTTGGAGTTGAGAATTCTAAGTAGGTCTTTTCCAGGCCAGTCGATGGTTTACCAGTTCTCCCAGGTGACGTGCTTGCCTGAAGATGATTTTTTTCCTACTAGGGTAGTTTTTTAAGCCCTCTGTGCAACCAGGGGCAATGCACCAATTCTGTCGTATACAGAGACATCTGATCTTGTCAATAGCAAGCCCAAAGCTGCTTGCTCTCTGAGAGCACCCAAAGGATACACTCTGTGCAAAATGAACAGAGAAATGCACCTTGGGTTCTCAAACAGCAGCAATTAAACCAGCACTCAATTCCAAGTCTTCTGCTCCAGTCATTCAAGGTATACAGGGTGCATGAGGCCCCCTAAGCCACCCCCTGCACTGCCGGCCTTCCATTTAGGTGCCAGTTCCAGTCCCGGCTACTCCACTTCTGATCCAGCTCCCTGCTACTACACCTGGGAAGGCAGTGGGGGATGGCCCGAGTTCTTGGGCCCCTGCAACCTACATGGGACAGCTGGATGGAGTTCTGGCCCCCAGCCAACATGTAGCAAACAGGGACCTCAGCCCTACGCCAGCAAGGAGCTGAGATGGCCCAGAACCCAAGTGAGCAAGGAGATGGCTCCTCTGCTGGAGTCTCCAGAGTGTAGCCCAGTGAGTCCCACATCCCGCTGCCTACCTACTCCGCAGGAAGAAGCCCTTGTGTCTTCCGGTCACCAGTGCTAGGTGCCTGGTGACTGTAGTGGCGGCAGTAGGAAGCTAACAGACCTCCCCTCCATCCTGACATCCTACTGAATTCACAGTAAACAATAGTACAATTAAAAGGCAAACATCTACCAAGACAAGGTAAACGGAAGAGGAAACCTCTTATCTAGAAATCCACTTTGTCTGACCTTCTCTTTTTCTGGGTCACGCCCCCAAATGCCTGCAGCAGCCAGCACTGGGCCAGGCTGAGGTCAGGAGCCCATCACTCCATCCGGGTCTCCCACATGGGTGGCAGGGACCCATGCAGCTGGACCCGCACACACAGCCTTTCTCTCCCCATTCTTTTCCTTTCAGCCCGCGGGTTTCTTTATATGAAAAGTGGACGTCTGTAGGTAGCACACAGCCATGTGGTGCTTTAAGATCCGTGCAGCCTTTTAGTTATTTTAATTTGAGAGACAAGGAGAGAAAGAGAGAGAGAGAGAGAGAGAGAGAGAGAGAGAGAGGCAGAGAGCTCCTGTCTGCCAGTTCGTTCCCCCAAACACCCACAACAGCAGAGAGGCTGATGTCGGGAGCCATGCGCTCAGTGAGGATCTTCCTGTGGGTATAGTGGAGACACAGGTGCTCCAGCCATCACCACTGCCTCCCAGGGGTTTGCATGAACCCAGACACTCTGATGGGGCTTCCTCACCAGAGTTTTAACCGCTAGGCTAACTACCTAGCCCCTTGCTTCCTTTTAAGTTAATGTAATATATGCAAGCATTCTTTTTTAAATTTCCTCCATTGATTTTTTCACTATGCCTCTTCTTTGTCATGGGTAGTCACTCTAAGATCATTGTCTTATCATGTTCTACGTTCAAATAATGCACCACTTCACATGGGGGGGTAACACGGGAGCCCTATAACCATAGTTGGGGCTCCCTACCCTGTGCTTTGAGCTGTGCTGTCTTACGTGTTATGTCCCCACAGTGATTTTTCTGTAGTTTGGCTTACATGTCTTAAATGAAGTGATAGATTTCATCGCCTGCATCCCATAGTAATATTCCCAACACCCTCCGTTCCTTTGGGTGGAGCACTGGGGCACACAGGTAAGTGATATTTGCTTCAACCTGAAGAACTTCCTGTAACTTTTAAAATGCAATGTAATTCATTATTTTTAGGGTGGAAATCTACTAGCTAGCATTTTCAGGTTTCATTTTTCTTGTAATGTGTCTGTTCCATTTTTTGGTTTGGGGAGATATTTTCTCTATCCTTAAGTTTCTGGGGGCCAGGATGTGGTCTCATGGTTGATGTGCTGGGTAAGACACCCACACCTTACATCGGAGTACCTGGGTTTGTTTGCATCCCTCTCTGGCTCCTGCTCCAGCTTCCTGCTCATGCACACCCCGAGAGGCAGCTCGATGGCTCAAGTACTTGAGTCCCTGCCACCCACGTGGGAGACTTGGATTGAGGTCCCAGCTCTGGCTCTGGCTCTGGTCCAGCTCCAGCTACTGTGGCCATATGCAGAGGGAACCAGAGACCAGGAGCTCTGTCTGTCCATCTCTCTCTCTCTAATTATTTTTTTAAAAAAGAGTAAAAGAAGTCTTTGATCCTTGAGTTTACGATTTTATCTCAATCCAGAAAAAAATGCCTTCCATTTTTGCTTCAAATTCTTTTCCTGAGAATTAGAATCTATCTCAGTGGCACCTACGCTGGGTTACTGATGTTGTTCCAAAGCTTGCAGAGGGCATTTCCTGTCTTTCAGCCACTCCCTCTTCTCTCTTTGATCCTCAGTAGTTTCCATTGCGCTATCATCACATTCTCTGATCTTTTTTTCCAACATGCTTCATCTATTAAGCTCATTAATTGAACGTTTCATTTCAGCGCTAGGTACATTCTTGTACCTTTCATTTAATTTTATACATGTTTTCATTTAAGTCTTTAATATAGGCAGGTCCTTCAAAAAGAAAATGTATATTATGAGAGAAAAGCTATGCATGCATTGCAAAAATTTTTTGCCCCATATCAACTAATCTTGTAATGCCATTTCCCCACAAACTTTGGGGGTCACTTTTATTTCCTCTACTAATCCAATCAGCCCTGTCTTTTCTGGGTCTTTCCATCAGTGGTACAAGAAGTTATTTTTTGCCAGGTACAACACTAGTAGTGTTGCTTGTCTAGATTGCTGTAAGCAGCGGTGAATCTTGTTTTGCCAAGCAATTGAGTTCATCCCCATGAACCTGACCCTTCAACTGTGGAAGGCAAGTTCTCAAGTAGCACTGGCTTGCTCCCACCCCCATGGCGTAATTCTTTTAGGTCCCTTTGGAATGTCCTGGGGATTCAGCAGGGTCTCTTTCTTCTGACTGGACAGAAAGCCAGCATCACCCACACCAGGGGAGCTCTGTCATGGTCCAGTCCCCATTGGATGCTTTCTGTCTAGCTCCTTGGAGACTCACCCTTTGCATGCGATCTAGAGCCCTCGGCCAAAGTCTTAGAAGATGCCCCATACCGACTTCTGGCTCCTGCCTTGCAGGTGCTCTCCCCAAACCCCAGCTGCCTTGCTGTCTGATCTCTGTCCCCCCCGTCTGGTTTCAGCTCCTGGGTTGGGAACATTTCCCGAGGCAGGAAGCCACGGTGAACACAGGGCTCCTCTCATTCTTTCTCTGCATGTCCGGCACCATGAGCCTAGACTGCTGGTTGGCCAAGATCCGAAAGTCTCGTGTGCAAGTGTTTTGTCCAGTGCTTGGATCCACGTGCAGTTTGTACATGTCAAGTTGCACAATTTAGCTCCAAGTAGGGGAGTTTGGGGCCAGTGTGGATCTTCAGGGCAGTCTCTGATCCCAGGAGATGAAAAGTGTTGGGTGGACACTGGCTGGAGGTGAGAACACTCAGAACCGTTTTCTCACCGGAAATAGCGTGCAGTTTGTAGGGGCGGCCTTAAAGATAGAAAACAGGGTGTTGGCTTTACAGCCTGGCCACTGGCCAGTGATGGGCCTGCCTCAGCCTCTGGCCAGGGACGCTTTCATGACGAGGTGTGTCATTCTGTCCCATGAGTGGCACAAGGGATACGCGGTGTGGGAACCCAGAGACAAGTCAGCATCAGGCTGTAGAGGTCATGTGACGTTACATGCACAGGGCATGTGACATCACACATGCAGTTCAAATGACATTATACACAGAGGTCATGTGACATTACACACAGGTCACAGGACATTGCATGCATGGTTCATGTGATACTACATGCACTGTTCATACATTCCACACACAGTTCATACATTACATGTGCAGTTCATACATTCATACACAGTTCATGTGACACTGCAAGCATAGTTTGTATGTTACACACAGTTCATACATTGCACGCACAGCTGATACATCACACATAGTTCATACATTACACAGTTCATACATTGTGTGCACAGTTCATGTGATACTACATGCACATTTCATACATTCCACACACAGTTCATACATTCCACACAGTTCATACATTCCACACACAGTTCATATGATACTACGTACACAGTTCATACATTGCATGCACAGTGCATACATTGCATGCATTGTTCACATGACATCACATACATGTTGATGTGATATTGCACACACAGGGCATGTGACATTACACACATGTCACATGACATTGCACACACAGTGCATACATTGCACACAGTTCATACATTGCACTCACTGTTCACATGACATTACATACACTGTTGAGGTGACATTACACACACAGGTCATATGACATTACATGCACAGTTCATGCATTACACACAGTTCATGAAACATTACATACAGGTCACATGACTTTGTATGCACAGTCCATGTGATACTACATGCACAGTGCATACACTGCACGCACAGTTGACACCGCAAGCCCAGCTGCTGAAGGCACCGTCTTGTCACTCCCATTCCAGACTCTCTTCTCCAACACTTGCCTACGGACCCCACCCCATGGGGACAGAGAACATTCTATGTCTGTACTCTGGTTTGAATGTTGTCTCACAAGTGCCCGTGTTGGAGGCTTAGCCCCCAAGCTCACACGTTAATGGAGCTGGGAGAGGGGAACGTTAGATGAGATGGTGGTGGGCGTCCCATCACAGCTCTGGCAGCTTCAAAGGAGGAAGAAGGAAGCCCCCGAGCTCACCAGATGATGTCCCCGCCCCGTTCCAGCACAGCAGGAGGGCCTCAGGGCCGCCAGGCAACCACCAGTGCTGTGCTCCTGAACTTCAGCCGCAACAACCCTGAGCCAACTGCACTTTCTTTCTCAATCACATTTTCTAAATTTGTAATTTTTCTAAATGACCTATTTTTTCTGCATTACTTTGTTATATAACAGCAGAAAACAGATTAAGATCATGCGTGCATGAATTCCTAGGAATATATTTAACATAAAAATACTTTAGTTTGTGCAAAGTGGGATTAAAAGAAATATTTAGGTGCCAGCACTGTGGCACAGCGGGTTAAGCCACCATTTGCAGTGCCAGCATCCCATGGGGCGCCGGTTCAAGTCCCAGCTGCTCCCCTTTGATCCAGCTCTCTGCTGGTGCACCTGGGAAAGCAGTAGAAGATGGCCCAAGTAAGTCCTTGGGGCCTTGCACCCACGTGGGAGACCCAGATGAAGCTCCTGGCTCCTGGCTCCTGGTTTTGACCTGGCCCAACTCTGGTTGTTGCAGACATTTGGTGAGTGAATCAGTAGGTGGAAGATATTTCTCTCTCTTTCTGTGTGTGTGTGTATGTGTGTCTCCCATTGTCTGTGTCATTCTGCCTGTCAAATAAATAAATCTTTAAACTAAAAAAAAGATCTGTTTACTTTGGTACAAATATTTTTTTTGAAATCTATGCATACAAGGGGTCTGTGAAAAGTTCATGAAAAATTATCTTATAAGAAACTGTGCCTGGATTTCAAATATTTTCACCAAAATAAACTTTATTTTATTTATTTGTTTATTATTTTCAAAGAGACAGAGGTAGAGAGAGATTCCATCTACCAGTTCACTCCCCAAATGGCCTCAACAGCTGGGGGTGGGCCAGGCTGAAGCCAGGAGCCCAGAGCTCCATCTAGGCTTCCCATGTGGGTGGCAGGGTCCCAAGCACTTGCACCATCTTCCTCTGCCTCCCAGGCACATTAGCAGGGAGCTGGATCAGAAGTGGAGCAGCCAGGTCTGCTGGTGCTCTCATGTGGGATGGGGGTGTCACAACCAAGGTCTTAACTACTGTGTCCCATACATCGATTGTGTTAAGTTCCATTTCCTGTGAATTTTGTGAGATACCCTCAAAGATGCACACCCACCAACACACACACGCACACACACACACACATGCTCAGACCCACATTACAAAGTTTTGCAGTAACAGTGACATTCATTGTTGGCTGACAGCATGGTTTTCTTAACACAGGAGTTTCAGCCCAAGGTGACCACCCACTGGTCTGTCTAGCCTAGTTCCCTGCTAGTATCCTGTCGTCGGGGCCAGGGAGTGAACGCTTCTATTGCATATCGCTTTGCTATTCCCTTTCCTGTTTTTTTTTTTTTTTTCCCCTGACTCCATAGCTGTTTGACAAGCATCAGAAGTTACATTCCTGCCCTTCTATCGCCCTCTTGTGACCATCTTCAGTACTGCAGGGCTGCCTCGGAGTGGGGGGCTTGTTCTCCCAGCCCCCACCCTCCTTCCTTCCTTTGCGTCTTTTCCTAAGCGAATCTAGTCCTGTCCCACCAGCACTCTCAAACCATCTCGATTGTGCAAAAAAAAAAAAAAAGTGCAGGCCGATGGTCTTATGCGATGTCCGTTTCCTGAGCCTGCAGTCCTGAGACTTAATATATTAAGGATTAATATGTTAAGCGGACTGCCTGGCCTCAGGCGCAGAACTTGCTATTGGTGTGCACACACCTGGGATGTGCTCCCGCCCTGGGACAGCAGGATAGAGCATCCCAGCCCTAGAGACGCCCCCAGCCCCCACTCCTGTTGGGAAGAGTGACCCAACCACTGTGGCACGAGTGGCTCGGGCACCAAACCTCGTGAGCCAGCAGCTCAAAAACAGCAGAAGATGCTCCCTAAGCAGCAATCTTTGCCAAGAGAACCACACGCCTTGGGCTAGGGGGTGCCGGCTCTGTCGCCAAGCTGTCCGTCTACCCCATCCACGACAGGATCCACTTGCCACGAGCGGTGCTGCAGTACCTGAGAAATTGCGGGAGCAACCGAGGGACTCAAGTTGTCATTGCGTTGAATGTGACTGCAAACGTGCCACTTTTATAATGCTTTTCCAGATTTACTGCAGGATGATTGGCACAGATTGGACATAATTTAAGGCACGCACTGGGAAGACTCGGTGTAGGCACACACGGTGAAGTGATGATGGTAGACTCACTCTCTCTACAAATTCCAAGTCAGCAATGCAGCACTGCTAGCCACAGGCACCTGCTGTGGGTGAGATTCCAGAACTCACCCACCTTGCCTCTCAAAGCCTGGATCTTTCTATCAGCATCTGCGCATTTCCTGGAGCCCCGCCCCAGCCCCTGTAACCATAGCCGGTTGTTGTAGGCATTTGGGGAATGAACCAGTGGATGGAAGATCTCTCTCTCTCTCTCTCTCTCTCTCTCTCTCTCTCTCTCTGCTTCTCCCTCTCTAGGTATAACTCTGACTTTCAAAGAAATCAAATAAAATCTTCCAAAAAAAAAAAGCATAATGATAAAGACTGATGTATTTGACTTTAACATCTCTGCGTATAAAAACCACCTTGGGTAAAAATCTACTTAAAGACATAGACTAGAAATTTCTAACAGAGTTTACTATCTACCTATGAGGACATCTTACACGCCAAAACAGCCAATGTAGCCAATATACTGCTCTGATGTGTGTATTTCTTTAGGACATAAAAAAAAAAAATTTATACGTGTGTCTTGTCCAAACACTTTTCCAGAAAATCCCATTCTTTGAAATTTCAGGTGATTCATGGCAAGCATGGTGTTTCAGCCATAAACAAACATCTTTTGATTGTGAACAAGCTCCATGAAATGGGAATCTGTCTATTGCAAAAGCAGTGGGAGAGGTGGAGACGTCGGGGTTTGAATTTCCCTCAGTGGCAAAGCCTCTGCTGACACCCCCGTGTCTTCTCTTTCTAGCCTTGCTCACAGACGACCTCACCGATGCGATCATCTGTGCCAAGAAAATCGTGAAAGATACCCAAGGGATGAACTACTGGTAAGGGTCTACCCATCATGGTGCTCGTGGGCATTGCCAGAATGTTATCCAGTGACGAGCGGGAGGGTAGCCAACCCAGATTCAGCCTGGGCTGGGCGGGAACGGGCAGAGAGGGAGAGTGTTGAGATAGCATGATGTGCTTTCCACGTGAAGGGGCTCCCGACAGTGGACCAGGAGCTACTGTCTCATGTGGACCAGAAAAAGCTGGTCAAGTCCATAGACCAGACAGAAACCAAAGCTTCAGGTTGCCTTTGATTTTGCAGGGCGAGAGCAGCGTGTGTTGGGGGCAAAAGAACCCACAGCAGGGGGAGAGGACAATGAGCTTGGTTGTCACCTGGTGACAGCCCAGAGGATGTCCCAAGGATGAATTCCCCACCCCCACCCCGTCTGGTTTGGTCATTGTGCGCTTGACCATCCACTTGGTGAACTTCCAGACATACGGTGTCTGATGAAACCACCTTGTCCTCACCAAAGTCATTTCCCTCTTGCTGAGGTTAATACTGATGGAGGGAAATCCAGGGAGGGGAACAGCTCAACACAGCCCAGGCATCCATAGGGGTCAGTCCTGGACCCCTGGGCACAGCCGGTTATTGGGTGAAGGATGCATGGGCTGCGACCCACGCCTATCAGGATTCTCACGCTTCTGTCTGCTCTTGCTGCCTCTCTCTCTCTTCTCCCCAGGCAAGGCTGGAAGAAGCACTGTGAGGGCAAGGAACTGTCTGAGTGGAAGAAAGGGTGTGAGGTTTCCTGACCGGGGACCCGGACCTACAGTGCCTGGCAGTGGGTCTCTGGGATGTGTGATGACTGGGCCATCCTGGCTCCTTTCCTGCCCATGTTCAAAACTCAGCTGTATTTTTAACGGAATAAACATTTCCATTGAAAGGTCTTTGCCTGGACTCAGTCTCAGCTAGCACCTGCAAAGTCATCTCCCTCGTGTCCCTGCCCTGGAAGGAATTAGCGGTCCTGTTCCCTGGGGGCACTGAAATGGCAGTTGGTTCAAAAAAGAACTCCCCCCAGCTCAACACTGCCCGGGAGAATGTTCTGGCCTCGCAGGGCCATCCTGATGAAAATTCTGATGGAACCAAAGAGAGGAAATTGCAGATGTGACAGCCCCCCAGAGTACCCCGGGGCTATCCCAAAACATCCACTGCAATGGAACCTAGCAAATTCAAAAGCCACACTTAGTGTCCTCAAGAAAGCTGTTTTCAGCCTTAGATGTACAGAATGTATTAGCGTGCCCAGGAATTCAGAGACTCACCACAGCAGTGGGCTGAGATGCTCGGACCCCACAGAGATATTCCCAGGATGCCTTGTGCTCCACCCAGGGATGCTTGCTGCGCTGGTCCATGTGACAGGTCAGCTCTCCACTTTCCTATCCACATGTCTCTGTCCTGCTGGAGCACAGTTGGTCAAAGCCACCTTGTTCTCAGTCCTGGCGCAAGCAGGAGACACGGGTAAAATGCAGTGTGACCATGAGGGATGGGTGTTGAGCCTCACAGGTGTGATATTATGTCCCACGTGAGGGTACCAGGGTTTGAGTCCTGACTCCACTTCCTATTCCAGCTTCCTGCCAATGTGCATCCTGGGAAGCAGCAGGTGAGAGCTAAGTACTTGGGTCCCTGCCATCCGTGTGGGAGACCTGGAATAAGTTCCTGGCTCCTGGCTTTGCCCCTGTTGTTGTGGGCATTTGGTGAGTAAACCAATGGATAGAAGAGTGCTCTCTCGCTCTCTCTCTCTTTCAGATAAAATGAATAGCTTAAAAAAGAGAGACTGCACTAAATTAAGAGTTGCTAGAGACATGGTGATACCAAGAAATAAGCTCCCCACTTAGAAGAAAATCCTCACTGATGAGACTGTTGGCCACTATGATGGCATCTAGAAAATTCTTCAGCATTCTGTCCCCACTCTGTCTGACCTCACTGTTGGGTTCATTTTGGGCTCACAGGCTGGGCATGCATACATAGACACAAAGCAAAATCTTGATTGCTGCTTGCCAAATAAATAACTATATTAAATACTTCTAGACAAACATATCGTCCTGGGACGAGAGCTTTGGGGACTCGTGTAAGAATTGAACAATAACTCTATGAGATGGCCAAAGAAAATGAGAAAAGCGTGGATCCATTAGGCGGTGTTCAATCAATAATCTGTGCTTACAGAGGACCATAAAGAGACAGTTTACATTACTAGGGGACAGTCATCCATCTGTCTTGCAGTCCCCACTCTGAGCCAGACCTCCTCCTTCATTGAAACCAGTGGCACCAAGTTAATGACCGTGGTTGGCGTGGACCTGGTGCCAGGCATTCAGAGACTGGGAGAAAGATTCTAAAAATTAAAAAAAAATCCCACTCCAAAAAAATTCAAGGTGATGGGAAGTTGGCTGGCCTTATAGTTTGATTGATCTTTTTTTTTTTTTCAGAACTCATAAAATTCTAAGCATGCAATTCTACTATTTCCTTCCCTGAGTGTTTTATTTATTTAATATTTCTATAAATAATAAGGATAAAAATGCATTGTCCTGGGTCCTTTTCCACTATTAATGCCCTCAGAAATTCAAGAATTAAAGAGTACTTCTTAAAAAAAATTGGGGACATTTATTTTATTTTTTTGAAAGAGTTACAGAGAGAGGTAGAGACAGAGAGAGGTTTTCTATCTGCTGGTTCACTCCCCAAATGGCTGCAATGGCTGGAGCTGAGCCATCTGAAGCCAGGAGCCAGGAGCTTCTTCCTGGTCTCCTACATGGGTGCAGGAGCCCAAGGACCTGGGTCATCTTCCACTGCTTTCCTAGGCCATAGCAGAGAGCTGGATCAGAAGTGGAGCAGCCGGGACTAGAACTGGCGCCCATATGGGATGCTGGCACTGCAGGTGGAGGTTTTACCTGCTTTACCACAGTGCCAGCCCCAATTTCTTTTAATTTTTTTTTTTAAATATTGATTTAAGAGGTAGAGAGAAAGCGAGACCTCCAATCCTCTATTTCAAATGTCTGCAGAAACCTGGGCTGGGCCAGCCAGGAGCCTGGAGCCAGGAACTCCATCCAGTTCTCCAACGTGTGAGACAGGAGACCCAATCATCCAAGCCATCAATCTGCCATCTCCCAGGTAGCAGGAAGCTAGAGACAGGAGTCAGAACAGGGAATTGAACCCAGGCCCTCCAGGGTGGGCAGCACTAGGCTGAATGCCCACTCTTGTTTTGTTTGTCTTTTCTTATCAGCAGGGCATTGGGTGCTCTGAACCTACAGTTGGCCATGAGGGTGCAGGAGTAAGTCTGTATGGGGCCCTCCTGTCTCGGAGGACTCAGCTCTGCATGGCTCGTGGCCCCCCACCCCCACCCAGCATCCATCCCATAACATCTTAGCTTGCTCCCCAAGATCCCTCAGCACTTCCTGGTCTGCTCTGCCCTGTGTGCCCCAGGCTGCCTGAGCCCTGAGCACCCTTCGTCCCTGGGCATCCTGGCTCCCGCTTTTCCCGGCTTTGGGAGCTCCTGCACGCTTGTGCCATCAGTGATGCCCTGTGATGCTCTGGCCTCGTAAGGCCTTTGCTCTGAGCTCATGGCTGCTGTGCACAGAGGATGAAGTCCCCAGGGACTGGGCTCGTCCCCCTCTCTGTCATCTCCTTGCACATCAGTATTTTCCATGGTTGTTGTTGCCATGCTGAACAAGTCACAGCTGGCAGCCAGTCACACTGGATGGCGACCGTTGGCACTGCTTGCCTGTGCGGTGGGGTCAAGGGGGTGGGAACAAGGCCTTGTATTTAGAACAGCTTGTTTTCAAATCAGGTTCCCACAAGTGCTTTGTAGCAACCTTAAGAACCAAGGGAACATCAACTTCATTAGAAGCAAGTCACTGAAATACATAGGGGTAGCTGTCTCCCAGGGCCCACAGCATCCTGCTGCCAGTTAGCCAGCCTTAGAGGGGCTGGCGCTGTGGCACGGTGGATTCAGCCGCCGTCTATGCAATGCAGGCGTCCCATATCGGAGCACTCGTTCCAGTCCCAGCTGCTCTGCTTCTGTTCCGGCTCCCTGCTAATGCTCTTGGGAAAGCCATGGAGGATGGCCCAAGTGCTTGGGTGCCTGCACCCATGTGGGAGACCAGGATGGAGTTCCAGGCTGCTGGCTTTGGCCTGGTCTGGCTCTGGCCATTGTGAGCACTTGGGGAGTGAACCAATAGACGGAAGACCTCTTTCTCTCTCTGTCTCTCTCTCTCTCTCGTTCTGTGTGTGTGTGTGTGTGTGTGTGACTCTGCCTTTTACTTTTTCTCTTTTATAAAGATTTATTTCATTTGAAAGGCAGAGTGACAGGGAGAGGGAGAAGCAGAGAGAAATTTTCTAACTGTGGGTTCACTCCCCCAGATGGCTGCAGCCATCCCAAAGCCAAGAATCAGGAGCTTCATCTGGGACTCCCGTGCGGATACAGCGGCCCAAGGACTTGGGCCATCTTCTACTGCTTTCCCAGGCCATAGCAGAGAGCTGGATCGGAAGTGGATCAGCCAGGACTTGAACCGGTACCCATATGGGATACCAACATTGAAGGCAGCAGCTTAACCCACTGCGCCACAGAGCCAGCTACTGTCACTCTGCCTTTCAAAGAAAGGATCCTAGGGACTCAGTGGAAGAACGCTGGCCTTGTTCTTTTGGGGACAAGAAGCATCTGAGCCCCTCACATGTGTTCAACACATCTACTTCCCTAAGTGCCCCAAAGATGGCACAAACCCTCGCTGGCCCCTAAACGACCTATGGGGACAGTTTAATGCCCTCAAGATGAATTTGGAAAAAAACAAAACAAAACAAAACACGGGACCGGTGCTGTGGTGTAGTGGGTAAAGCCGCCGCCTGCAGTGCCAGCATCCCATATGGGTGGCGGTTCAAGTACCAGCTGCTCCACCTCTAATCCAGCTCCCTACTAATGCACCTGGGAAAGCAGCAGAAAATGGCCCAGGTGCTTGGGCTCCTGCACCCACATAGGAGACCCGGAGGAAGCTCCTGGCTCCTGGCTTGGATCGGTGCAGCTCCAGCCATTGTGGCCATCTGGGGAGTGAACCAGCAGATGGAAGACCTCTCTCTCTCTCCTCCTGCCTCTCTGTAACTCTGCTTTTCAAATAAATAAATAAATCTTAAAGAGAGAGAGAGAGAGACTTCTTTAACAGGTGTAGATTGATGATTTGGTTGAAACACAGAAAGACAGAAGGAGACAGAGGCAGCTTCCATCTGCTGCCTCACTTCCCTGATGTCTACAAAACTGGACCCAGGCCAGGCTGGAACCAGGAGCCAGGAACTCCACCCAGATCTCCCACATAGGTGGCAGGAGATCGAATACTTGAGCCATCCCCTGCTGCCTCCCAGGTGCATGTTAGCAGGGAGCTGGAATCCGAGCTAATGCTCCATCCCAGGCACTCTGGTTTGGGAAGCGGACATTCTGGCCCTGACCCGTTCATGTGTATTTATTTGAGAGGCTGACAGACAGAGGCAGCTCCCATTGGCTCTGAATGCCCACATCAGCCAGGCTCCTGTCAAAATCCAGGAGCCAGGAGCCCCACCCAAGTTTCCGCTGTGGGTGGCAGGGACCCGAGGACTTCCGTCATCACTGCTGTCTTCCGGGGTCTCCATGAGCAAGAAGCTGGAACCAGGACTTGAAGCCAGGAATCGAAGCCAGTTTCTCCCTGAAGTGGAAGTGGATCTCTTAATCCCTAGGCTAAACAGGGCCCTTATTTATAAAGTTGAAAATGGGAACAGTATGTCTTCCAATGGCCACCAAAAGGCCCCCACAGGCCACTGCCCTTGCACTTGGTGCTTCCTAGGCAGGAAGAGCAAATGTGGCTTGGGATAGGCACAGCAGCCACTGCATGGTGCCTGCATGGTGCCTGCAGGAGTCCCAGGCCCTGTTCTCACGGATGCAAAGTCACAAGACTGGCTCGCTAGCGACAGCTTAGGGCCTGGATCCGTAGGAAGCCGAAGTGGCACCTGCATCACTGTGGGGGCTCCCACGGGCAAGTGGCTTCTCTCTGTTCCTCCCCTTCCTCGCCCAGTTCCCCCAGCGCAGGGCAACGAGAGGGAGAGACCTTGGGCACCTGTGCTACCCACAGCCTCAGCAGGTGCACCTGTGTCTGCCCACCCCCACCCCCAACAGCAGAAAGAGAAGAGGAACCAAGTGCGGAAGCCCCCTGCGTGCCCCTGGTGAGACAGACGGAGCAGGGAGAAAAAGAGACGGCTTCCTTCCATAAGGTGTGGGCCACCATGGCGCCAAGCAAACACACCGCTCCCGCTCCCTGCTAATGTGCCTGGAAAAGCAGCAGAAGACTCCCTGCTATCCACGTGGGAGACCCGGATGGAGCTCCTGCTACCCATGTGGGAGACCTGGATGAAGTTCCTGGCTCTGGCTTCAGCCTGGCCAAACCCTGGCTATTGCAACCATCTGCAGAGTGAACCAGCAGGTGGAAGCTCACTCTTGTGTGCGCATGCTCTCTCTCTCTCCGCTTTTCAAATAAGCAAATTAAATCTTTTTCTTTAAGACTTTTTTTTTTTTTTGGTGAAAATTGATCAAAATCCGTGCATGATTTGTTCCTAACATGCAATTCCCATGGACCTTTTGAAGACCCCTGGCATAGGGAGCGGTGACATTTTTCTGTTTCTTTGTTCTTCGGTTGGCTCTACCGGTGAGACTGTGCCTCTCAGGAAAACCCGTCTTCACTGGGGAAACGCAGCACGAATCCACATCAGAACCATCAAAACAAAGCATCCTCGTCCCTCAACAACTGCTGGCCCTGTTTGGATGTCTTTTGCCTTCTTTCTTTTTTTTTCTATTGCTTTAGAAAGTTGCAATTGTAGGATTTTGCACCCCGCTCTTTTCAGTTAATTGGATGCAAGATTTGCTGATATTTTAAAAAAACGGGACCCCCCAAAAGTAGCATCAGCAGTGACCATGCCATCTGCCCCCACCACTGGTCCAGGCACTAGTCTGTGTTTGCAAAAGGCCCTTTCTCTTCTTACTGCTTGTTCTCCAAACTTCACCCCAAGTCCCTCAATACATGGTGTGTTCTTTTTGGGTGGGTGGGGGGGCTCTCTTTCCAGGGACCCTGACCCCTTCGGGTTGAGTCTTGGAGCTATGATGCTGGGCAGTGCTTTCGTGTATGTGCCGCTGGGCTGCATACGAAGAGAAATTGTTCCACATGGGTCCCGTTGGGGAAATGCAATAATCCAGGTTACTGCAGACTGAGGCGCCATGTGCCTGGTGCAAATCAAAGCCGACAGCCGTGCACTCAGAGATGGACAGACCGCGTGCACCTCCCGGCCCCCGGCGCCTGGCTGTGTGAGCTCAGGCGAGATGCTGTCCCTCTCTGTTTGATCTCCTGTGGAAGGTGAGAATTGGTGGTTGCTTTCCATACCAGGGGGGTGCTTCTGGCTCTATTTCTACATCTGCTGGCGTCCTGCACACAGGGCGAGGGGCCTGAGCTGGGCTGCGCTTCTCTCCAGCAGAAAGCGAACATCTCAGTCGCCCGGCCGAGCTGCCTGGCAGAGCAACAGTGTGCAGTTAAACCATCTGCCTGCTGCTGGGCTTCTCTGAGCAGGATCCTGTTGCCCGCTAAAGCAAACACGGAGGTCTCCACCCCGGGGACCAACAGGCAGTGCAGAAGGGCAGATGGGGAAAGATTAAATATTTGTGCAAAAACCCACCCTGCCCCTCCCCCTCCCTGCATGACAGTCTGGAATTAAAAGGAAAGGGGGTTGTGGGGAGAGGACACAGAGGGTCTGGGGAGAGAGCTTTATCTTTCCAGAGGAAAGACTGGTTTGGGGGGGCGGCGTGTGCTGTGGTCAGGGCCAGGCTCCAGTCCTGGGCCTGGGACTGCACTTTTGACCCCTGGGTGGAGCTGGTCCTGGCGGGCCAGGGGCCCATGGAAAAGGGATGACGTGAGCTTGGAGGCGGCCAGGCTGTGACAGCAGAGGTGCGAGCGAGCAAGGCACAGGCCCGGAGCCCGGTGTCTCTCACCAGCAGGTTGGGGGTGGGGCCCGGGGACTGGATAGTGCGCAGGGCAGCAGCCCAGGGGCGTGTCAGGGCGGCTAGGAACGCGGAGTGCAGCGAAGGGAGAAAGGGCGGGGCGGCATTGCTGGTGCACAGTGTGCTGGCAGGCAGGTGGGAGACACAGCGGAGAGGAGACTCTTTGAGGAGAGGGCTTGGGGGCTCCTCGGAGGCTGCCGTGAAGGTACGCATGGGTGCTCCCCAGGAGACACTCCCTGGGGTGGGAGGGGGCCTTACCACAGCTCAAGTCACCCACGTTGGAAGAGGAGGAGGAGGAGGAAGAGGAGGAGAAAGTGGGGGAGGAGGTGGAGAAGGAGGAGGAGTAGGAGGGCCAACCAGGAAGCAGCAGGTGGAGGGGGCAGGGGACATCCCAGACCTGTGGCTCTCAGCCCTGGCTGCTCTTGACAATCTTTGCACATTGTCCAAAACCGCAATCCCAGGCCTGGCTTGCTCTGGTTAGATCAAGCTCTCTGATGGGATGTGCTGAGTGGGTACTTTGGGTTTTTATTTTTTTTTCCAGAAAAAGCAATTAAAAAAATTCTTATTAATATATAGAGAAAAAGCAGAGATTTTTATCTGGCTCATTAATTAACAAGGGAGGTCAATATGAGGTTAAGATCTGTTCAGGTCCAGGGTTGTGGCACAGCAGGTAAAGCTGCCACCTGCAATCCCATCTGAGCATCTGCCACCTGGCATCCCATCTGAGCGCTGGTTCCAGTCCTGGCTGCTCCACTTGTAATCCAGCTCCCTGCTAGGAAAAGCAGCAGAGGATGGCCCAAGTCCTTGGGCCTTGCACCCACCCACACCTGTTTTCACCTGCTCTGCTGTGTGATCAGTCACTGCCCGCTCTTCCCGTCTGATGGAACTCAGGGAGCAGAGAACTCAGGCCTGACCCTGAGTGTCACCAGTGAGGGACTCGCCTCCGGTACAAGGTGCACAAACACTCAACTGCAGTGATGAGCAACGTTTTTTATTTTTAAAAAATCATTTATGGATTTATTTGAAAGATTAAGAGAGAGGGTGAGATAGAATCTTCCATCCACTGTTTCATTCCCGAGATGGCTGCAACCCAGGCCAAAGCTAGGAGCCAGGAAATTCTTCTGGGTCTCCCACGTGGGTGCAGGGGCCCAAGCACTTGGACCATTCTCTGCTGCTTTCCCAGGTGTATTAGCAAGGAGCTAGATGGGAAGTGGAACAGCCAGGACTCGAACTGGTACCCATATGGGATGCCAGCATCATAGGCAGAGGCTTAACCTGCTGCACCACAATGCTGGTCCCAAACATTGTGCTTCCAAAAATTATTTATCTCAATCATTGGGTTTTCTGACACCTCCTAGAATTTGCACCGAGACCACATATTCATCGCAGCCATGGAAGTGTTCTGACCACAGCAGAAAGTGCAGCTAGTCGAAGAGCTTCCTGAGTCATAGGGCAAGGGAAGGAGGAACAGAGGCAGGAAGGAAATTATTGAGGAGAAGACTCACAGGTGAAGTGGGAAGAGCCAGGAGTCGGAACGAAAACCCAGCCCCCCAGCCAGGAAAGACCAGGCCGTAAGAGGATCCCACAGCGGGGCATGGAGCAGAGCGAGCAGATGGGACCTTAGTCTTAGTCTAATCACCTCTGGGCTCTCCTCAGACTGCTCTGGGGAGCTATGCACAAATCCTGACAGAGAGCCTCACTCACAGACTCTGAGCTCCCTGGCTCAGCCTGCGGCCCTGGTCTCAGCGTCTCCCAGAGCCCACAGGCCACTGCCACGTGCTGCCCCGGCCGTGGGCCCTGGTGCCGTGCGGCTCTGTGTGTCTGCCCCGTGGCTGCTGTTGGAGCCATCGATGCATGGCTTCTGTGAATGTCTTCATCTACCGTTTGCACTATTGCAAAACCTTTGAGAAGCTGAAGAAGGCAAGGCACCCCTCTCCCTGAGAAACTGCTCCTTCGGGGTGCAGGCAGTTCTATTTTTCAGGGCTCCCACAGAGCCCCCTGCCTCCCCCTCTGGTGCCATCAGTTGGCTGGAAATGCAAGAGTCCTGAGCCATGGCAAGTTATACCCAAGAAAAACTGAGATCCAGCTGCGCCACTGTGCTAGGTGTGGCACCCAGGTCCTATGAGTCCTTTCTCTGCTGTGACCGTGCCAGCCCACAGGACTCCTGAACACTCCTACCTCGAAGCTGCCACTGCTCCTGTCTGATGCCTCCACCGGTCATACCTCACTGATCGCCATGGGACTCACCTGGCAGCTTTGACAAAAAAAACACTCGGACCTAGAGCTAATCCTCAGAGACCCTGGATTAGCGGACATCAGCACTTGTAGGGCCACCCTGTGCCTCTATGGGTAGCCAGGGCTGGGAGCCACCAGGCAGTGAGGCTGCTGGGAGCCAGAGTGTGCCCAGGATGGAGCCCCATGCTGCACAGGTGTGCGCAGGTGTGCCGAGGGGGTGGGGGCGCTGGCTAAGCGGGTCACTCCCAGCTGTACTTAATAAGCTGCATAAAGTTTAATAATCCAAAACACAGAGCACCTTCAGGATAGTGCAACTATAAAATCTGTAAACTATAAAATCCTACAAGAGGGACCAGCGCAGTGGCACAGTAGGTTAATCCTCCACCTGCAGCACTGGTATCCCGTATGGGTGCCAGTTCAAGTCCCCAGCTGCTCCTCTTCCGATCCAGCTCTCTGTTATGGCCTGGAAAAGCAGTAGAAGATGGCCCAAGTGCTGGGGCCCCTGTACCCTCATGGGAAACCCAGAAGAAGCTCCTGGGTCCTGGCTTTGGATCGGCGCAACTCCAGCTGTTGTGGCCAACTGGGGAGTGAACCAACGGAAGGAAGTCCTCTCTGCCTCTCCCTCTCACTGTCTGTAATTCTGCCTCTCAAATAAATACATAAATAAGTATCATACAAGGGCATGCACCTGCTATAGGCCTTATGGATTTAAAAAACAAGATTTATTTTATGTATTTGAAAGGCAGAGTGACACCAAGAGAGGGAGAGGAGAGAGAGAGATCTTCTATCTGTTGATTCTTTCCCCAAATGCCTGCAATAGCCAGGCCTAGGACAGGTTGAAGCCAGGACCCAGGAACACCATCCGGGTCTCATACATGGGTGGCAGGGGCCCAAGCACTTGGGCCTTCTTCTGCTGCTTTTCCCTGGCTGTTTGCAGGGAGCTGGGTTAGAAGTGGACCTGCTGGGGCAGGAACTGGCACCATATGAGATGCCAGCATCGCAGGTGATGGCTTTCCCCGCTATGCCACAGCACCAGCCCCTAAACCCTTACTCTGAATCCACTGCTCTATTCCACCTCCATACAGACCCCTAAAGCCCATTTTACCCAGCACATTAGCTCTGCATTCCCGAGAAAAAACTAACAGAGTCCAAAGGAGGAAGAATACACAATCCTGTTTTTCTCTTTCCGTCTCTCTGAGATCCTTCCTGTATACCAGAAACCAAAATAACCAAAGAGCAGGCAACAGAAGGAAGCCAAATGTGGAGGCAACAACAGTTCACAGCATCTTCAGCCAAACCCACAGGCTTTTCAGAAAATTAAAATCTCAATGCAATGTTCACATCGATGGCAGGGAAGAAGACCTCGGCTGTGCGCCTGGCTTCCCCACCTGCTGATTTCAGGAGTCCCTCCATGGTGATGGGGTATGTTCCTCACGCAGCAACCAGACTTCTTGATTTCTTTCTGCAGCAACCAGACTTCTTGATTCTGTCCTACAAGCAGCTGTTCTGTGCTTTAAACTACCAAAAGAAACCTAAAACCAAGCCAGGAATAGGCGGAAGAGAGAAGAGACGAGTTCTGACTCGGTTTCTGCGTGGGGCCATTTGCAGGAGATGTGGAGGAGTGAGCTGTCTGAAGCAGCACAGAGACTTCTCAACCTTCCGCAAAGGGACTCAATGCCTTGGTGTGTGCAGTAGAAAATATGTCCATTGCAGGGGCCTCCTGCCAGCCAAGAACAGAGCTGCTCCCTCCCTGGGTTCCGGCGACCCCAGTGCCAAAAGCCACTTAGAATGTGAGCTACATTCTGTGTCTGACCACCCGATGCACATTTTCCCATGAGTGGGTAACGTGACTCCTTCTGATGCCATCTGTTAAGCCTCCTCCGGGCTGCTGGGTGCGGTATTCAATCTTCAGCAGGAATGTCAGAAGGTCAAAGTCCCCGTGTGTGAGGAATGCCAGGCAAGAAATGAGACCAGGCAGGCAGCGTCACCCTCAAGGAGACGGATGTGCTTAAGGGTGGTTGACAAAAGACTTGAGGCCGTAGACATCCAGGGGCTGGGATGGATGAAACAGGAAGAAAATTAGCTGAGAGCGCGAGAGCGAGAGCGAGAGCGAGAGAGAGAGCGAGAGAGCGAGAGAGAGAGCGAGAGAGAGAGCGAGAGAGCGAGAGCGAGCGAGAGAGATTCTCAATCACTGGGAAAAAGGAAAACATATGCTATGTGGACTTGCAGGCTACTGGGACATTTGGTTTTGCTTAGCCGTGGAAGTAATGGTTTGGCTTAACATTGTGAATGCTGTGTGCACGTGGGTGCTGGGCTGGAGAAACACGTGGAGCAAAGGCAGGAATTAAAACACAGCGGAGGCAGCCTGGGGAGGAATGAAAGCTAAAATGCACCAGGGTGTGCGGAACGCAAGTCCAGGGCTCTGCGAAGCCTGCACTTTCCCACACTCGTATGCGTGCAGTGCTGGCTAGCTCCTCTTAAAGTCCAAAGCATCCTATGCCAAACATGAACCTCCCACTTAGCTGGCCCCTCTCTGGTTTGTACATCAGTCCTGCCCCGCCTGTTGACCTAGCCCATTCACCCCTGATAACACTTCACTCACGATGGCTTTTTCGGGCTCTCCCCTGGGGGCCTGTCAGACATGCCATGCTCTCTTCCATATCATCTCATAAGAGATTTCTTCTTTCTCAAGTTGTCCTGTAACCTCCATCCCAATACAGTCAGTTAAATTAATTTCCTCCTTTGGGTTAGGAATAGATTCTGTGGTTGCCTGGCCACGAACACACCCAGGCTCCCTCCTCAGAGAAAGGCACCTGCAGAAATCCAAGTCTTGATGCGTCGGCATGCTCCAAGCCGCATTTTTGTAATCAGAGGTCGGAGCATCTGAGCTGTGGGAACCACTGAGAGAGCCCAGGCAGCAAGATTACTACCGTGGTCACCAATTCAATCAATGTGTTGGCACACTCACCAATTAATAATAGCAGCTATCTTCTATTGAGAACTCACATGTCTCTCATTGTTCACACGTTATCTCTAACTCTTAGCTTGCTCTGGGTTTGGGGACCCATGGCTGTAGATATTTGGGAGGGAGGACGGCACTGTCTAGATAGTAAGGGGCAAAAACAAGGACTTGAACCTTTGTGAATATGTATGTGTAAATGTATGTGAGCGTAGCAGTGTGTGGGTGTGTGTCTGTGTTTATGTGCGAGCATGCTCTGTGAACTTTTTGAAGTCCCCTTGTAGAGAAGAAGGGCGCTATGTAGTCTAGATTTTCTGTTCAGTTGTTATTTTTCCACCTGCACAATGTTTTTCAAATATTTATTTATTTATTTGAAAGTCAGAGTTACAGAGAGAGAAAAGGAGAGGCGGGGGTGGGGGGTGTCTTCCATCGCTGGTTCTTTCCCCAAATGGCTGCAGCCACTAGGGCTGGGCCAGGCTGAAGCCAGGAGCCTGGAACTTCATCTGAGTCTCCCATGTGGGTGGCAGGGGCTCAAGCACTCGGGCCATCTTCTGCTGCCTTCCCAGGTGCAGCAGCAGGGAGCTGGATGGAAACTACAGCAGCCGGGACTAGAACCAGAGCTTATACAGAATGCAGGCACCGCAGGCAGTGGCTTTACCCTCCACACCGTAGCACTGGCCCATTCTCCTTTACGCTTTTAAGGGAAACATAGGAGCCAAAGCCAACAGGAACCAAAGAGTCCCATTGAGGGACAGGGAGAGGAACCCCCTCCTCTGCCGTACGCCTCCCCGTCCGCCATCAGTGGCCGAGTAGTGGGCCCCTGGGCAGGTGGATCCCAGGCTCCCTTGCATCTGCAGAATCCTGAACATTCACTGTGTGTTCACAGATACTCACGTGGGCAGTAGCATCTAGTTCTACAGTCATATGTTTGCACCCGCACCTGCTCATCTCCACCCGGGGCAATTCACCAGACCCTTCCTCATAGCAGAAAGCTGGAGTCAAGAGCTGTAGCCATTAGTGAACACACACGCCACGAGGCGGGGCAGGGGTCTCTCAACTGCTAGGCTGAGCACCGGCCTTTGCTGACAGGGCCGGCGCTGTGGTGTAGCAGGTAAAGCCTCAGCTGGTAATGATGGCATCCCGTATGGGTGCCAGTATGAGTCCCAGCTGCTCCACTTCCAATCCAGCTCCCTGCTGATGGCTTGGGAAAGCAGTAGAAGACAGCCCAAGTGCTTGGGCCCCTGCACCTGCATGGGAGACCCTGAAGAAGCCCCTGGCTCCTGGCTTCGGATTGGCCCAGCTCTGGCCGTTGAGGCCGTTTGGGGGAGTGAATCAGCAGATGGAAGACGTCTCTCTCTCTCTCTCTCTCTCTCTCTCTCTATCTCTCTCTCTCACTCTGTAACTCTGCCTCTCAAATAAACAAATAAACCTGTTATTTTAAAAAAGGCATCACTCGCAATGCCCACATCCCCTCTCAGAGTGCCTGGATACGGGTCCCGGCTCCAATTCTATCCGAGCTCCCTGCTAATCAAACCTGGGAGGCAGCAGGTGATGCTCAAGCACTTGGGCCCCTGCCACCCACGTGGGAGACCGAGAATGAGTTCAAAGTCTCTGGCTTCTGTCTGTCTGGCTCAGCTCCCGTGTTTATGGTCATTTGGGAGAAAACCAGTAGATGGGAGATCTCTCTCTCTCTCTCTCTCTCTCACAGCCTTTCTAATAGGCAGAAAGTAAATTTTAAACATTTGAAGTTAAAAATTGCAAAGAGCTGCTCATGATGTCATCGCCAGTAGCAGGGCCAAGACTAGCGTTCGGCGGGAGAGGGGCTGGGCTCAACCTGCTCCACGCTAAATCGTCCTTAAAGCCCAAGCCCCAGCACTAGCAGGAGTCTGACTTTGATACCAGGGCATCCACATTCACCTCCTCTTGTTTTATGTCTCAGGAAAGAAACCACACTGGACAGTCAAGGTGACAGTCAGTTTTAATACGTTTTCCTGTCCCCTCAGCCTGTCTGACCACCACGAACTAAATGACCCTTTGTGATCCTGGACAGACTCCTAACCTGTTTCCTAAGAGGACAGAACACATTTGAAAGACTTCAAAAGTTTGTGGGACAATGGAATTAGAAGATCAGTGTATAAGCTGGCGAGGAGGTGCAGGGGTTAAGCTGCTCCACATCTGGGTTAATGCACCTGGGAAGGCAGTAGAAGATGGTCCAAGTCCTTGGCCCCCTGCCACCCACGTGGGAGACCCGGATGGAGTTCCTGGCTCCTGGCTTCAGCCTGGTCCAGCTCTGCTGTTGCAACCATTTGGAGAGTGAACAAACAGGTGGAAGATCTCTCTCTCTCTCTCTCTCTCTCTCTCTCTCTCTCTCTCTCTTCTCTGTCTCTCTCTCTCTGTGTGTGTGTCTGTCTGTCTCTGTCTCTCTCTGTCTCTGTCTCTCTCTGTAACTTTGCCTTTCAAATAAGTAAAAAAATGTTTAAAAATCAGTTTATTATAGTGGAAAATATTTGAAATCCATTCATATCAGAGGGCTTCAAAAAATTTCTGGAAAATGCATACTATGGAAAACCCACAAGCTGAATTTCAGCTTGTTTTTTGCTCCAAAATACACTTATGCCTTAGTTCCTTTTTCGAGTACCCTCATGCTAACAAATTAGCTTTGTAGCAAATAGAGGGCAATTTTTATTTCTTGAGGTCATGCTATCAAGCAAAGCACTACAAACACAGCCTATTCTTTTTTTTAAAAAAGATTTATTATTTGAGAGGCAGAGTTATAAAGAGGGAAGCAGAGAGAGAGAGAGAATTGATCTTCCATCCACCTAGTCCACTCCCCAGATGACCACAAAGGGCAGGACTGAGCTAGGCCAAAGCCAGGAGCCAAGAGCTTCTTCCAAATCTCCCACACTGGTACAGGGGCCCAAACACTTGGGCCATCTTAGGGAGCTGGATTGGATGTGGAGCAGCTGGGACTCGAACCCATGCCCATATGGGTTGCTGGTGCCAGCAGGGGGAGGCTTAGCCTACTATGCCACAAGTCACCCTGCCCCCACTTGTAGCTTTTTTCGTATAACACAGGCTTGATGGACAGGACCCACGGATGAATCCTGATGTTGCGGTTGAAAACCTCTAGGCTGGATGGCGGCTGCACTCTGAGCTTTGAGATCAGGGTGCATGACTGCCTTAAAGAAAGCAAATCAGCTTCCAGTTTGGCACCACAGTCACCAGGAAAGACTCCTGGGAAACAGCAATTGCAACAGGTGCAGCTTTTCCAGGTGAGGTAAGGCTGACCAGGCTGCGCTGTTGTACAGGAGCCAGGCAGAGGCTGCACCTGCCCCAATGAAATGGGTTGATACAACTCCAGCAGTCTGCTGCTATCTGCAGGAGCTGGGTGTACGAGGAGGCTCTGACTTGGGCCGAGAATCAGCTGAGCTAAATGGGACCCCAGCATCATTCTAAATCCCAGAGGGTGTGGGCCGGAAGTTAGATGGGGGAAGAGAGAGCCCAGCCTTTTTGCATCCAGCTCTGGAGCACAGCAAAGATCATGCCCTACTGCCTCCCTGGGGCAGCAGCTTCCCAGCGCCTGTCCCAGGCAAACATGAAAGACAGCAACCCCGGTGCAACCCTGGTTTCAGGGCAGCCATCAGTCGACGCCGCAGCATGAGAAGCGTCATTGCGTCTCCACAGCATGAGAAGAGGTTGAGACAGGCCCGGCCAGTCTGCAATGACATCTCCTTCATCTTCATCTGCTGCTGTTGAAACCCCACCAGTCCTTCAGGGTCATGGCAAAGGCCGCCCCTTGAGGAAGCTGCCTTTGATTCCCTGCCCCCCCCCCCCCCCCCGATAGGATCCCTCCCTCCCTCTGAGTCTCTAAAAAAGCATCCCTCTGTGATGACACTTGGCACCATCTGCTGTGGAGGAGGTATTTTTAAAAGAGGTCAATGCCCGACAAGTTTGCAAACCCCTGGAAGGAAGCACAAGGCTTCTCAGGATAGCCCTGTGTACTCAGGGCCCTGCACACAGCCAAGACACCTGCCTCCATATCAAAGTGCCTGGGTTCAAGTCCCAGCTTCACTCCCCATTCAAGCTAGAAGGCAGCAGGAATGGCTCAAGCAGGTGAGTCCCTGCCATCCACAGGGGAGACCTGGATGGATTCCCAGGCCCTAGAATTGACCTTGACCCAGTCCCCGCTATTGCAGGGATTTGGAGACTGAATTAGGCATGGGAGCTCTTTGTGTGTTGCATGTGTGCGTACGTGCCTGTGTGTGTGCGCGTGTATGTCCGTCCATCTGTCTCTGTTTCTCAAATACATTTTTAAAAAAGGATTCGCTGGGGCTGGCGCTGTGGCGCAGCGGGTTGAAGCCCTGGCCTGAAGCACCGGCATCCCATATGGACACCGGTTCAAGTCTCAGCTGCTCCTCTTCTGGTCCAGCTCTCTGCTACGGCCTGGGAAAGCAGTAGAGGATGGCCCAAGTCCTTGGGCCCCTACACCCACACGGGAGACCAGGAAGGAGCTCCAGGCTCCTGGCTTCGGATCAACCCAGTTCTGGCTGTTGCAGCCATCTGGGGAGTGAACCAGCAGATGGAAAACCCCTCTCTCAGTCTCTACCTCTCTCTGTAACTCTGTCTTTCAAATAAATAAAATAAATATTAAAAAAAAGGATTTGCTGATATTTACAGGAGTTGAAAGTTGAAGTAGATGAAGAAAAGCCCTGAAGAATCATTCTTGCCCCCCTACAATGTTTTTTAAAGAAAGAACACACCACACACGTGCACACACACACACTCACTTTGTAAGACAAAGCTGGAAGGAAAATGGCAGCCACAACCCCTCTAACGCACAGTCTCACAGAACTGAAGCTGAAGTGTCGCCAGCACAGGCCCCGGCCTGAGCTGGGAGGCCCGACTCCAGCCCTGGGTTTGCCACTGCCCAGCCACGAGACCCTGGGCAAGGCCCGCTCTCGGAGGACGCAAGCCTCTGTGAGGCAGTGGAACTGGACTGCCCCCCCCCCACCCAGGCCACCTGTTCCCAGGGTTCTGCAACATGGCGATGTTTGTGAACACGGTTCCTGAGCAGCGTGTGCTCTGCAGGGAAATGATTTCTTTATAAGAAACCAAAATGCAAAGCCTGCCCTCTAGAGAAAAAAATAATTTTCCTTTGTTTTCTGAAAATCTTCTCATTACTATTTCATAGTGCTACTCAGGATACTTCGGATATCAAAGAGAAACAATTGCCTATAAGTTTAAAAAAAATAACAGGTTTAGGGGAAACAGGTTTAGCTGAGCAGAAAGAATAGTTCAATCCTTTGGCTTCTGGAAGGAAATCAACACAGGATGAATATTTTCCTCCATTCTCACATGACGTGAATACACTTCAGAGAGTTCACGGAGGGACAGGTGTGTGGTACAGCTCCTGTGTGGGATGCCTGCATCATATCCCAGCGCAGATTTGGGTCGCAGCTGCTCAGCTCCTGATCCAGTTCCCTACCGATGCACTGGGAACCTGCAGGTAAGGGCTCACGTGCCTGGGCCCCTGCCACCCACATGGGAGACCTGGATAGAGCTCCTGCCTCCTGGCTTCAGTCTGGCCCAACCCAAGCTGTTGTGACCATTTGAGGAGTGAACCAGCAGATAGAAGACTCTCTCTCTCTCTCTCTCTGCCTTTCAACTAACAAATAATAAATGAATAAATGGATAATATTTTAAAACATTTGTGGAAAATGGGGTTAAAAGATGCATTTATTTTGGTACAAAAATATTTGAGATCTATGCATTTTTTTTGGCAATGCACTTTTTCCATGAACTTTTAAAGACACCTCATTTGCATGAATTTCAAAGTCATGGGCAACAAAGCAGACGTATGTTTTCACTCCAGTTTCCATGCACTTGTTGAACTACCGATGTACAATAAACAAGATAAATAGAGCAGCAGCATGGTAGCTGTGTGTATGTGACGGTTGCTCCAGCCAAGACGTCACATTTTTATTTCATTGCCCATCACTTATTTTTTGGTTCAAGTTCTCTGCTAATCCAGCTTTAACACTCACCGCATCATGTGTGCTCCCAAACAGACCCACGGGAAAGAATGACCTGAGTAACACCCGAGCCGTGGAAACCACCGATTCCTGGCTTCCAAGTTAATCAAGCAGAGGAGGAAGCAATCCTTTCTAATGGGGACGCAGGCTTCTCGGACTACGGGATAACTCCGGATAGAAATGGAAGGGGCTGGCTTGTTAGATTTCTAGGTAGAGACCATAATAGGAAGAAATGCAGAGGCTACAAAGAGCCTGTCCTTTCTGGGAAAGTAGCAAGTCCTGTCTCATTAGCAAAGAGGAGCCCAGCAAAGTTTGGGAGTAGTGATGGCCCCAAGTGATCGGCTTCTCCTGGGCAGGCAACCTGGGTTGATTTCACAGAGCTTTTGATTTGCCTTTGCCTGATAGCTGGTGATGTTGAACATATTTTCCATACTTGTCATGTGCATATCCTTTTTTTTTTTTTTTGGAGAATCATCTCTTCAGGTCATTGTCCATTTTTAACTGCATTGTTTGCTTTATTGTTGTGGAGTTTCTTGAGTCCCTTCTGCATTGCGGACGTTGTCAGATGAAGAGTTCGCAAACATTTTCTCCCATTGTGTGTGCGTTGTCTCTTCACTCTGCTGAAATAGTAGATGCCCAACTTAAGCTGTGTGATTTTTAGATACAGCCATTGGCCAGGCAGTGTGTTCTGCAGCCCACCATAGCACAGGGCACCCACAGGGGCAGGAGGAGAGTCTACAAATTTCTTGAGGTGCCAGCCGGCTGGCTGGAGAGATCTTAGCGCTCACATCACATCACCTACACAGCTGCTTTTGGGCTCATGGAGTGCACAGCAGAGAAACAAGTAACAACCGATGACTTCCTGCTTCTCTATCTGACAGCGACAACTCAACACTCACCAAGAGAGACTTGGAGACTGGCAGGCTAGTGATAAAATCCGGGGTAGCCATGCCTGTGAGCGTTCTAGAACCACCAACACTCCGACTCTCCAAGGGGACAGAGGGACTGTATCATTCTTTGTGGAAGCTATGAATCGGGGAACAAGAACGAGAAGACAGATGGAGTCTGATTTCTCTGTAATTTCGGACTCTGCATATTGACAACCAAACCCTAGAGAGGAAGAGAAGCGGAAGGGACACACGTGGGGCAGCTACAAGAGTATACCTTTGTGGCTGACCTCCTATCCCACATGGCCCCCAAGAGATCCATCTCCTGCTTGCCTGCTTATTGAGAGCATCAGCCAGTTGGTGAGCCCCTCAATGCTGTAGCACCAGGGCCCACGTTCAGTGCCTCTCCAACTCGGTTCACCTGCTTTTCAGACACCAGGATGGAAAGATTTTGGGCGTGTCTGTTTTCAAAAGATGTTGCTTCCTTTATATGAAAGGCAGAGGGAGAGAGAGAGCGCATTTCCAAAGCTCTTCTTTTTCCCCCAATCTCACTCCACTTTGCAATCCTTGGCCCATTCCCTGAGACGGTTTCTGCAGCCCGGGGAAGAAAAAGTCAAGGTGTGGCAGCCAGGCTAGGTTATTTGTTCTTAAATGCTCTGTTCCCACTTAGCAAGAGCTGGCTCCCCGCTGAGGCGCCTAAGTGGCTGCCTGGGAGAATCCATGCTCAAGTTCAGAGTCAGCCAGGCACATGTCCTGGAAGGCTCCAGGCCTCAGCTGGCAGAGCAGGAGAGATTCCCCTCTTCCTGGGTCCACATACCTTGCAAAGTCTTCGGGAGCACTGATTTCTGAAGTTGCTGAAACCCACTTGGAAGAGGTGTGGTGTTTTTTTTTTTTTAACAAGGGAAGTGAGACTAAAAAAAAAAAAAATCAAAGCAGGGACAGCTCCTGCCTGTTTGAATTTTATCTTTCCACGCTGGGAGCCACACAGCAGAATCCTATTCCTTATTCAAACAAACGAGCAACAGAGGGCCCATTATGTAGCCTCTTGAAAACAGGAAGCTGGGGTTAGTGATGGTGAAGAGCTGGTTTTCCATAAAGAGCGAGGCTTGGGGCTGCAAGTGTCCACCCAGCAGGGGTTCAGGCCACACCTGGGAAAGCAGAGCCGAGCAGAGCAGGCCTGGCCGATGCTGGGCTCCTGTGTTTGGCCTGGGCAGCCCCACTCACAGGCCCCATGGCCCGGCTGCTTGCCCCCACATCTGGCCTGGCTCCCGCTCACAGCGGAACTGTTCCCTCCTCCCTGCGCCCCGAGAACGGACAAGCCTCCCCCTCTCTTCCCCGGACCTCTGAGCTGTTTGTAGGTGGGCCTGACCTCCAAGGGGAAGCTGAGTGAACACTGCAAAAGGAAGAGGCGTGTGTGTCCACAGGGACCGCGTGTGAGTCACCAGATGGCGAGAAGGGGCCAGAGACACTTGTCACTTCTCCTTCAAGGCCATGGTCAGCACTTGCCCCCTTGCATGGACGCAATCACTCTGTCCCCTTGCTGACCCTGGCTCCAATGATTAAAAAGAGCTCTGCCAAAGGTCTCGGGGAGCTCAGCCCTTGAAAACCCCACCACTTCCCTCTGTAACTGAGAAGGGACCCAGAGCAACATAACCTCAGCTTCACCTCGGTTAACAAGGACTTGGCTCGCAGCGTCCGCTCGGCCTCCTGGGAGCTCCGTGTGGGCTCATCCAAGATGCTTTAAAACAATGGCAAGTCTCCGGCCGAGGCCCCGGGGGCCACCCACGCCGGACATGAAAAACTGATGTGTTCCTCGTGTGCATCCCACCAACAACGCCACCCACGGGTTTCCGTAGCACCCAGGGGTCTTGCCAAGGAAAGAGGTCTGCATGGAGGTGGCCAGCTCACCGCCCCTTCCTTGGAGGGTGTGGCCCCTCAGGCCAAGAAGTTGGGCTCTCACTTTCTCTGAAATCTTTCCTGGTGACCATCACAGAATGAGTGAACCTGAAAAGAACTTGGTTTTGTCATCTGCTACCCCACATGTCCTCAGCAAAGGCTGGAGGCCTCTGGAGAGCCATCGAATGATTGCCAAGAGGCTTAGGGTCTGTGTGTGGATGTGAGTGTTGCTGTCAGAATATGGTTTTGTAATATGGGGTGTGTGCATATGTTTTTTTCCAAAAATTATTTATTTTATTTGGAAGAGAGAAAGACACAGAAAGAAAGAGGGAGAGGGGGAAAGAGGGGGGGGGGAAGAGAGAGAGAGAGAGAGAGAGAGTGCTTCCATCTGCTGACTTATTCTTCAAGTGCCCGCAACAGTTGGGGCTGGGCCAGGTCAAAGCCAGGAGTCCAGAACTCCATTGGGGTCTCCCATGTGGGGGCAGGGACTCAAGTACTTGAGCCATCATCGGCTGCCTCCCAGGGTGCACAAAAGCAGAAAGCCAGAGTTGGGAACAGAGCTGGGGCTCTAGTCTGGGATATTAGTGTCCCAAGTGGCATCTTCCAGGCTGGACCAGATGGCCACCCCTATTCTTACTTCTAAAAGGTGAGGTATGCAATAAAGTTGGAAGCTTGGGGTAAATTAAGTCACCAAAAACAATCAGAATTCCATTTTGCTCTAAGCAGTTTCAATAGTTTAACAGTGCTACATGTCCACAATTCCACCAACTCCAGGATACCCAAGCTCTATATCCAGGTAGAAATATAATGCTTAATTTGTCTAAAAAAATTTATTTAGGAAGAGCCTTGCAAACTCCAGAAATGTCAACTCCAAGCAATAGGCAAAATAGATTTGCAAGTATTCTATGTTCCTTGCCACATACAGAATGCTAAGATAAGCCGCTGATCGCAAGAGGACTTGCAGACCCAACAGGCACAATTTTGAAAAGAGATTTGCTGGGAAACAAACTTTATTCCATCAGGTTAAATTAAAAAAAAAAAAGACCCTGTGAATTAATAACACAAAGAACACAGAGCTTTCTGCGTGTGACTCTAGAAGAATTTAATTATCCCCTATTGTGTCAAGCCGCGGATTAGCTTCCATTTCCAGAAGATGCTGGGATCTGAGAGTCAGGGTTTGAACACCTCCTGAGAAAAAGAAATGCTGAAGTCCAACCTACCACTGCGTGAGAAATCCTATTGTCCCCACAGCATAGCAACCAGTCTCAGGAGGGGGCGACATCCTACTTTGATCAAAACGAAGTGCCCTGAAAGTTTGACAATAAGGCAAGACCAGCTTATGCAGAAATGATATGAATTTTAAAACGCTTAGCATCTGATCAAGATTAGCGGCCAGCGTCAGGCAGGTAGCAGAGCCGCCTTGCCTGTCGCTTGCACAGAAAAGAGGCAGTGTTTCTTCCGGGTGCACATTTACTTGCATGCACGCCACTGGCTGCCAGCTCTCCCTGTAGGAGCTCCATTCTGCCTGGGTGGGCGGATTGGGAAGCCCTGGGCCTCGCTGGGGTCCCGCGGCGCCAGCTTATGTCTAAGAGGCCACTTTGCTCAGCATGAGAGCAGAGAGCAGAGGGGAAGTGCTGAGCCTGCAAGAAGAGTGTGGGTCAAGGGCCAGGCGTTATGGAAACCGCAGGAAGTAGCCACACACAAACGACTTTCGACCTAAACCAGAACTTGTTTCCAAAACAAAAATAACACAAGGAAAGCAATCCAATCGTGGAGGCCTCTTCCGGTCCACACACCCACGCCCCCACCAGGTGGATGCCAGCTCCTGGATGCAGGCGATGAAATCTGCCTGATTGGGCAGTGACCGTGGAGTCGGAGTGGTTGGCCTTGAACGTGACCGGTCCATGTGTGCTCCAGCAAGGGCCCTCAAGTACATCCACGTGGAGGGGCTGCTCCAAAGGCTGCTTGCTCTGTTGCAGGGGAGATGGTGGTCGCTGGTGGAAGATTCTTGCTCACCCCTTGCCTTGCTACGGGTGAAATAAAACAAAACAAGGGGGACACTGGGAGATGTGGGGCGGCTGGCAGTGTTGCAAAGGGAAAGCCATTCAGCCTGCAGAGTTGAAGGTGGGGCTGAGGACCCCTGTGCAGGTCCTAGGCGCTCCCTTCCTGCCACACGGACTCCTCAGACAGCAGGTGCACGCTTTTAGTGGTCTGCTGTCCCTGTGCCTGTAGCAGGGAGCATAGTTCTGGAATGTGGTGAGTGCTCCTGAATGGACAGCCACTAGCGAAAAAAAAGTGTGGCTTACAAGTTCACGATACCTATGTCCACAAAAAGCGAGACCAGCTGGCGCACACATGAAGGCAGAGTCCCTGGGGAGAATGGCTCACAGAACAAGATTGCAGGATGCTAGCATGAGTAAGGGTTCGCTTTCTTGGCCGTGGGAGCTGGGGCTGGGTCTGATGGCAGTTTCTTTATCCCTGATAGAAAAGAGCTTGCTGGGATGGTGGAGGTGGCTCCACTCACGAAACACGTCTCCTGAAATGGCCATAGTTAGGACAGGGACAAGTGACCAGGGGAATCCCCCAATCATGTATACAGCTGGCCTTGAACTCACAGAGTTGACCAACCTTGAAAACAATTTTTTTAAAAAGTTACATCTTTGGGCTGGCATTATGGCTCAGCAGATTAAGCCACCGGTTTGAATCCCAGCTGCTCCACTTCCCACCCAGCTCCCTGCTAATGCACCTGGGAAACCAGCAGAAGATGGCTCAAGTGCTTAGGCCCCTGCCATCCACAGTTGAGACCCAGATGAAGCGCCTAGCTCCTGGCTGCAGCCTGGCCCAGTCCCAGCTACTTCTGCCTTTTGGAGAGTGAACCAGCAGAGAGACGACCTCTCTACCTGTCTCTGTCTCTCTGTCTGTAACTCTGCCTTTCAAAGAAACAACACAAGATCTTAAAGAAAAAGAAAAACTGTTATGTGTGCATTGATTTTCTGTCCTTGTCATTACTCCCTTAATACAGTAGAACAGCTATTTGCACAGTATTTATATTGTATTATAAGCAATAGTTATAATATACCATAAGTAATCCAGAAATGATTTAAAGTATACAGCAGGCTGTGTATAAGTTCTATGCAAATACTATAACATTTTATTTATTTTTTAAAGATGTATTTATTTATTTATTTGAAAAACAGAGTTACAAAGAGAGACAAAGAGAATGAGATCTTCCATCCTCTGGTTTACTCCCCAAATGGCCACAACAGCTGGAGCTGTGCCGGTCCAAAGCCAGGACCCAGGAGCTTCCTCCGGGTCTCCCATGTGGGTGCAGGGGCCCAAGGACTTGCGCCATCTTCTATTGCTTTCCCAGGCCATAGCAGAGAGCTGGATCGGAAGTGGAGCAGCCTAGACTTGAACCGGTGACCAAATTTGCTGTACCTCAATGCTGGCCCTGTTTTTTTTTTTTTTTGACAGCCAGAGTTATACAGTGAGAGAGAGACAGACAGAGAGAAAGGTCCTCCTTTTTCCATTGGTTCACCCCCCCCCCCCCAAGGTGGCCGCTACGGCCAGCGTGTTGTGGCTGGCGTGCTGCACCGATCCGAAGCCAGGAGCCAGGTGCCTCCTCCCGGTCTCCCATGTGGGTGCAGGGACCAAGGACTTGGGCCATCCTCCACTGCACTTCCAGGCCACAGCAGAGAGCTGGACCGGAAGAAGAGCAACAGGGACAGAATCCGGTGCCCCGACCAGGACTAGAACCCGGTGTGCCGGCGCCACAGGTGGAGGATTAGCCTAGTGAGCCACGGGGCCGGCCACCTGGCCTTATATATATATTTTTAAATAATATCCTTGCTCTATTGTAAATACAATTTCTATTTATTTATTTATTTATTTATTATTTATTTTTATTTTTTGACAGGCAGAGTGGATAGTGAGAGAGAGAGACAGAGAGAAAGGTCTTCCTTTGCCGTTGGTTCACCCTCCAATGGCTACTGCGGCCAGAGCACCGCGCTGATCTGATGGCAGGAGCCAGGTGCTTCTCCTGGTCTCCCATGGGGTGCAGGGCCCAAGCACTTGGGCCATCCTCCACTGCCTTCCCGGGCCACAGCAGAGAGCTGGACTGGAAGAGGAGCAACCGGGACAGAATCCGGTGCCCCAACCAGGACTAGAACCCAGTGTGCTGGTGCCACAAGGCAGAGGATTAGCCTAGTGAGCCGCGGCACTGGCCACAATTTCTTTTTTTTGCCAGGCAGAGTTAGACAGTGAGAGAGAGAGAGAGACAGAGAGAGTTATAGACAGTGAGAGAGACAGAGAGAAAGGTCTTCCTTTTTCCGTTGATTCACCCCCCAATGGCCACTGCGGCTGGCGCATCACGCTGATCTGAAGCTAGGAGCCTGGTGCTTCCTCCTGGTCTCCCATGCGGGTGCAGGGCCCAAGCACTTGGGCCATCCTCCACTGTACTCCCGGGCCACAGCAGAGAGCTGACCTGGAAGAGGAGCAACTGGGACAGAACTGGCACCCTAACTGGGACTAGAACCCGGGGTGCTGGCCCCGCAGGCAGAGGATTAGCCTAGTGAGCCACAGCGCTGGCCAAATACAATTTCTTTTTAAAAATATTTATTTATTTGAGAGTCAGAGTGACAGAGACAGAGAACTCTCGTTGGCTGTTTACTTCCCAAATGCCAGCAAGGGCATGCATTGGGCTGGGCTGAAACCGGAGAGTTGGGACCCCAGTCAGGCTCTCTCACATGAGTGACCGGGACCCAGATATTTGAATGTCATCTGCTGCCTCCTGGGGAGCACCTTAGCAGGAAGCTAGAATTGGGAGCACAGCTACTAGTTCAGCTTTTCAAAGTGGGATGTGGGTGTCCCCACCAGTGCATTAATTGCCTGGCCAAATGCCAACTCTCTGTTTTACATACAGGACTTGATTCCAGGATGTGGGTATCTCCCTTTGATGCTAAAGAAAGACTACATATTCACTAATGTATATCAATATGCAAATTATTTATATGCATACATAAAAGGTATATACTTCAGGATCCAGCCATGGAAAAGCCATTTGCCTTCTCTTTTATTAAAAAAAAAATTTCCCAAAGGAAATTTAATTTTATAGATGCTTTGTGTTTCTAAATGGGAAGCCAGAGCACATGACAAAACATATTCTCTTTACTAATCAACTTTTTGTTCCAGTCGCTAAAATGCCAAGGGAGATTTTTTGTTTATTTTTAGCAGAACAATTCAAAGAAAGTGTTCCTCTTGGATTCTAGGCATCTTCTTGCTGTCACGTTTGGTTCCTTCTTCAGCACTCTGGTCCTTAAGACTGAACAAGGAGTTTCCCATCTTCACTCAGAAATGCTATGTTATGGGAGAGATCTGCGGAGTTGCTGAGCCGAGGACCAAGGTATTACAGCCAGAGTAAAACAAAGAAAGGCGGACTCTACGCAGCGTCTCCAGACCTCTGCTCACCCTGCTGTCACATCAGCCCCCGTGGAGTACCAGCTGGCCCCGATGCTGACTCTCATATCCATTAAACTCTCTCCTTTGTTTGGGTTTTCTGGTTATAGGAATTTTCCATAACCACTTTGGTATCATCTTTTAAATCTTTCTTTGATCCGTGGTTCTTCCTGGTGGCAATGTTTCTTCCTTATCTACTCATTTGTCTACTGTAGGGCTCCTTCTCCCACTCGTTCCCCCTCCTTAACAGTTTCTGAGTGGAGCCGGCACTGTGGGGTAGTAGGTTAAGCCTCCACCTGTGGTGCCGCTATCCCATATGGGCACTGGTTCAAGTCCCGGCTGTTCCACTTCTGATCCAGCTCTCTGCTATGGCCTAGGAAAACAGTGTAAGGTGGCCCAAGTCCTTGGGCCCCTGCACCCATGTGGGAGACCCGGAAGCAGCTCCTGGCTCCCGGCTGCGGATCGGCACAGCTCCAGCCATTGTGGCCATTTGGGGAGTGAACCAATGGATGGAAGACCTCCCCCCGCCCCGTCTCTCCCTCTCTCTGTAACTCTGCCTCTCCAATAAATAAATAAATCTTTAAACTAAAAATAGCTTCTAAGTATCTCTCTCTAATCCTTCTCAACTGGAAACAGCATTTGAACAGAGCAAAGCAATCAGTCAATAAACCCCAACCTTAGTTGTCCACAAGCACCTGGTGATTTGCAGCAGTGTGCAGAGACAAAACCATCTAACTGGTCCCAATGGGGAGAATTCGTCTTCTTCGGCATACATGGCCTAGGATATCAGGAAAGAAGAAGGCCTCCGTCCTATGGGGAAGCTCGGTCGCGTGGTTCCCTGGGCGGTGAGGAAGGTGGCATGCCCAGTTGCAAAGGTCGCCCCTGCTCCTCGGAGTACCTCTGGGCGGGGGTGTGCTCCAGGGCCGGGCTCACTGGCCCACTGAGCAACTTCCTTCCAGGGAGCACTTGTTTGTGTCTGAGGAATCTACGGATGTAACATTGGGAAGTGGCCACGAGGGATCCTGGGAAGGGAAGCAAAGGCCAAGCCAGGGTCTCCTTCCCTCTTCTCACTTCCTGCGGCCTTGGGCAGCAGTGGGCTCTCCTATCCGCCTGTCAGCGTGGTCTGCTCTAGGGGTAAGGTCTATGCTGTGGTAGAGACAGCCGGCAGGGATCCCAGCGGTCCTAGGTATCTGGCATGGGCAGATCCTCAAGAGACACATCTTAGCATTCAAAGAATGATCCAAGGCCGTAGTCTCCCCAAAGGCTGTGACGTGCAGTGCTAGCTGACGTTGGTGAGCTGTTTCTCCTGCTGCGATGACCTTCGCAGGGCTCCAGGAGGGAAGACACGGCTTAGCCAGTGCAGAGCCGGCTGCCCGCCCTACCTCCACATCCGATTCGCCTGCGTTGTCTGAGATGTCCCAGCAGCTGTGGAACGAGACAAGGGGACTTCACAAAGCTCATGGAAAATGGAATCAGAGGACAAGTTCAGGGATGGATATGTGGCCCAGCAGTTAAGAGTCCACTTTAGGCATGTCGGCACCCTGTATGTGGAGTACCTGGGTTCAAGTCCCGGCTCCGCTCTGAATTCCAGCTTCCTGCAGGTGTGCATCCTGGGGGAGAGCAGCTGGGGATGGCTCAAGCAGTTGGATGGCCCTCAGTACTCTGGGAGACCTGGATTGAGCTCCTGGCTCCTAGCTTCAGTCCACCTATTGTGGGCATTTACGGAGAGGACCAGCAGGTGAAAGATCTCCCCCCGCCCCTTTTTGTCTCTCTGCCTTTCAAACAAAATAAACAAATACTTTTTTTTTAGGAAGAGTAAGGTTAAAAATATTTTACATGTGTATGTAAAATTTGAATAATAAAACTGTCAGAGTATAAAATCAAGGATAAAAAAACGCAAGTTGAAATAAGAGACTTGCAGATCTCAGTATGTTAACCAAAGAAATCAACTTGTGAAAACATCCAACTCTGTCTCACTGAGGTTTTTGATTAGTTTCCAGGACACTTAATTCATAAATTTTATTTTAGTATAAATAAAAATTACATGGTCAGAGCATTTTTTTTCTTACAGATGTATTTATTTATTTGAGCAGCAGAGTTACAGACAGAGAGAGGCAGAGAGAGAGAGGGAGAGAGAGGTCTTCCATCTGCTGGTTCACTCCCCAAATGGCCTCAATGGCTGGGGCTGGGCTGATCTGAAGCCAGGAGCCAAGAGCTTCATGGAGGTCTCCCATGTGGGTGTCAGGGGCCCAGACATTTGGGCCACCTCCTGCTGCTTGCCCAGGTGCATTAGCAGGAAGCTGGATGAAAAGTGGAGCAGCTGGGATTCGAACCAGCACCCTTATGGGATGTCGGCATTGCAGGCGGAAACTTAGCCTACTCTGCCACAATGCTGGCCCCCAAAACAGTTCATAAAACACCACTCAGAATTTTGGATCTTTGGAGAAAAACATTGCAAAAATTCTCTATTACCTTTTCTGCTTCTAATAATAAATTTCATGAAAAGACCAAAAAGATGTTTATTTTGGTACCAAAAAAGAAAAAAATGCTCCATGTATAGTTTTATTCATAATACACATACATTCTTTCCATGAAGTTTTTGAAGACCACTTTTATGTAATTACAGGGTCCCATGAAGTCCAAACCTTCTTTCTTTGTTAGGAGAAAAAAAATCAAAGTTTGAAGAAACAAAACAGGCTAGAATATCACCCCACGAGGGAGCAAGACTGTTTTTGAAATGATAGTAGTTACGCCAGGAAGTCCTGGGCACAGGGACAGACAGGGTTCATGGCAGACCCACAGGCTGATAGCACACCAGCTCCCGCCATGGTTGCCTGATTACGAGAGACATGGCAACTGCGATTTAACTGAGAAAAGATCATCTTTCCATAAACGTTGCTGGAGCGATTGGCTGTCCTTATGGGAAAAATACATACCTTCTTATACATAAAAAACAAGAGGATTACAGATTTACAAGTGCAAGATCAATTAAACGTTTTAGGGGACATTAGAGGAAAACATGTTTATGATTTTGGAGTTAGTAGGAAAGTCTCAAACACAACATTAAAAAAATTACATGGAAAAGAAAAACACAGGGACCAGCACTGTGGCGAAGTAGGTTAATCTTCTGCTTGAAGCACCAGGATCCCATATGGGCGCCGGTTCTAGTCCTGGCTTCTCCTCTTCTGATCCAGCTTTCTGCCATGGCCTGGGAAAGCGGTGGAAGATGGCCCAAGTGCTTGGGCCCCTGCCACCCACGTGGGAGACCCAGATGGAGTTCCCAGCCTAGCCTTTGTGGCCATTTGAGGAGTGAACCATCAGAAGGAAGACCTCTCTGTCTCTGTTTCTCTCTCTGCAACTTGCCTTTCAAATAAATAAATAAATCTTTAAATAAGTAATTACTCACCTACCCCCAACCCACATCAGACCTAGTGATGTACTCTGTGCATGGAGGAAGCACTCAGGTTTGTGGGATTCTTAGAAAATGGTAACCGTGAATACACACATGCCCCCTGTCACCCACCCACCCACCCCCTCCCACACACACGCGCGCCCGCACACACACACAATCCCACCAAGGTGATACTCATTTGAGCCGAGAAGCGGCTGTAATTGCCAGAGAGACATCAGAAGATGAGCAGGAGGCATGGAACACGTTCTCTCTGATTGCCCTTGGAAGCAAACAACCTTGCCCTCACCTTGATCTCAGCTTTGCAGCCTCCGAACTGCGAGACAATGGATTTCCATTGCTTCAGCCTCCTGGTCGCTCGCTGGGTCTTTGCCATAGCAGCCCCTAGGAAGCTGAGTGTTGAGATTTCCAGTGGCCTGTTACAAATCACAGCTGCTTCTTCCCCCAGAGGGGCGCCCGGCATGTTAGCACTGTTTGTAATGGAGGGTATATGCATCTGAAATTTCAAAAAAGTATTATTTTACCTTGGCAATCCAACTGAGCGTTTCGCCTGTTCTCCCCAAAGAATCTTCAAAGTATATAGGACCGTAAGAGATCACGGAAGGTTCAAGTCCCTCATTCTAAAGAGGTAAGCATTGAGAATTGGCGGTGTGAAGTGTTTTACCCAAGGTCAGCTAGCTTTTTGGACGCAGAACTGAGAGATTTTTCCACCATATTTTGTCCTGTTGAAAGTTTATGCAGACAGACAGAACAAATGCACGCGCTCCCTTTGGGATGTGGCTATAAGCAAAGTGGCCAGGATCCCAGCACCGGCCCTGGAGAAGCTATTATTCACATTGTAAAGGTTCAAAAACAAAAGTAGTCAAGCTACTTTAATATTTCTCAGTCCCACACAGTCCAAAGCAGAACAGAAGAGGCCAAAATCTAATTATGTTCTGAACCTTTACTTAATCCAGCAGGCTACTTCACAATCCCATCAACGTTCTCTGGGATTCCAGTACGAAACTAAACACACTGGGTACATTGAGTTTCAGACTTAACAAAGCGCTTGTGCCAAACCACAAACCTCCACCCCAAGATAATTTTCCCCAGTGGGACAAAACATAACACAGCAACAGTCAACATGTGGATGTTAGTTAAAAACACCCACATCCCAACCTAGCTCTTACTCTACTATCTCTGTCTCTCTCTCCCTCTCCTCCCACCCCTCCCTCTACCTCTCTCTCCCGCTCTGAACTCTTTCCAGCTTTTTGATTCTACCAGGGGAAGAAAGAAAAGAGGCTTTCAGGCCAAGACCTAAATGACGAATCAATTGACCTTGAAACCAAGTTCAGTCACTGCACGACTCATGAGGATGACTTCAAATAGCAGACAAAGAAAACAGCTGGAGGAAAAAATGCTTTGCAAACTGAAAGAGAAAACAGCAAACGTGGTAAAGTTCCTTTTTTTTTTTTTTTTTCAGTCTGCTACGGCTGGCTGACTGTGTCTCTGCTGAAATTTACATGCTGAAACCCAGTCTGAGGGCTTTCAGGGTGGTTGAGATGCCTCTTGGGCTGCCCACCTCCCACACTGGAGCGCCTGGGTTCAAGTTCAAGCTCCACTCCTGATTTCACCTCCCTTCTAAAGTGCGCCCTCGTGAGGCCAAGGCAACTTAGGCTGGCTGACAAGGTCACAGCAGAAGGTCTGTCTCAGTAAGGCATGAGAAGGACAGCTGTGGTCCTCTTGGTGGTATTAGGTTTGTTGGAAACGACACTCTGTGTAAGAAAGCCAGAGCTTCCTGGTGGCCCCGCTAATGATTGCTGTATTCCTAATTTTAGGGAAGAACGCTTAGTCTCATTATTCCCAAAATGTACATTGCTTTATAGAATTCTGATCAAATCAAATGCTAGTATAGGAGAAGGGGTGATGCTTTGTGCAAGGTTGAGCTGTTTGTGGAAAAGAATTAAAAGGCAACAGGCTCCCTGGTATACACTTCCCACTAGAATAAAGATAAATGTTATTAAAGCTTTAATTCAATATATGCTACAAATACAACAATGGTTAGGATGTCAAAACTGTAAAATAGATCTAAGTGAACCTTTAGATAAGTACAATAAAGACATTAGAGTTACAGAAAGAACTACAAACAGGGGATACATTTTAAAAAATGGCCTGCTTAAACACTGGGGCTTCTAGTAAAGATTAGATTAGGAAGGTACTACTCTAGCTTTGTGTGGCCAATTTCTGCATAGTTCGGCAGTACTGTGGGCCTTGGCTTGTGTGGGCAGCCCGTTATCTTGCACCTGTCGGTGATAGTAACCCTTGCTCTGAATATGCCCTTGAAAATCAAAGAAATTGTCACTAGATGAAAGTAGACAACAGACTTGTTATTGTAAGAAGAAAGAATCATTATGTGAATCCAATAAATGGCGTAGTTATTCACTTACATAAAAATTTATACTTGAGTTCTTACAATTATGGAGACTTAATATTAACTCTACTAGTTATATCATTATATGACTTATGATATAAAAATAAAGTCTGGTGCTGGAGAGCCAGAACCATGCCACAGGCCTTGCTGTGAGTGTGTCTCTCATTTCCTCTCATACCTCGGGGCCCCTGGACTGGCTGGAGCTGGTCTCTGGCAGCGCCCTATTTGGCAACAGGTGATGGCTCAAGTAGCTGGGCCCCTGTCACCCACGTGGGAGACCCGGATTGAGTTCCTCTTGTCTCCTGATGCCACCCTGGCCCAGTCCCGGCTGTTGTGGGCATTTGGGGAGTGAGCCAGTGGAAGGGAGATCTCTGGCTGGCTGGCTGGCTGTTCCTGTCTCCCTCTGCATTTCAAACTTCCAAACAAACAAACAAATCAGTTACAACTTTAGAAAGAACACATCACCGGCAGTGTGCTGGTGCCTCCAGATGTGGCTCTGGGAAGGTGACGTGATCCTGAACACCCCAGCGTCATGATAGCATGAGTGACCTTGGAGAAGAAGGAGCCTATTGGCCCCGGTACCCTGCCTCCCTGGGAGGACACCCAGAGGCGACTCTGCAAGGGACCACAGAGTCTGTGGGGGACCTTGAACGTGGACTTCCCATTCTCCTGCCTGCAGCAGTGAATTCAAGGTCTTTTGTTACAACGACCTGTACAGACACAGCCACAGTCTACACAGCCTTGCCAAGACTACCAGCCTAGAAAAGTACCTTTGGGATCACACATTTCAGATTCTCAGCACACTGGTAGCTGACGTGTGGGCTTCGGTATTTGTCGGCAAATAATAGTGATCATTCTAGAGGCCAATGAGGTGCTTGTTGTCTTGATACAAACAGGGGAAAGAAGGCCAATTAAAACCAAAATGTCATAGATAGATTAGAAAAGAATTGACAGAGTAAGTTTTAGAAGTTGTACTACTCTGGGGTGTTTGTTGCAATGGTTAAGACCCTGCTTGTGGGGCAGTGGGTTAAAGCCCCAGCCTGCAGTCCAGCATCTCATATGGGCACCAGTTAGAGACCAGGCTGTTCCGCTTCTGATCCAGCTCTCTGCTGTGGCCTGGGAAGGCAGTAGAGGATGGCCCAAGTCCTTGGGCCCCTGTGCCCACGTGGGAGACCCGGAAGAAGCTCCTGACTCCTGGCTTCAGATCGGCACAGCTCTGGCTGTTGTGGCCATTTAGGGAGTGAACCAGCAGATGGAAGACCTCTCTCTCTATCTCTCTGGGTCTACCTCTCTCTGTAACTCTGTCTTTCAAATAAATAAAATAATTCTTTAAAAAAAAAGACCCTGCTTATAACGCCTACTTCCCAGTTTGGAGTGATTGGGTTCTGGGCCTGGGTCCGTTCCCATTTCCAGATCCTTGCTAATGCATGCCTTGCAAGGCAGCAGGCAATGCCTCCAGTATCTAGGTCTCTCCCATCCACGTGGGAGAATGGCTGCAGTTCCAGGCTCCTGGCTTCTGTCCGGCCCAGCCCTGGCTGTTGGAGCCATGTGGGAAGTGAGCCAGCAGATGGAAGATCTCTCTGTCTCTTTCTTGCTCTCTCTCTCTCGCTTGCTCTCTGTCTTTCAAATAAAAATGACAATAAATAAATTTGAAAAAGTCACAACCAGTTTCTCAGGTTGAAAGCTTAGGAGGAGGGGTATTTCAAATATGTGTGGTCAGACGATAGTCCCTAGGCATAGAAGACATCCATCTGTTGCAGAATGTTCTGAATTTGACATATCATCTTTCATTCAGAGCAAAACGATGGTTCTTAGACTCCATACTGAAATCCAGGCTTAGAATCCAATAAACGGGGTGGTTATTCACTTACATAAAAATTTATACTTGAGTTCTTCCAATTATGGAGACTTAATATTAACTCTACTAGTTCTAATCTCCCTCATAGAAGCCATAATAAAAATCTCAGATTGGAGAGAGTCTTTGGAACCCACGCATTTTCAACTAACTATCCCTGGAAAAGAAAATATTTTTCCACAATAGCCAGTTTTCACAAGTGAATTAAAAGCCACTGACTGGGTAAAAAATAATAAAGAACACAGCTTCGTTTGCTTTGTCCTTGCTTTTGGGTTGAGGGGGAAGTGATAACGGATCTTTAAGATTCCTCAGGCAGACAAGTTCTCTTTGCAACATGCATGTGCAGAAGGGGTTTCTGTAAGGAGACTCAGGTAAAGGCAGTCCCCAGAGGCACCCAGTTATCAAAATAACCCAAGTGCCTGAGCCCAGAAACACCCATGGGAGCAGGGCCAGCTCCAGGAAAAATTGGGTGTTCACTGTGGGAGCTTCTCCTGCCCTGCAAAGCATGGCATGGGCTTCTGGGATCCAGATTCCTCTTGTCTTCCTGTTTCTGCAGGTTTCTTGCCATAATCCTGGCAGCAAATGCCTCGTCTAACCCCTACCCCAACACACGAGCACACAAGATACCGTATGAGGTACCTTCAAAAGCATAATGGAGAACAGAATTACAAGATAAGCTCATTTTGGTTTCCATTGCACCAAAGCCTCTTCGACATGCCTCCCATTTAATTCTAGCCTGGGTCAACCAGATGACAAGTATGGGAACTGGTGTTTTCTTTTTTTTTTTTAAGTATTTTTTTAATTAAACTTTTATTTAATGAATATAAATTTCCAAAGTACAGCTTATGGGCTACAATGGCTTCTCCCTCCCAAAACTTCCCTCCCACCCACAACCCTCCCCTTTCCCGCTCCCTCTCCCCTTCCAATCATATCATGATTCATTTTCAATTCTCCTTATATACAGAAGATCAGTTTAGTATATATTAGGTAACGATTTCAACAGTTTGCCCCCATATAGCAACACAAAGTGAAAAAAAATACTGTTGGAGTACTAGTTATAGCATTAAATAAGAGTGTACAGCACATTAAACACAGAGATCCTACATAATAGTTTTTTTAAAAAATTAATTAATTTTCTATGCCATTTCAAATTTAACACCAGATTTTTTTTCATTTCCAATTATCTTTATATACAGAAGATCGATTCAGTATATAATTAGTAAAGATCTCATCAGTTTGTACCCACACAGAAACACAAAGTGTAAAAATACTGTTTCAGTACTAGTTATAGCATCACTACACATAAGACAACACATTAAGGACAGATCCCACATGGGATGTAAGTACACAGTGACTTCTGTTGCTGACTTAACAATTTGACACTCCTGTTCATGGCATCAGTAATCTCCCTAGGCTCTAGTCATGAGTTTCCAGGGCTATGGAAGCCTTTAGAGTTCGCTGACTTTGATCTTATTCCGATAGGGTCATAGTCAAAGTGGAAGTTCTCTCCTCCCTTCAGAGAAAGGTACCTCCTTCTTTGATGGCCCTGTTCTTTCCACTGGGATCTCACTCACAGAGATCTTTCATTTAGGTCTTCTTCTTTTTTTCTTTTCCATGGTATCTTGGCTTTCCATGCCTACAATACTCTCATGGGCTCTTGAGCCAGATCCAAATGCCTTAAGGGCTGATTCTGAGGTCAGAGTGTTGTTTAGGACGTCTGCCATTCTATGAGTCTGCTGTGTATCCCACTTCCTATGTTGGATCTTTCTCTCCCTTTTTGCTTCTATCAGTTAGTATTAGCAGACACTTGTCTTGTTTGTGTGATCCCTTTGATTCTTAGACCTATCGGAGCCATCGAATGTGAACTGAAATTGATCACTTGGACTAGTGAGATGGCATTGGTACATGCCACCTTGATGGGATTGTATTGGAATCCCCTGGCGCATTTCTAACTCCACCATTTGGGGCAAGTCTGATTGTGCATGTCCCAAATTGTACATCTCCTCCCTCTCTTTTTCCACTCTTAAATTTAACAGGGATCACCTTTCAGTTAAAATTTAAACACCTAAGAATAATTGTGTGTTAATTACAGAGTTCAACCACTAGTACTAGAACAACAACAACAACAACAACAACAACAACAAATACTCAAAAGGATAAAGTATTACATTGTACTTCTAGAGTCAGGACAAGAGCTGATCAGTTCATTGTTTCTTATAGTGTCCATTTCACTTCAACAGGTTTCCCCTTTGGTGCTCAGTTGTCGCCGATCAGGGAAAACAAATGATATTTGTCTCTTTGGGACTGGCTTAATTCACTCAGCATGATGTTTTCCAGATTCCTCCATTTTGTTGCAAATGACTGGGTTTCATTGTTCCTTACTGCTGTATAGTATTCTATGGAGTACATGTCCCATAATTTCTTTATCCAGTCTACTGTTGATGGGCATTTGGGTTGGTTCCAGGTCTTAGCTATTTTGAATTGAGCTGCAATAAATATTAATGTGCAGATGGCTTTTTTATTAGCCAAATTAATTTCCTTTGGGTAAATTCCAAGGAGTGGGATGGCTGGGTTGTATGGTAGGGTTATGTTCAGGTTTCTGAGGAATCTCCAGACAGACTTCCATAGTGGCTTAACCAGTTTGCATTCCCACCAACAGTGGGTTAGTGTCCCTTTTTCCCCACATCCTCTCCAGTATCTGTTGTTGGTAGATTTCTGAATGTGAGCCATTCTGACCGGGGTGAGATGGAACCTCATTGTGGTTTTGATTTGCATTTCTCTGATTGCTAGTGATCTTGAACATTTTTTCATGTGTCTGTTGGCCCTTTGGATTTCTTCTTTGGAAAAATGTCTATTGAGGTCCTTGGCCCATCTCTTAAGTGGGTTGTTTGTTCTGTTGTTGTGGATTTTCTTGATTTCTTTGTAGATTCTGGTTATCAACCCTTTTTCTGTAGTATAGTTTGCAAATATTTTTTCCCATTCTGTCGGTTGCCTCTTCATTTTCCTGACTGTTTCTTTTGAAGTACAGAAACTTCTCAATTTGATGCAATCCCAGCAGTTAATTTTGTTTTTGACTGCCTGTGCTCCTGGGGTCTTTTCCAAGAAGTCTTTGCCTGTGCCTATATCTTGCAGGGTTTCTCCAATGTTCTCTAATAATTTGATGGTTTCGGGTCGTAGATTTAAGTCTTTAATCCATGTTGAATGAATTTTTGTGTAAGGTGAAAGGTATGGGTCTTGATTCAGGCTTCTGCATGTGGAAATCCAATTTTCCCAGCACCATTTATTGAATAGGCTGTCCTTATTCCAGGGATTAGTTTTGGATCTTTGATGAAATATAAGTTGGCTGTAGATGTTTGGATTGATTTCTGGTGTTTCTATTCTGTTCCATTGGTCTATCCTTCTGTTTCTGTACCAGTACCATGCTGTTTTGATAACAACTGCCCTGTAGTATGACCTGAAACCTGGTATTGTGATGCCTCCGGCTTTGTTTTTGTTGTACAAGATTGCTTTGGCTATTCAAGGTCTTCTGTGTCTCCATATGAATTTCAGCATCATTTTTTCCAGATATGAGAAGAAGGTCTTCGGTATCTTGATTGGTATTGCATTGAATGTATAAATTGCTTTTGGGAGAATAGACATTTTGATGATATTGATTCTTCCAGTCCATGAGCATGGAAGATTTCTCCATTTTTTGGTATCCTCTTCTATTTCTTTCTTTTAAGTTTTGTAGTTTTCATCGTAGAGATCTTTAACGTCCTTGGTTAAGTTTATTCCAAGGTATTTGATTGTTTTTGTAGCTATTGTGAATGGGATTGATCTTAGAAGTTCTTCCTCAGCCATGGCATTGCCTGTGTATACAAAGGCTGTTGATTTTTGTGCATTGATTTTATATCCTGCTACTTTGCCAAACTCTTCGATGAGTTCCAGTAGTCTCTTAGTTGAGTTCTTTGGGTCCCCTAAATAAAGAATCATATCATCTGCAAAGAAGGATAGTTTGAGTTCTTCCTTGCCAATTTGTATCCCTTTAATTTCTTTTTCTTGCCTAATAGCACTGGCTAAAACTTCCAGAACTATATTGAAGAGCAGTGGTGAGAGTGGGCATCCCTGTCTGGTACCAGATCTCAGCGGAAATGCTTCCAACTTTTCCCCATTCAATAGGATGTTGGCCGTGGGCTTTTCATATATTGCTTTGATTGTATTGAGGAATGTTCCTTCCATACCCAGTTTGCTTAGAGTTTTCATCATGAAAGGGTGTTGTATTTTATCAAATGCTTTCTCTGCGTCTATTGAGAGAATCATATGGTTTTTCTTCTGCAGTCTGTTAATGTGGTGTATCACACTGATTGATTTGCGAACATTGAACCATCCCTGCATACCAGGGATAAATCCCACTTGGTCTGGGTGGATGATCCTTCTGATGTGTTGTTGCATTCTTTTGGCCAGAATTTTATTGAGCATTTTTGCATCTATGTTCATCAGGGATATTGGTCTGTAATTCTCTTTCAATGCTGCATCTTTTTCCAGCTTAGGAATTAAGGTGATGCTGGCTTCATAGAAAGAATTTGGGAGGATTCCCTCTTTTTCAATTGTTTTGAATAGTTTGAGAAGAATTGGAGTTAGTTCTTCTCTAAATGTCTGGTAGAACTCAGCAGTGGATCCATCTGGTCCTGGGCTTTTCTTTGTTGGGAGGGCCTTTATTACTGTTTCAATTTCTGTGTCAGTTATGGGTCTGTTTAGGTTTTCTATGTCTTCCTGGCTCAATTTAGGTAGGTTGTATATGTCCAAGAATCTGTGCATTTCTGATAGATTTCCCTGTTTGCTGGCATACAAGTCCTTGTAGTAATTTCTGATGATTCTTTTATTTCTGTGGTGTCTGTTGTTACGTTTCCATTTTCATCTCTGATCCTATTGATTTGGGTCTTTTCTCTGCTTTTTTTAGTGAGTTGGGCCAATGGGGTGCCAATTTTGTTTACTTTTTCAAAAAACCAGCTCCTTGTTTGGCTGATTTTTTGTAATTTTTTTTGGATTCAATCCTGTTGATTTCTTCTTTGATTTTAATTATTTCTCTTCTCCTACTGGGTTTGGGTTTGGTTTGCTGCAGATTTTCTAGATCCTTGAGATGACTTGAAAGCTCATCTATTTGGTGCCTTTCCAATTTCTTGATGTAGGCACCTATTGATATAAACTTTCCTCTTAACACTGCTTTTGTTGTATCCCATAGGTTTTGGTATGTTGTGCTTTTATCCTCATTTACTTCCAGAAATTTTTTGATTTCTCTTTTAATTTCTTCTATGACCCATTGTTCATTCAGGAGCATGTTGTTCAATCTCCATGTGTTTGCATGTGCTCTAGGGATTCCCGAGTTGCTAATTTCCAATTTCATTCCTTTGTGGTCTGAGAAGCTGCATGGTATGATTCTAATTCTTTTGATTTTACTGAGACTTGCTTTATGGCCTAGTATGTGGTCAATCCTAGAGAAGGTTCCATGTACTGCTGAGAAGAATGTAAAGTCCTTAGATGTAGGATGAAATGTTCTGTAGATATCTGTTAGATCCATTTGGGCTATAGTGTCATTTAAATCTACTGTCTCCTTGTTGATCTTCTGTCCTGTTGATCTGTCTATCTCTGAGAGTGGAGTATTGAAGTTCCCCAGTACTATTGTATTGGGGTCTAAGTCTCCCTTTAAGTCCCTTAACAAGTCTTTTAAATAAGCTGGTGCCCTGTGATTAGGTGCATATACATTGATAATCGTTATATCTTCCTGTTGAATGGATCCCTTAATCATTAAATAGTGCCCCTCTTTGTCTCTCCTAACAGTTTTTGTGGTAAAGTTTATGTTGTCCGATATTAAGATGGCTACGCCCACTCTTTTTTCATTTCTGTTGGCATGGTATATATTTTTCCAGCCTTTCACTTTCAGTCTGTATGCATCATTGTTGGAAAGATGAGTTTCTTGTAAGCAGCAAAAAGATGGGTTTTGTTCCTTAACCCAATCTGCCAATCGGTGTCTTTTAACTGGACAGTTCAAGCCATTAACATTCAATGTGACTGTTGAGAAGGAGTAACTTTGCCCTGTCATTTGCCAAAGAGTTTTTCTAATATATGGTTTGAGATTCCTGTGATCTTTTGCTGTGAGGTTTCCTTCCTTTATCTTCTTTCATATTGGTTACCGTGTTTCTGTGTTTCTGTATGTAAGACATCTTTAAGCATCTTTTGTAGGGCTGGACGAGTGGCGACAAATTCTTTCAATTTCTGTTTGCTGTGAAAGGTCTTTATTTCACCTTCATTCACAAATGAGAGCTTTGCAGGATATAATATTCTGGGCTGGCAGTTTTTCTCTCTTAGTACCTGGGCTATATCTCGCCATTCCCTTCTAGCTTGTAGGGTTTCTGGTGAGAAGTCAGCTGTGAGTCTAATTGGAGATCCTCTGAGAGTAATCTGGCGTTTCTCTCTTGCACATTTTAGGATCTTTTCTTTGTGTTTCACTGTGGTGAGTTTGATTACGACGTGTCGTGGTGAGGATCTCTTTTGATCATGTTTATTAGGGGTTCTATGAGCTTCCTGTACTAGGATGTCTCTGTCCTTCTCCAAACCTGGGAAATTTTCTGCTAGTATCTCACTAAAAAGGCCTTCTAATCCTTTCTCCCTCTCCATGCCTTCAGGAACTCCTAGAACCCGAATGTTGGTTTTTTTAATAGTATCCTGTAGATTCCTGACAGTATTTTTTAGATTTCTGATTTCTTCTTCTTTTCTTTGATTTGACTGTTTCCTTTCCTGTTCTCTGTCTTCTAATTCCGATATTCTCTCTTCTGCTTCGCCCATTCTGTTTAAAAGGCTTTCTAATGTGTTTGTCATTTGATCTATTGAGTTCTTCATTTCATTGTGATTTTTTGTCACTATCACAGTTTGCTGTTATACTAGTTGTTTCATTTCATTTTGATTCCTCCTTAATATTTCATTTTCACGAGAGAGATTTTCTATATTGTCCATTAAGGATTTCTGTAGTTCAAGAATTTGTTTTTGAGAACTTCTTAATGTTCTTATCAATTTTTTGAGATCCGATTCTTACATTTCCTCTATCTCTTCATCTTCATAATCTTGGATTGGGGTGTCTTATTCATTTGGGGGCATTATAGTGTCTTCCTTGCTCTTGTTACCTCGGTTTCTATGTTTGTTGTTTGGCATGTTGGAGATAATTTATGGTTTTTTTTTTTGGCTGTGGTGTTTTTTTCTCATTATACTATGCCTCTAAGTGGGCTGTCTGCTTTGATGTATCCTTAGGGGCTGTGATGGGTGTGGCCAGAGAGCTCTGCTTGATTCTTCGGGTTTAAGGCTGTGCAAAAAGCGACTCACCCAGATTTTTCTCTCCCTTGCTCCTTGCTGGATTGCTCTCTCTCTCTCTCTCTTTTTTTTTTTTTTTTAACTCAGTTGGGAAGTTATTCGGTACAGGTGAGTGGAATTGAGTGTAGTTGAAATCTGGCCTCTGTGAGTATTCGTTTGATCTACCCCTGGGACCACACAAAGAGTTTATGCAGCCCTCAATGTGTTTTCAAATTTCACCGAAGTTCCAAGGTTACTGAGTTTGTGAACTCCTTGGCGGCGCTTTACATATGTAAAATGGTGCCTGCTCTTTTTTTTTGCTCAGAGGCCTCTGCTTTTCCCCCCCAATGTCTCGGGTTTCTGATGCCTTTGTCTTACCTCCTGTTGGTTCCTGCACTGGGGAGATTCTGAGGCTGGTCTCCCGCGGTTGGGTTTCCACGCGGTGGGCTCCCTGTAGGTCTTCTGTGTCACATCCACTAGATCCGGAAGCGTTTCCTCTGCAGTATTTTTCTTGAATCTTTTCCTGAGGCTACAGTAATTCCACTTTTATGAAACTTTATTTTCCCAAATTACGGCGCACGTCCTCACTATCCGCCATCTTGGCTCCGCCCCCGGGAACTGGTGTTTTAAAGGGGGAAATTGATCATAGATGTAAAAATAAATTTTCATATATGTAAAAATCTTCAACAAAATATTAGCTAATGGAATCCAACAACCAAGTGGGATTTATCCCCGGTGTGTAGGGATGGTTCAAAATATACAAATCAAAAAAAGTGATACATTGCAATAACAAACTAAAGAACAAAAACTATATTATCTCAATCGATGCAGAGAAAGCAGTTGATAAATACAACACTCTTTCATGATAAGCACCTCACACAAATTGGGTATACAGGGATATTCCTCAACACAATCAAGGCAGTATATGATGAAGCTACAGCCAGTGTCATATCAAATGGGGAAAGGCTGGGGCTGGTGCTGTGGCACAGCCCTGGCCTGCAGTGCTGGCATCTCATCTGGGCACTGGTTCAGTCCCGGCTGCTCCTCTTCTGGTCCAGCTCTCTGCTATGTCCTAGGAAAGCAGTAGAAGATGGCCCAAGTCCTTGGGTCCCTGCACCCACATGGGAGACTCAGAAGAAGCTCCTGGCTCCTGGCTTCAGATTGACACAGCTCTGGCCATTGCGGCCATCTGGGGAGTGAACCAGCAGATGGAAGACCTCTCTCTCTCTGTCTCTACCTCTCTCTTTCAAATAAATAAAATAAATCTCTTTTTTTTTAAAAAAAATCAGGAAAAGCTAGAAGCATTCCCACTAAGATCTAGAACAAGACACAGATGCCCACTCTCACCATTACTATTCAATGTATTTTTACAAGTTTTAGTCAGAGCCATTAAACAAGAAAAAGAAATCAAATGTATACAAATGGGAACAGAGGGAGTTAAATTATCTCTGTTTGCAAATGATATGATCCTATACATAGGGGAACCAAAAGACTCCACTAAGAGATAATTGGAACTCATAAGAGAGTTTGACAAAGTTGAAGGATATAAAAATCAACACACAGAAATCAATAGCCGGGCCAGCACCGCCGCTCAATAGGCTAATCCTCCGCATGTAACGCCGGCACACCAGGTTTTAGTCCCGGTTGCGGCGCCATATTCTGTCCCGGTTGCCCCTCTTCCAGGCCAGCTCTCTGCTGTGGCCTGGGAGTGCAGTGGAGGATGGCCCAAGTGCTTGGGCCCTGCACACCATGGGAGAGCAGGAGAAGCACCTGGCTCCTGGCTTCAGATCAGCATGATGCGCTGGCCGCAGCGTGCCGGCCATGGTGGCCATTGGAGGATGAACAACGGCAAAAAGGAAGACCTTTCTCTCTGTCTCTCTCTGTCTCTCACTATCCACTCTGCCTGTCAAAAAAAAAAAAAATCAATAGCCTTTGTATACACAGACAATATCATGGCTGAGAAAGAACTTGTAAAATCGGTACCATTCACAATAGCTACAAAAATCTTAAATAGCTTGAAATAAATTTAACCAAAGATGTGAAAAATTCTACAATGAAAATTGCAAAAACATCAAAGAAAGAAATAGAAAAACATTAAAAATGGAAAAATCTCCCATGTTTGTGGAATGAAAGAACTAATCTCATCAAAATGTCCATACTACCAAAAGCAATTTACAGATTCAATGTGATCCCTTTCAAAATAATGACATTCTTCTCAGATCTGGAAAATATGACACTAAAGTTCGTATAGAATTACAAGAGACCCTGAATAGCTAAAGCAATCCTAAACAATAAAAACAAAGCTGGAGGCATCACAATATCAGACTTCAAGACATACTACAGAGCAGTTATAATCAAAACAGCCTGGTACTGACACAGAATAGACATGTGGACCAATGGAACAGATTAGAAACCTCAAAAATTAATCCACACATCTAAAATCAACTGATCTTTGACAAATGAGCTAAAATCAATCTCTGGAGATAAGACAGTCTCTTCAACAAATGATGTTGGGAATTATTCTTAGGTGTTTAAATTTAACTGAAAAGTGATCCCTGTTAAATATAAGAGTGAAAATAAGAGAGGGAGGAGATGTACAATTTGGGACATGCTTAATCAGACTTGCCCCAAATGGTAGAGTTAGAAACGTGCCAGGGGATTCCAATTCAATCCCATCAAGGTGGCATGTACCAATGCCATCTCACTAGTCCAAGTGATCAATTTCAGTTCACAATTGATCATACTGATAGGTCTAAGAGTCAAAGAGATCACATAAACAAGACTAGTGCCGCTAATACTATCTGATAAAATTAAGGAGAGAACGATCCAACATGGGAAGTGGGATACACAGCAGACTCATAGAATGTCAGATGCCCTGAAAAACACTCTGGTCTCAGAATTAGCACTTAGGGATGGAAAGCCAAGACACTCTGGCAAAACAAACAAACAAACACCCTAAATGAAAGATCTATGTGAGTGAGATCCCAGTGGAAAGAACGGTGAACTCAAAAGGCTTCTATAGCCTTGGCAACTCATGACAAGAGCCTAGGGTGATTACTGACGCCATAAACAAGAGTGTCAATTTGTTAAGTCAGTAATAGGAGTCACTGTGCACTTAGTCCTCATGTAGGATCTCTGTCCTTAATGTGTTGTACAATGTGAATTAACACTATAACTAGTACTAACAGTATTTTACACTTTGTGTTTCAGTGTGGGTGCAAACTGTTGAAATCTTTACTTAATTTATACTAAATTGATCTTCTGTATATAAAGATAATTGAAAATGAATCTTGGTGTGAATGGAATGGGAGAGGGAGTGGGAGATGGGAGGGTTGCAGGTGGGAGGGAAGTTATGGGGGGAAAAATTCATTGTAATCCATAAACTTTACTTTGGAAATTTATATTTATTAAATAAAAGTTAAAAATAGATGTTCAGAAAATTTGAGCTCTGCCTGTAGAAGCATGAAACAAGACTCCTACCTCACACAAAAATCAACTCACAATGGATCAGGGGTCAAAATCTAAGACCTGAATCCATCAAATTACTAGAGGAGAACATTGGGGAAACCCTGCAAGACTTTGGCATAGGCAAGGACTTCTAGGATAAGACCACAGAAGCACAGGTAACAATAAAAGCCAACAAATCAACCTGAGGAACTTCTACACAGCCAAGTAAATACTCAACAAAGTAAAGACAAGACCAACAGAATGGGAGAAGATACTTGCAAGCTATGCGTCTGATAAAGGATTAATATCCAGAATATATAAGGAGCTCAAGAAAATCAAGAACAGCAAAATAGGGGCTGGCGCTGTGGTGCAGTGGGTTAATGCCCTGACCTGCAGAGCCGGCATCCCACATGGGCACCAGTTCGAGTCCCTGCTGCTCCTCTTCTGATCCAGCTCTCTGCTATGGCCTGGGAAAGCAGTAGAAGATGGCCCAAGTCCTTGGGCCCCTTCACTCACATGGGAGACCTTGAAGAAGCTCCTGGTTTCAGATCACCAGCTCGGCTCTGGCCATTGCAGTCATCTGGGGGGTTAACCAGCGGAATAAAAAACCTCTCTCTCTCTGGTTCTACCTTTCTCTGTAAACCTTTCAAATAAATAAAATATTTCTTTAAAAAAAAAAAAACAGCAAGACAAGCAATCCAGTTAAGAAACGAGCTAAGATATGGACTCAACCTAGATATCCATCAACTGATGACTGGATAAAGAAATTGTGGTATAGGGGCCGGCGCAGTGGCACAGCGGGTTAACGCCCTGGCCTGATGTGCTGGCATCCCATATGGGCACTGGTTTGAGGCCCGGCTGCTCCTCTTCCAATCCAGCTCTCTGTTATGGCCTGGGAAAGCAGTAGAAGATGGCCCAAGTCCTTGGGCCCCTGCACCCACATGGGAGACCCAGAGGAGGCTCCTGACTCCTGGCTTCGGATCGGCTCAGCTCCGGCAGTTGTGGCCAACTGGGGAGTGAACCATAGGATGGAAGACCTCTCTCTCTCTCTCTCTCTCTCTCTCTCTGCCCCTCCTCTCTCTGTGTAATTCTGAGTTTCAAAATAAATAAATAAATCTTTTTAAAAACCTGCATTGATTAAACATGTGAAATTTGTTTCTTGTATAGAAATAAAATATTTTTTTAAAAAATGGTCATGTTTATATGATCATTCACCTTAGTTTGACTGAAATTTATCACTTTCAAAAATTTATTTATTTATTTCAAAGGCAGAGAGAGAGAGAGCGAGAGCGAGAGAGAGAGAGAGAGAGAGACGGAGAAGGAGTGAACTTCCATCCACCGGTTCTCTCCCCAGTTGCCCGCAACAGCAAAGGCTGCACCACACCAAAGCCAGAACTCAATCCTGGCTTCCCACATGGGTGTCAGGGATCCAAGTACTTGAGCCATCACCTGCTGCCTCCCAGGGTGGGCGTTAGCAGGAAGCTGGGATCAAAAGCAGAGCTAAGCCTCAATCCCACAGACTGCAACACAGCATCACAAGCAGTGACTTAACCACTGTGTCAAACACCCACCCCAAATCTAACAGACTAAACAGTGAACTAAAATAGACTACATAGTGAGTGAAATTCTGCCTCTCATGAGTTCTGTGAGGTCAGCTTAAGGACTGCCCCAGATTCATTGTTTCATTATCAACTGAAGTTCTTCTAGTCCTTTCTCACTGCCTTGCAAATCAACCTAAATGCGTCTTTATAATGAATAGAAGGACTATTTTCCGCTTTTCTCTTCCATCTCCTGTTAGATACAATCACCAGAAAATTAGAAATTTGAAATTGGGTACCACGGCTTAGGAAGGAGCCATGTGTACCAAGCTGAAGGACACAGCAGCTCCCCTGCACAGGCACAGATGTTGAGCCCTGCTGGGGACAGGCCCCCATCTCTCTCTCTCTCTCTCTCTCTCTCTCTCTGAAAGATTTATTTATTTATTTATTTATTTATTTGAAAGGTAGAGATACGGAGAGAGAAGGAGAGACAGAGAAAGAGAGAGAGAAGAACTTGTTGCCTTTTAGATCTACACTCCCTCCAAATGGCAAGAAAAAGAAAAAAATCTACCTCCATCCTGCTCTCTTGCAATATTTCTCAGCAGATTCAATGAAAGGAAAGGAGAAATAATAGAGATGACCTTGAACGTCTGGGCCATCCCTGCCCATGCACCTGAGTCTTTTTTTTTTTTTTAATATTTTTTTTTGACAGGCAGAGTGGACAGTGAGAGAGAGAGAGAGAGAGAGACAGAGAGAAAGGTCTTCCTTTTCCGTTGGTTCACCCCCCAATGGCCGCTATGGCTGGCGTGCTGCGGCCGGTGCACCACGCTGATCCGAAGCCAGGAGCCAGGTACTTCCTCCTGGTCTCCCATGCTGGTGCAGGGCCCAGGGACTTGGGCCATCCTCCACTGCACTCCCGGGCCACAGCAGAGAGCTGGCCTGAAAGAGGAGCAACTGGGACAGAATCCAGCGCCCCGACCAGGACTAGAACCCGGGATGCCGGCGCCGCAGGCAGAGGATTAGCCTATTGAGCCACGGCGCTGGCCTTTTCTTCCTTCCTTCCTTTCTTTTTCTTCCTTCCTTCCTTCCTTCCTTCCTTCCTTCCTTCCTTCCTTCCCTCCTTCCCTCCTTCCCTCCTCTCTCCCTCCTTCCCTCCCTTCTTTCCTTCCTTCCTTCCTTTCTTTTAGAATTATTTTTATTTTATTTTTTATTTTTGCACCTGAGTCTTGACGTCTACACTCACCCTGCAACGATTGGTAGCTAACTGTGCCACTGTACCTTGCACCAGTTCAGCAGCACGCACCGGCCCCTGACTCACAGCCAAGCCCCGCTGAGAAGAAATCTCATCAGTTCAAGGGCGTGAAGCACACAAGTCCAGGGAAAAGGGCTGTAGTCCGGCGTCCCGAGAAAAACTGAAAGAGATGTCATCTCGCAAAACTGCTTCCACTGAGGACAAGGAGAGCGAGGCTGCACCCAGCTTCCCAGTGCTTGACCTTGAGAGAAGGACTCTGCATGTCTGTGCCTCAGTGGCGACATCCGTGAGACCAGGCTGCTCCCCGCCCACCCCATCCTCCCCCACCCCCCCACCCCGCCCAGTGCTTGCACAGTGTCCAGGACCCAGCGAGCACTCACTTCCTACAGCTGGGATAAAACCTCTCAGAGGCTCGGGTGGCTGGGCACCAAGACCAGTCACTAACGTGTCCCCAGCCCTGATCATGTGTTTGGAGAACCGGACGGCATCAGCTGGCTGTCCCAAGGGATACGGCAAGTAAAAATGCCCATGGTCAGAGCCAGACGGAATAGCATGGCCCCTGAACTGGGCACTGAGTCCATGCAGAACGAAATGCTGGCCTGCCCTGGGGGTGGGATGGTGAAGTTTGCAAGAAATCACAAACTGCAGGAGCTTTAGGAGGACAAGGCTTGGTTCCCTGTGGATGCGTGTAACGGTGAGAAAGTAGGGTGCAGACACTGGGCAGGAAGCCTGCCTGGAGGAGGCTTGCAGAGGTGGGGCAGGGACCCGGAGGTGGAGCAGGGGGAAGGCGAGTCTGTCTCTCTTTCTCTTTCTCTCTCTCTCTCTCTCTCTCTCTCTCTCTCTCTCTCTCTCTCCCTCTCTCTCCCTCTCTCTCTCTCGTGGGCCTGCCAAGTGCCATGCCGTCCTCCCAGTCGCCCCTGAAGCATGTCCCTCTACTGCACAGATGCCAAGATTCCCGGAGCAGCAAAAGTCCACCTGCAACCCGCCCACCAAAATGAACCGGCCCCGCAACGCAGAGGGAGCTAGCGGCAAACTCCTCCAAAAGCACATTTCCCAGGGAAACCAGATCAGCCCCAGGATTTACACCTCTCTGGAAAGAGCAAAAACATTTACTTTCCACGTCATCCCAGTGTTTGTGGTGTCGCTGCCAAACCTAACACGCTAAGCCCGGGCAGGCGTGACCCACTGTGCAGCCGAGCTGTGAGCTGTGCAGCGACATTGGCTTTAGGAGTCCTGGGAAACCCGTAAATCAAGACAGCTCCACGTTTTAGGGAGGAAATGAGCTCAGAAAAACATCGAGTGTGATAAAAAAAAAAAAATGAAATAGATTGGCATTCCAAGAAAATAAGCTCGTCTACCCTCTGTGTGCTCCCGGGTCCCCGGAGAGGTATGTGTTCCAGAAATAGCATTGCATCCACGTTAGACTCTTGGTTCAAAACCAACAGCCCCAGGTCTGCCTCCCCCCCCGCCCCGTCCCTGCCAGAGGGCAGCTGTGGTCTGTGCCCAGCTTGCATCGAAGAACTGTTACAGGTTATGGCCATGGTGATGACAGGTGTTACCAAGGGCAGGCTTGGGTGGAACCCGCAGGTTAGAAACACAAAAAGATGGGGCCAGTGCTGTAGCGTAGCAGGTAAAGCTGCTGCCTGCAGTGCCGGCATCCCATATGGGTGCTGGTTGGAGTCCTGGCTGCTCCACTTCTGACCCAGCTCTCTGCTATGGCCTGGGAAGACAGTATAAGATGGCACAAGTCCTTGGGTCCCTGCACCTGCATGGGAGACCCGGAAGAAGCTCCTGTCTCCTGGCTTCAGATTGGCACAGCTCCAGCCATTGCAGCCAACTGGGGCGTGAACCAGCAGATGCAATGCCTCTCTCTCTGTCTCTGCCTCTCCTTCTCTCCTTGTGTAACTCTTTCAAATAAATAAATAAATCTTTAAAACACACACACACACACACACTTCTGATGGATGCGAATTCGTACCTGCAGGCAGTGTGGGGTGGCGCTGCTCCCGATTCGGCCCAGCAGGGGGCGCCCGCAAGGAGAGGGAACCCGGGAGGCTTTTGCCAGTCATTAAGAGACCTGGGGCCCATCACTCTTCGGCTCAGGCATCATTGCTGGGTTCTTTCCTCCACACTCCTGTGATGAAACAACCACAGGAAGCACCAGACACAAAGCCGCATTCTCTGTTCCACAGACAAGCCAGAGAGGTGAAGTTCAAGCTCCAATGACACAGCTCAGGACGTCCGTTTCCTACTTGGTTAAGCCAGGAGTCCCGAAGAGAGGAGGCAGGGAAATCCCCGTGCCCCTGATGGCAGGAGGGAAGAGGCAGGGGTGGGTCGCAGGGAAGGCTTTGCACCTGTGTGTGGCACTGCCTCTGAGGACAGGTGACAGGTGATGCGGCAGCCCGTGCAGGGGGCTCACCCTGCAGTGCCCGCTCCATTCCTGCCGAACTGCACGTCGCTTTCCCCTTTGACAATCAGCTCTTCCTTTGTATTCTCCGAGGCGCGTTTATTTGAAAAGACGCCAACATTGCGATAGGGAGAACAAAACTGAGACCTCCCGCACACACTCCAGTCTTACCCCCCACCTTCCACCAAGAGATTCAATTACTGCTGACGCCTCCCCGGGCAGGCTGAAGACCTGTGCGTTTTATGCGCATGCCCACGGGAGCGGGGCTTTGACAGCTCCTAGTGGGATCACAGTCCACACACATCGTGCAACACCGTTGTCTGTTTCCCTTCACAGCACCTGACACACGTCTCTCCATCTTGCTATTCATCTTGGCTCCCCTGGAGTGCTGGCCGAGTCCTACCCCTCCTGTCCACTCCTGTCCTCCTTTGCGTGACCAACAGCACCGAGGGAGGGTCTTAAGCCCACTTAGCTTTTCACAGTCACAGCAGCCTTGCAAGGGTGGCGTTTGATTCGCATTTGGAGCAGGAAGCCAAGGCTGAACCAAATCCCTTCCTGTGCCGACGGGCAGGCAATGCCAATGCCGGCTGGGCGGGAAGGAGACCTCTCCACGGCAGCCAGTGCGGGGGTGGGGGGGCATCGGTGCAAGCGCTTTCGAATCGTTCCAGTCCAGAGAGCTCAAATTTGCACCCAAAGTTTTGCTTCACCGTATCACGTATAGGTGGGATATCTTAGGAGGGTCTCGTTTGTTCAAGATCTTTCATGGTGGGTGCTGGTATGGCGGCACCAGAAGGTTAAGCTGCCACTTGGGATGCCAGCGTCTCACGACGAGGGAGCTCCAGTTCAAGTCCTGGCTGCTCTGCTTCTGATCCAGCTCCCTGCTAATGCACCTGGGAAAGCGGTGGAGGACAGACCAAGTTTGTTGGGATCCCTGCACCCACTTGGGAGACCTGGATGGAGTTCCAGACTCCTGGCTTCAGCCTGGCCCAGCCCTGGCTGTTGCTGCCATTTGGGGTGTGAACCAGCAGATTTAAGATCCCTCTCCCTCTCCCTCTCCTTTTCCCTCCCCTTCTCCCTCTTCCTTCTTTCAAATAAATAATCTTTTAAAAATAAAAAAACCAATATTTCACAGTTGACCCCGTCTTAAAGAAAACCTTCCACCCACGATACCCTGATCTTTTACAACGTTTCTGTCTGCTTGCAGGTTTACAAAAGTCAACACCTTGCCTGAAGCTGCACACCTTACCGTGCGCCTCAATATAAAAGCAAATCTGAATCACTCTGAGGCAGCTGGCTCACAGCCGCGTGCTCTCATGGGGAGAGAGAGCTGCTTGCGTCTAACCCGTGTTCCGCAGCACGGCTGACAGAGATGTGTACTCAGAACAAGATCTGTCCCGGAACTCACGGAGGAGGGGACGTCACTCAATGATGGTGTCCAGCGGGTGCTTCTGGAGTCCCTGGCACAGTCATTCCCGCCAGGGGGCTGGTTGTGAATGCCTGGGTTGCAGCCTAGTCTCTCCTTCCCAGCTTGCCCTGGGACCCTCCCCCTGGCCTTACAAAGCCACCATGATGGGTCCTATCTTCAGATATCATAATTGTGGTAAATTTCCACTCTTTTATTAATATAGAAAAAAGAGCTCATGTAGTCCACAGATACAATTCTAAAAACATAATGATACCAGGGCCGGTGCCGTGGTGCAGTAAGTTAACCCTCCGCCTGCGGCGCCAACATCCCATATGGCTGCTGGTTCGAGTTCCGGATGCTCCTCTTCCAATCCAGCTCTCTGCTATGGCCTGGGAAAACAGTAGAAGATGGCCCAAGTGCTTGGGCCCCTGCACCCATGTGGGAGACCCAGAGGAAGCTCCTGGTTCCTGGCTTTGGATTGGCACAGCTCCGGCTGTTGCAGCCAATTAGGGAGTGAACCAGCAGATGGAAGACCTCTCTCTCTGTCTCTTCCTCTCAAATAAATAAAATAGATCTTAAAAAAAAAAAAAAACCCATAATGATACCTCCCTCCCTACCCCTCCCTTCCTTCTTTTCTTCTTTTCTCTTCATTTGTTTCTATGTTCAATAATGTGATTTTCTTTTTTTTTTTTGACAGGCAGAGTGGACAGTGAGGGAGAGAGAGAGAAAGGTCTTCCTTTTTGCCGTTGGTTCACCTTCCAATGGCCGCTGCGGCCAGCGCATCGCGCTGATCCGAAGCCAGGAGCCAGGTTCTTCCCCTGGTCTCCCATGCGGGTGCAGGGCCCAAGGACTTGGGCCATCCTCCACTGCCTTCCCGGGCCATAGCAGAGAGCTGGCCTGGAAGAGGGGCAACCGGGATAGAATCCGGTGCCCCAACCGGGACTAGAACCCGGTGTGCCAGTGCTGCAAGGCAGAGGATTAGCCTGTTAAGCCACGGCACCGGCCCAGTAATGTAATTTTAATTTGCTTTATAGTCACAAGTCCAATTCGCCACTAAATAAATGGTTCAACAAGTGAAAAGGACAAAGACTTCTGTTCAGCAGGAATACAGACAAAGGCTACAAACAAATAACAAGACCCAATATGTCAGTTTCACTCATATAGCTTATTTTCTTGTACTTTTTTATTATATTTTAATTTTTTAAAAAGATTTGTTTATTTGAAAGTCAGAGTTAGCGAGAGAGAGAGAGAGAGAGACAGAGAGAGCGATCTTCCATCTGCTGGTTCACTGTCCAAATGGCCACAACGGCCAGGGCTGGGCCAGGCAGCAGCCAGGAGCCAGGAGCTTCTTCCGGTTCTCCCAATTGAGTGCAGGGGCCCGAGCACTTGAGCCATCTTCTGCTGCTTTCCCAGGCCACAGCAGAGCTGGATCCGAAGTGGAGCAGCCAGGACAGGAGCGGGTGCCTACATTGGTTGCTGGTGCTGCAGACAGCAGCTTTGCTCCCTATACAACAGGACCAGCCCCAATTTTTTTTTTTTTTTTTTTACTCTATTAGCTACCACAAATGAAAGAGAAAACATGTGAAATTTGTCTTTTGGGGTTTGGCTTATGTCACGAAACATGATATTTTCCAGTTGCATCCATTTTGTTGCAAAAGATAAGATCTCATTATTTTTTTAATAGCTGGGTAGTGTTCCACCGTGTATATATAATAACTGGATTCAATTCAGTTCGATGTCCACTCCTGATCCATGACCCATCCACAGGAGAGTTTGGGGGCCATGCACTGATCTCACAGCCTCTGGGAGACACAGAAACTCACATCCACACCACAGACCCCGGCTTGTCTCAAACCCGGGCGTCCATGATCCTCCATCTCAAACACTGCTCACTTCCCTTCTCTTGGGAGGACAAGCAGCCGTAACTGACGCTCACGGGTGGTGAAGAACCCCCATTTTCCTCTCTCCCCTCTCTCTGCCGGCTGCCTTTTGGCAGAGAAGCTGAGATCGCACCGATTCATTCCGCAGATTGAGCGAGTTGCTGATAGGAGAGGCAGGGACCCCAGGCTGGAGAGAAAAAACGCTCAAGGCTGTCTGTCCCGGCGCCTTGCTTCCCTCTGCTGCGGAAAATCAGACATTTCCTGTCTCGGCCTCCTTGGTGCTGTCTTTCCTGCGCGGCCAGCGATGCATCCAATTTGTTCAGACGTTCAGTGATTTTAATTAACCCATCGCGGTTCCCAGCCCCGACATCAAATACTCCTGTGATCTTTCATGGCATAGCAGAGAAAGCCCTGGGGAGAGGGGACAGGAAATGGCCCTGCCCCGCCTCCCGCTGGCTACCCTGAGTCAGGGCCAGTAACACCCCATAAACCATCAGGCGGTCATTTATTAGAAATAATGTCACTGAGATGACAGTTGCCATGGTTCAGTGGCCTCCAGCTGAGCCCAGAGCACTGGGAAAGCTGGGACAGGGAGGGGCTGGGGAGGGTGCATTCAGGCTCCTGCCGGCTCCTGCCGATGGGACCTTGTTAAAGCCCAACAAAGGGAAGTCAGAGGCGATTTTATCAGAGGTGCTTCAGGTGAGAGTGTTTGTGCAGGCAAGGGGATGAATGTTGCAAAAACGCCAGTCCGACAAGGCAAAGGGAGACAGGAGGACTTGATTGCTTTGCCATAGGCAGGCGCATCTGAGAAGGAGAGGTGCAGTGGAAAAGATCGCATCCCTGAGAGTCGGCCGCCCTTGGTTACTGCGAGCAAACACAGCAACAAACGCCGGGCAGCGATTCCGGCCACGGGGGAAGAAGCGCCATTGCCTTTAGTGCCGATTGCTAGAGGGAGGAGCACGCTCAGGGCTTCAATGGCTCTGCACGCTTCTTGCCTGATGTCGGGCTTAAGGAGATGGACGGCTGGATGCTCCAATCCCGGAGACGCGGGTGCAAAGGCAACCGGGTGTATGGTTTGCTTTTAAGCCGTTTTGGAGGCCCTGTTGCCTCGTGGTCAGGTCTCTGCTGCCTGCACACGAGCCTGGCTTTCCTGATGAACTAGGCAAGCAGGCTTCTCTCCCTGGCCTGTGTCCCCTTGGGCCATTTGCAAGGTGTGGGACTACCCTTGGACTTGAACTTGAACCATGCCACTTCATCTCCAACAAGCAGCTTGTGGGCCAAGGGAGCCTTCCGCATGGTGAAACCCAGCCCTGCTTCCTAGAGCCTGTAGGGAAGCAAGTCCCTACAATATAACAATAATAAATACCTACCGTGTTAGTTTCTACTACTGCCCAAATGATTACCCAAAACGTAGAGGTTTAAAACAACAAACTCCTGTGCACAGCTTCTGAGGGTCGGGGAACTTGGAGCAGCATTGGGGGGTGGGGGATCGGGGATCGGGTCCTGGCCGGGCACAAGGTCACAGTCAAGGTCAGGGGCATCTGGGACAACGCACCCAGGGGACTGTGGCCGGCAGGGATAGGGGCCATGAATGTCCTCACGGCCTGGGGAACAAGGAGGGACAGCGGTGAAGAAGCTCTGGCAGCACCCATCACTCCTGCCTCATCCTAGCAGCCACAGTCCCTCCGCGAGACACCTGCCCACCTACACAGCCGCCAATCACGCCTCCCTCCAGGGATGTCCTGGGGCCAGATGCAGTACCTCGGGAAGTCAGAGGGTGGCACCAAGGAGCCTCTCCATGAACAGAAGGCACCCTTATTCGCCCATGGACACCAAAGATCCTGGTGGAAAACTGGCCCCAGAGAGAGAACTCATAGAAGGGGAGAGAAGGAGAGGGGAAAGGGAGAGGTGGGAGGGGAAGGGAAGAGGCGGGGAGAGAGTGAGCAGGTGCACAGATGGGAGAAGCTGAAGGAGACTGAAATTTCTTGCAGGGAGGGAGAATGGAGCAGGAGGTGAGTTAGGCAGGACATACGGTGCAGGCCCCACAGCAAGATCGCACCTTCCGCGCCACGGGCACAGCGAGAGGCCAGCACGGAACCACAGCAGGCCTTTGTGAGTAGTCGTTGGTGGCAGCCTCACGACCCACACGGAGTGCAGCGGGCCCATGCCAAGCGGTCTCAATGGCAGCAGTGGGCCGAGGCCGGGCTGCTCCCCGGGCAGCGCACAGTAAGGCTACGAGACTGCATTTTCTGGCAGCCACAAATCCTGCTGCTAGCCTGCCTCCTGGAGCCAGTGTCTCCTCCTGACTCCTGCACCTGAGACCGTACTTAGCTTGCAGTCCCGGCTTCCTCTCTGCCTTTTCCTTTTCTTCTTGAAGATTTAATTTATTTATTTGAAAGTCAGAGTTACAGAAAGAGAGAGAGAGAGGAGAAACAGAGAGTTCTTCCATCCACTGGTTCACTCCCCAAATGGCCACAACACCCAGGGATGGGCCAGGTCAAAGCCAGGAGCCAGAACCTCCATCTGGGTCTCCCATGTGAGTGGCAGGGGCCCAAGAACTTGAGCCATCACCTGCTGCCTCCTAGTTCTTGCACTAGCAGGAAGCAGGAATCAGAAGCAGAGCCGGGACTCGAACCCAGGCCATCTGATATGGGATGTGATCATCTCAAGCAGTGTCTTAACCACAGCACCAAACCTCTGCCCCATATACACACTTCCTCTGGTGGCTCCCACAGTCAGTATTCCTCCACCAAAGGAGCTGTATGGGGGTGGGGGACTGACTTTGCCCTGGGAGAGCAGATCTTGAGTCTCAGAACCCCTAGGACTCCCGCCCTAGCTCCGTAGTGCCCAACACTGTCCCCCTTGTGCCCAGCACTGCCCCTTGCAGGTAGCGCCTCCCCTTCCCCCACCTGACAGGTCCATCTGTGAAAGCAGGGCTCAGGTCGAAAGACGCCCACATCGTCTGCATGACGAGATCCACAGGTGCCTGTGCATGTCACTGTGGCTGTCACCTGCTCGGACACGGCAGATTTCTGAGAAACTCAATGTTACTGCCAGAAATAAAAAGTGTTTCCCCAGCAAAAGGAAAAGAGGACATCTCATTCTGATCTCCACAGTCCAGGGCTAAGCAGCAGTGATGTGGGCCCAGTGTAGGGAGGGAAATGACAGCTGCTGACCCCAGCTCACCTAAGGTCCCCAGGGTCTCACCTAAGTGTCACTCGTTCGGACCGGCACTGTGGAGCAGTGGGTTGAGCCACCTATGACACTGGCATCCGATATGAGCACAAGCTGCTCTGTTTCTTTTTTTTTTTTTTAAATATTTATTTATTTATTTGAAGGGCAGAGAGAGAGAGAGAGAGAGAGAGAGGTCTTCCATCCACTGGTTCACTCCACAAATGGCCACAATGCCCAGGGCTGGGCCAATCAGAAGCCAGGAGCCAGGAGCTTCTTCCGGGTCTCCCACGTGGGTGCAGGGGCCCAAGCACTTGGACCATCTCCTACTGCTTTCCCAGGCCATAAGCAGAGAGCAGCTGGGACTTGAACTGGTGTCCCTATGGGATGCCGGCACTGCAGGTAGAGGCTTAACTACCTACGCCGCAGTTCCTGCCTACTCAACCACTCTGCTTCTGATCCAGCTCCCTGCTGATACTCCTGAGAAGGCAGTGGGGGACAGCCCAAGGGCTTAGATCGCTGCTACTCATATGGAAGACCCAGATGGAGTTCCAGGCTCTTGGCTTCAACCTGGCCCAGCCCAGCTGTTGGGGCCATTTGGGAAGTAACCAGAAGATGGAAGATCTCTCTCCCTGTCTCTACCCTGCCTTTCAAATTAAATAAATCGATCTGTATTTTTAAAGAAGGAGTCATCTGTCACCTGTGAACAGCTGCAGGTATGAGGGATCCAGACAAACCCTTCTGGTAAGAAAGCTCAGAAGAACCCCCCGTGTTAACATTCTCCTGCAACCTGGGGGAGGATTAGGGTGAACTGTAGCAACTCTGGCCCCCAGAAAGAAGCCAGGCTGAGAACCACGTGCTGGAAACGGTCCACGGCCCCCACAGCCACCCCCATCATCCTCCTAGGAAGAAAAGCTTCCTGCACCAGGACAGCGCCGGCTCCCGAGGCGTGGCTGCAGCCCCAGACGCTGGAGAGAGTTATTTCATTTTAGTTAGGGAAATCGGTTAAGATCCTGGGTCAGGAACTGCAGATGCAGGGGGTGGCCGAAGCTGCAAGCTGTGTCCTCCAAACACCAAGGGGCGTCAACGACAAGGATGCGAGAACTCTTAGCCTTTGCAACCCCAGCACCCAGGGCTTTGGCACCAGGTCCAGGCAGGAGCATCCCTGAGAACACGAAACAGGGCTACACTTGCTAACAACTTCCGGTCTTTGTGTTTCCTCTTGTATCCCCGCTCAGCGTCCAACGGCTGTAATTACTGATGATAGCCACTAGCTGGCGGTCAAGGAAAGGAAACAAAGTTCTCTTTTCAATGGAAATTAATCATATAAAATAGTAATAATAAATATTTAAAACAGAAATTAATAAAGAGTTTATCAAAGGTACAAAACAAATATTTAAAAAAAGCAAATAGGTAAAATTTGAAGAAAACTAAAATGCTAAATTTTTCCATATAATACATAACCCATTGATTAAGAGAAATCTCACCGTAGGCTACTTGATTTAGGATTTGGATCATTGTGGCACTGTGGTTTAAGCCACCACTTGTGATGCCAGCATTTTGTATGAGCATCAGTTTGAGTCCCGGCTGCTCCATTTCTGATCCAGCTCTCTGCTAATGCACCTGGGAAAGCAGCAGAAGATGGCCAAAATCCTGGGGCCCCTGCTCCTACATAGGAGACCTGGAAGAAGCTCCTGGCTCCTGGCTTTGGCCTGGCCCAGCACTGGCTGTTGCAGCCATTTGAGGAGTGATCCAGCGGATGGAAGACCTCTCTCTCTCTTCCAGGGCTCAGAGAGTCCGTGCAGCTGCCAGTGGGGCCTTCCCAGACGGAGTCTCTTCCATATTCTCAGGCTTCCTCCTCCTTGTCCCTGTACTCACAGGAACTGGGGGAACCCCAGAAGCTGCCCAGAGCACTCCCCCCACATGATGCACCATTGGTACCAGCCTCACACTCTTGGAAACAACTGGCCTTGAGCGAGCCTGGGGTGCTCCCGCCTCCCTGACCTGTCCCCAGGGGAAGCCCCGAGTGTCCCCCGTGCATCTGAGCCACTTCCCCGCCAGCTGCAAGCCCTGGGAGAGGAGATCTTCTTCCTTTTCCTCCTCCTCAGTGGTCATGGCTGTTGAGGCAGAGGCAGTGCAGAGGCCAAGGACAGGGTGTCCAGGGCTGGGTGTTGTCCCAGCTGCAGCCCCACCCTCTCCTCATGGGAGGGGGCAGTTGCTGGGTCTCTGGAAGCCCGGGCAGTTCCACTGTGGCCCCCAAATCCTCATCTGTCTGAAAATCAATTCCACGGAGCAAATGGTATTTCCTCAGGCACCTGCCTGGGGTTTGAAGACAGGCTGGGGAGGGGGCTTCATTGAAGGGGAACTGTGCAGGTGCCAAGACCAAAGCTGTCAGCTGGGCATCTGGCTCTCCAAATGGCCCACCCCTTTCCCGGAACCCCTTCCCCAGCATCTTGTATGTATGAGTATTGGTTCGAGTCCCAGCTGCTCTATTTCCTATCCAGCTTTCTGCTCATGCACCTGGGAAAGCAGCAGAAGATGGGCACAGGCAGGAGCACTTTCCTCTCTTCCCAGCCTTCCAAGTCAGGGGCTTAAAAGCGACCTCTTCCAGGAAGCCTCCCCTGATTTCCTGGGTCACAATTGCTTCTTCCTGATTCTGTCTGCCTTAGTACCTTCTCTTGGGCTTTGACCACAGTGCTCCTACTTTTTCATGTGGGTGTCTTTGACCCTCACTGGGACATTAAGTTCCTTGACATCAGTGAGCTCATTTTATTCACTATCAGCTTCCCAGGAGCTAGCATCATGTCAGGAATGTGGGACGTGCCCCCAGAGTGTTTATTAAGTAGTCCCACTGCCTAATCCTTACCATTTTTGTATGAATATTAAACATACCCAGCGTCAAAACATTTACTTCTAGCAAAAGCCCAGTGAATAGCACCTCTCTCTCTGTTTTCCTAAGGATTCAATAGTTAAAATTTCAAACAAGAAATTCCAGCTTCCAAAAACTGCCTGATACCTGAGATTAAAAAGTTATTTCCTGGGGCCAGTGTTGTGGTGTAGTGGGTAAAGCCGCCGCCTGCAGTGCCGGCATCCTGTATGGGCTCTGGTTCGAGTCTTGGCTGCTCCACTTCTGATCCAGCTCTCTGCTATGGCCTGGGAAAGCAGTAGGAGATGGCTCAAGTCCTTGGGCCCCTGTCACCCATGTGGGAGACCTGGAAGAAGCTCCTGGTTCCTGTCTTCGGATTGGCCCAGCTCCAGCCATTGCGGCCAATTTGGGAGTGAACCAGCGGATGGGAGACCTCTCTGTCTCTCCTTCTCTCTCTGTAACTCAGCTTTCATATAAATTTTTAAAATGTCTAACAACAAAAAATTTGATTTTCTCTGGCTCAGTAAACAACCAACCTGGAAGTGTTTGGAAATCTGGGGCGAGACAGGGGTATCTAAACTGTACCGGGAACAACGAAGACATATGAAAACACACCCCAAGAACTTCTGGCGGGCCCTGAATATACGCACAGCTGGAGGTCATATTCTCTGCTTCAGCAGCTGACTGACTTGCTCAGACTTCAGGAAGAAGAGGGAAAGAGAGGCTTTTATCTGGTCCTTTGATCCTGGGGACATTCTGTCTCCAGAGACCCTGGAACAAGGTTACTTGGAGCCATGGCTTCCAGCCCAGTGCTCAACACTGCCACCTCCTGGCAGGAAGGGGACACGCAGATGTTCTGGCCCTGCGCACTACCCCCCTGAAGGGACCTCAGAGCCTGGGGGTACACCTGGCAGGGCAGGCCCACCTCCAACAGAGGCAGGCAGCAAACAGCTGAGATCTGAGTGGCTCAGCCCTGCGGGAAAGGGAATAGTTAACCCTTAGGATGCTCCTAGGATTTGTCCTAGACCCAGACCCAGTAGGGAGCAAAACTGACCACAATTCCTGCCCCCCCCCCTCCTCCTGGGGATGAAATCCTACGGTGGAGACAGACAATCACCAAAGCTGATATGCAAATTACTTTTCTGGGAGGAGGTAGTAATGTTACAGGACCCCCCACCCCAAACCAAGGCACTGGGGCTGCAGCTCTACACGGAGTGGGGGTCAGTAGAGGAATGGGACCTCCGCAGGGGACAGCTAGGAAAGGGTCCTGCATGCACACAGGTCAGAGGCCAGCGAGGAGGCCCCAGAGGGGAGCTGGGGACAGAGAAGTCACAGGGATGATCACTGGGGCCTTGTAGTCACAGCTAAGTTGGAGGAACAGAGGGTCACTAAGAGGAAGTTAGCTTTTGCTGGCTGAGATAGGGAAGGTAATGAGCTCACTACACCTGCTGGGAAAACTGCACACTGCTGCCGCCTTACACCCCTGGACCTTGCAATTATTTTGTAAAAAATTGCATCTGGGGCCTGGTGCTGTGGTGTAGTGGGTTGAGCTGCCGCCTGCAGTGCCAGCATCCCATATAAGAGCTGGTTTGGCCTGGCTGCTCCACTTCTGATCCAGCTCTCTGCTGATGGCCTGGGAAAGCAACAAAGGATGGCCCAAGTGCTTGGGCCCTGCACGCAGTTAATAGGCTTGCATCCCACATTGGAGTGCCCAGGTTCGATTCCCGGCTCCCACTCCAGACTCCAGCTTCTTCTCAGTGCAGACCCTGGGTGGCAGCACAGCTGGGTCAAATCACTGGGTTCCTGCCACCCCCATGTGGGAGTCCTGGCTTGGATTCCCTCAGACCCCAGCGTGCCAATGGCCAATGTCCAGGGAGAGCGCCAGTCCCTCAGCTCACAGCTTTCCCTGGCACCGCTGAGCAGAAAGCAGGACTTCCCACTCACATGGAAGACCTGGAAGAAGCTCCTGGCTCCTGGCTTCAGCCTGGCCCAGGCTCAGCTGTTGGCAACCATTTGGGGAGTAAACCAGCAGATGGAAGATCTCTCTGTTTCTCCCTCTCTCTCCCTCTCTCTCTCTGTAACTCTGCCTTTCAAATAAATAAAATAAATCTTCAAAATAAATAAATGATATCTACAGTTTCAGACAGTTATTATAATAGCAATGTTATGTGTTTAATTTGGGAGAAAAATCTAGGAAAATTGTAAGCAATCTAAAGAAGGGGTACCTTCAATAAGTCAAAAAAAAAAAAAAAAAAGGAAACAAACAGAGGCACAGATGGCAGAGACACTAGATTACCTCCAGAGCCAAGGAGATTGCAACATTCTGGGATTACCCCATGTCCAGAGAGGCTCTGCAGAGTTAAAGTATCTAAAGAGTAGAAGTTGCTGAGAGAGAAACTGAAAAGAAGAGACAAGACAAAAATAGAAGAAGAAGAAATACAAGAAGCAGAAGTGGAGTAACTAATGAAACTATTTGCACTTGTCCTACAGAAGAGTAAGTTCACAATGTGTTGAAACAGAATAGCAGAGCTGCACCACTGGGCTGTTTAGGTATTCCGAGCGGATGGTGGCCTTGTCTGGTTGTCTTGATGATTTGGTCTATATCAGAGACCTCTCCAATAGCAGGCTGTCCCATGGATTGCATCAGTTACCTGTCGCTGTGCAATAAAATACCCCAAGATTCAGAGTGCTCATGTTGCTGATTCTATGGGTGGGCAGCATGGGCTGGGCTCAGCTGAGCTGGTTTTCTGCTGCTCTTGCCTGGGTCATGAGGCTGAAGTCCTTGATTGGACTTCCTGGGTTGATTGGTCCAAGGTGGCCCATGCTTCTGACAGTGGGTACTCACTGCCTTTCTCCAGGAGCCCAGCTGAAACTTCTTATAGGGGGTTCAGCCAGCATGAAAGACCAAACTCCAATTCAGAAGTATTTTCAGGCCTCTGCTTGTGTCCGGTTTCCTTGCTGACATCCCATCAATCAAAGCAAGTTGGCGGGTCCTGTTCCCGTTTCTGTGGTGGGGAGAAACTACTCCTTGATGGAAGGAGTAGAAAAGTCCCATTGTGCACAGGGGTACATCTGGAGGAAGAGGAGGAACTGCAGCCCTTAAAGAATCTGCCCCAAATGTCTTCTGATTGCTTTCTGAGGGTTCTGCAAATGCTCAAGGTGCAAGAAGAACTCAAGTCTGGGGCTCGCAGGAGCTGGTGCCAACCACTGGAAGCCAACAGAGAAAACCAACATGAGCAAAGCACCCAGACACCACAGTGCATCTCCTCTCCACTTCTCTGCTTAGAAATTGTTGCATGGACCCCTAGCACTGGAAGTAGTAAGTCCAAACTCGGTTCAAGACCTTTGGCATTTTCCCCTACTTACCTGGGGGTCGTTAATCACAATCAGCAAGCCAATTTATGCTGAGTAAATACACAGTACACTTGTCTATCTAATACAGTGCGAATCAAGGACAGCAGAAGCTATGTCTTGCTCACTCAGAAGGATTGGAGCTGAAATTCTGGCGGGGACGACCCTCTTCCACGAGATCATTGCCACTCAAAATACAAAGTGCATAAAATAGAGTCCATACTGATAGACTCTGGGGGCTAAGAAATACAATTCCAAACAGTTGATGCAGGTGCTCTCTTCTCCAGCAGGGGGAGCACCACTCACCCGACTTGGAAAGCGCCGGCTGGGCCACTGCTATCCCCAGTGTGCAGCGTGGGAAACTGGATAGCAGCTGGACAGAGAAGAAAGGGTTCCCACACTGCTCCAGCCAATGACCGAGGCCAGCATCAGCAGCGGTAAATCCCATCAGAGTGTGCACTTGATAAGAAAAGGTTTTTCCGCGCTCACCCTCCCCTAAACCTGTAACTCCAGTCTAACCAGGGGAAAAACAAATCAAACAGATCTACAAAATACCTGACCAGCACTCCTCAAAATCGCCAACAGCATAAAAAACAAGGGAAGCCTAAGCCTGTCGCAACCAGGAAGAGCCTACCAGGACTTCCTGGGTGGGAAGTGGGAGCAGAGACACTCAGAGGCTCTGCGTAGAGTCTGGCCTTCAGTGCTCGGATGTTGGTTCACTAGCTGTTACCAGTGGACAGTACTAAGGACAGATGTTTCTCACAGGAGGAATGAGGGGCTGGGGACCCTCTGGGCTGTCTTGACCGTCCCATCCATCTGAGACTGTTCCTAAAACTAAAGTCTCTTCTTTAAAATGTATGAACTCGTCCCGAATGGACTCTAATAGGCAACCTATTACATGGACTATAATATAACACTAACACTTGGTGGTCCCTAGTGGCCATTGTCATGCTGTGCTGCCGCTCAGCTCTAAGGAAACCGATAAAGGGGGCAAGTGTTCAGAGCAGTGGCCAAGCCCACGTCCCACTTGAATGCCTGGTTCAAGTCCTGCCTCTTCTGTTTCCTTTCCAGCTTCCTGCTAACGCACACCCTGGGAGGCAGGCAGCAGTGATGGCTCAAGGACTTGGGTCCCTGCCACTCACATGGGAGATCTGGATGGACTTCTGGGGTCCTGGCAGTTGTGAGCATTTAGGAAGCGAGCAAGTGGATGAACATCTCCCTTCATCTGTCATTGTCCATCTGTCTGTCTCTCTCTCTCCCTCTGTCTTTTAAATAAAATGAAAATAAATAAATATTTTTAAAGTGTATGGCACTCACATAGCTAGCATATATTGTCAGTGTTTCTTTTTTTTAAATTTATTTCAGAGGCAGAGTTGCAGACAGAGAGGGAGAGAGAGAGAGAGAGAGAGAGAGAGAGAAGTCTTCTATCTGCTGGTTCACTCCCCAGTTGGCTGCAACAGCTGGAGCTGAGCCGATCCAAAGCCAGGACCAGGAGCGTCTTCGGGGTCTCCCACACAGGTGCTGGGGCTCTAGGACTTGGGCCATCTTCCACTGCCTTCCCAGGCCATAGCAGAGAGCTGGATCTGAAGTGGAGCAGCTGGGACTCAAACTGGTGCTCATACAGGATGCTGGTGCTGCAGGCAGAGGATTAACCTACTACGCCACAGCGCCAGCTCCCAAGACAGTGTTCAAACACTTTGCATATGTGAGTGCTTCAAAACATACATGGCAAATTGAAAAGGTAATTTTACTTTGGTGGGAAAAAAATTGAGATCTATACATGGAGGCTCTTCAGAAAGTTTCTAGGAAATGTGCATTCTGAGAAAGTTAGGCATGGGTTTCAAGATGTTTTTGCTCCAAAGTAAGCTTGAGTTTAAATTCCCCGTTTCTGTGAACCTTGCTTCGCTTCCGTGGGCGCTCATGGCAGCCTCAAGGGCAGGCTCATTTCATCCCTAAGTGGATTTACCTCTGTCTCCCCATGGCGGTGTAGAGCAGCTCCTCTGCCTTCATGCTTCCTGGAAGCAGGTGCTAAGAGCTGCCTGCCACTGAGAATTGAGGAGACTCATGTTCACTGCTTTGAAAGCTAGCTTCCTAGGTCCTCCCGTTTTCCAGAGAAAAACAAGATGAGCAAACCACCCAGACACCACTATGCAAACATTCTTTTTTCTATTGATGGATTGATTGATTTGAAAGGCAGGAGAGAGAGAGAGACAGAGAGAGAGAGACAGAGAGAGAGAGGCAGGAGTTGTTGATCTACTATCTGCTGGTTCACTTCCCAGATGGCTGCAAAGGCCAGGGCTGGGCCAGGCCAAAGCTAGGAGCTCCATCTAGGTCTCCCACATGGGTGCAGGGGCCCAAGCACTTGGGCCACCTTCGTCTGCTTTTCCCAGATGCCTTAGCAGGGAGCCGGATCAGCAGTGGAGCATCCAAGACATGAACTGGTGCCCATATGGGATACAGGAGTGGCAGGTGGCAGCTTTATCCACTATGTCACAATGCCAGCCCCTAAATATATAATACATTAAAATGTGAATGATTTCCTAAGATATAAACTCAAATTATTATATGGAAAATAAAATGATACTTATCAACATATAATAATAGTCATATGATACTAATAAATGCATGTTTTAATATTACCATTCATATATATATATATATATATATATATATAAAATAGGAGGGTACTTGCAAAAACTTGGCGAGAATGGAATTAAAAGGTAAGCTGAAGGCCGGCGCTGCAGCTCAATAGGCTAATCCTCCGCCTAGCGGCACTGGCACACCAGGTTCCAGTCCCGGTCGGGGCACCGGATTCTGTCCTGGTTGCCCCTCTTCCAGGCCAGCTCTCTGCTGTGGCCCGGGAGTGCAGTGGAGGATGGCCCAAGTGCTTGGGCCCTGCACCCCATGGGAGACCAGGAGAAGCACCTGGCTCCTGCCTTAGGATCAGCGTGGTGCAACGGCCGAAGCGCGCCGGCCGCGGCAGCCATTGGAGGGTGAACGAACGGCAAAGGAAGACCTTTCTCTCTGTCTCTCTCTCTTACTGTCCACTCTGTCAAAAAAAAAAAAAAGTAAGCTGAAGCAGGTGTTTGGTATAGCAGTTAAGATATGGGGTGAGGTGTCTGCATCCCATATCGGTGTTTCTGGGTTTGTTGTGACTGCTGCCTATCCCAGTGCTCTACACAAACATACCTTAGGAGGCAGCAGGCGATGGCTCAAGTTAGTTGGATTCTTTCCACTCATATGGGAGAGCCGGATGGAATTCCTGGCTCTTGACTTCAACCTAGTCCAGTCCCTGCTGTTGCAGGCATTTGGGGAATAAAGCAGAAGCTAGGAGCTCCATGTCTGTCTGTCTCTCATCCCTCTCTTTGTTCCTTAAATTAAAAAAAAAAATTGAAGATAAATTTATTTTGGTGCAAAAAATTTTAAAATCCATGTATACAAGTGATCTTCAAAACATTCATGGAAAATGCATGCTATGAAAAAAAAAAAAAACTATGCGTGGCCTTGAACTCTTAGAAGGGACCTGGTATTACTGGAAACAGTTATGAAATTAGCAGTGATAGTAATATCTGAACTGGGATGTCATCGGCTTTCTTTTTGTTTTCCAGTACTTTTCCAAAAAACATTTAGCATAGATGTGCATTGTCTCCATGCATTTGTAAAAGACAGAAATGCTTCAGTCCTGTCCCTGTGTGGCAGACAGAGGGCAGCAGCCTCCACGCTGGCCGTGCAGTGAGGGTGTGAACCCTTCTGTGCAGCATCCTGCCTGCCTCGTGCCTGGTTTCACTTTCTGAGGTCTCCGTCACTCACGGTCCACCATGGCCAGAAAGCAGTCATGGGAAATTCCAGAATAAACATTTCTTCAGTGTTACACTGCACATCGCTCGGAGTCAGCGTGATGAAATGAGGCACCACCTTCTCCCGTGCCCCTCACATCCCGGCCACAAGCACCCCCTTCTCCCTTTGCCCAGGGAAGCCATCCAGTATATAACACCCACCTGTCAGCCACTGAGTGGTCGCCTAGGTTACTAACTTGACTGTAACCCTTCATTTACTTAATGATTGCTTCAAAGTAAGCAGCCCGATGCTGGCATTGTTACTACGCTGTATTGCTAAAATTGTCTACTTTATTACAAGTTGTAGTTAATCTCTTATGGTTCTTGTTTATGACATAAACTTTCTCCCAGGCATGGACATGTAAGAAAGAAGACAGAATACACGCACATAAATGCATACATATAGGGTTTGGCACCTTTCTCTCCCTCTGTCTCTCTGTCCTCTCCATCTCTCTCTGCTACACAGCCTTTAAAATGAATAAATAAGAGGCAAATGTTGTAGTGCAGAAGATTAAGCTGCCACTTGAGATGCCAGAATCCCATATGAGCACCAATTTCAGTCCTGGGTGCTCTGACTCCACTCCAGATTCCTACTAACGTAATGTACCTGGAAAAGCACTAGGATATGGTGCAAATACTTGGATCCCTGCCACCCCAGTGGGAGACTTGGATGGATAGCCTGGCCCAGGCCCTATTGCTCTGGCCATCTAGGGAGAGCATCGGTGAATGGATGATCTCTCTCTCATTGTCTCTCCCTTTCTCTCTCTATAACTCTGCCTTTCAAGTAAATAAACATTAAAAATTGAAATAAAGCAAAACAAATCTCTTAAAAATAATAAATCATACTTTTGTTTCTCATTTCAATGGGTTTGCTTGATTTCTGTTTCATCCTTCCTCATGGGAAAAAGTATGGCCTTTACAAAATTCAAGACTCATGGTCAGGAATACTTGAAAATTTCTCTGCCTTTTTTTTAAAATAAAATATTGAAATCTCAATTCAGAGGGTGAAAATGTCTTTAACAACAAAGGAGAGTGTAGAGACCAAATCCCTTTGTTGGAAAGAATTTACAACAAATAAAAGTTTTATTCTTATTTAATGCTTTCAGGTTATAGAATCTGAGAAAAGACATGTGTTATAAATGAGAGTAACCATATATATGTGTGTGTATATGTGTGTATATATCTATACATATCTATATATGTGTATATGTGTGTATATATCTATATATATCTATATACACACATATATACACATATATGTATATATACACACATATTATATATATGTGTGTGCATCTTAAAGCCAGTTGGGATTTTAATTGAAAAGAAATTAATATGGTAATGTATAACAGATTAGTACAGTGTGAAATTGTATGTACTCAAAAATGGTAGCTATGTTATCATTGCTAATATTTTAATAGTGCAGAGTAAAATAAAGATCGAAGTATAAACATGGAATGCGACAGGAGTGACAATAATTCTTACCTGTTAAGTACTGTAATTAATTATCACTTTTATCAGTTTATATCTTATGCTTTTATGAAAGTATAAAGATCTCTCAATTCCTTGAACTTGGAACTCTGTCTTACAAACGTCATTCCTTCTATTTGTGAAATCTAGTAGTGTTGTATATGCTGTACAGTGAACACAGAATTAGTGAATTAGTAAAATTGATGTGAACTTGCTACCAAAAATATTTATACCTTTTTTATTGTTGACAAAAAGCTAGGTGGATTTATGTTCTAAACTTGGAAGGATCAGTTTCCATTTTCTTTGAGAATTTGAACTAAAAGAGGATGGACTATTTCTTACCTAAGTTGATAGATTTAGCTAAGGAAGAAGGAGATGTTTCAGTTGTTGACAATTTGTATTTTGGGTAAGTTCTAGGCAAGGGAATACCATTTGAATAATTTAGCAATTATTATTAATAAACATTTATTATAAAGTTGTATTCATGAAAGAAAGGCAGATTCTATAACCAGTAAGTAAATTAACTTTCACTCTAATTGCAGCTTCATAGATATCACCTGTTTAGCAACCTAGACATGAAGTCATTGAGCCCAGATGGTGCCCCTTTCTTTTGAATTTGAGTGTCCCTAGGTAAACAATGCCTCCATTTTCTGATGAATTTTAGCATGGAGGCCTTTGTCATGACATCTACTGGAAGCCCCTATGTGAGGTTTGTGATGCAGGAGGTGTCCCGGACGCCAGTGATTGGACACCTCTCTTGTAATCCATGCTGTTTAGCAATTCACACTCAGTTACACCTGTGTCCACAGGGCAGGAAACAGACACACAATTTCTGTCACTTTCTGCAAAACAACAGATTGTTGTGTTTTCTAAAGACCCCTAGCTACCACTGACGGTATTTCGTGTATGGTTTGTTTCCTTCTGACTCGTTAGGACAAAAACTGATTTGTCTAGACCTAAAGGCCATTTCATTGACATTTTGGGGTTGTCAGCCTTTAGGGAAGTAGCAGTTAGCACCTGTTTACTAGGCATTGTTTCTCTTCGGATATTGGAGAACAAGAAAATTCACAGCATATATTCTGGAATATGAGGCGTATTTTTGTAAAGTGACTAGGAGTCCAGGTGTTCCCTACCTGCAGCTCAAAGATGAGGAATGCAGAAAAATTAGGGACTGAAGTAATCTCTTTGAATATAAATTCCTATTCATTACATTTTCTTAGACTGACAAACAAAATTTATAAGTAATTAAATAGAATCTTTATTGTGATAAAGCAGGATATTTCCCTGCAATAAAAGTATGGTTCAACATAAAGCAAAGCAAACTGTGATATGCCACATTAACAGGAAGAAGACGAAAGTGACATGATCACCTCAACAGATGTGGAAAACATACTTGACCAAACTCAACATAGTTTTTCATAAAAACTCAGCAAATTAGAGAGTAGTAACGTCAAAATCTTAGTGGATCTGATGAGTTTGAAGTAATATCTCATTGTGGTTTTGATTGGTATTTCTCAAATGATTAATGATGTTGAGTTTCTTCATATGCTGTTGATCATTTGTATGTCATCTTTAGCAAATGTGTATTTAGTTCTTTGTCTCCATTTCATTTGATCATTTATGGGTTTTTGGTATTTTCTTGAGTTATAAAAATCTTTTTATATTCTCGAAATTGACCTCTTTTCAGAGCAAGAAAAAATAGTTATTTTCCCCATGGAATGGTGAAATTACTCTCATTAAATACAATAAGCATATGTAGATTTAACAATTTTAGCATTTTACTATAATTGTTACTTATGTAACTGTTATATTTGTAATGTTTAATATAATCTTAGTTTAATATAATACTAATGTAATTATTTTAGTTCAATATAATTTCATTTGTCTGTTTTTGCTTTTGTTGTCTGTGCTTTTGAGGTCTTATCTCCATGAAGGAGACCCAGAGGAAGCTATTGGCTCTTGGCTTAAGACCACCCCTGCCCTGGCAGTTGTGGCCTGTAGGGGAGTGAACCAGCTGATGGAAGATTCCTTTCTGTCTTTCACTCTCTTTCTCTCTCTCTCTCTTCTCTGTAACTCTGACTTTTAAACAAATAAATAAATCTTTTTAAAAATGTCAGGGAATAAAATTGTTAACAATTTTATATTCATTTTACTAATTCAATAATTATTTACTCATTGCCAATCACACAGCATAACATATTAAAGTTAGAAAAGGGAAAATATGCCATTGATAAGCTATAGACCATGTCAAAGAACTGCCTGTATAATTTGTACATTTTCATAACTACATAAAATATAAAGTGATAAAAACAAATCTCTATAAAAATATTTAATCTGTAGCAGCAATTGTTCCTTGCTTGTCACTTTCTCTGTCATTTTGCATTATGTCCCTTCCTTATTACTTTTGTGTATGCTAACAAAAGCATTAGCAATTATATTTGCAAATTTGAGTATGCATAATTTTGCTTTATGCTGACTTATTCATAAAATATCTCACTCTTTTTATCAAGTATTAAAAATTCCACAGGGCAATAGGAATGTACACGCTCTGCTTCTAGTACATGTTTTTTTCTCAGATTCTGTAAGCTTAGAGCACAAATGTAGCATAAATATATTTGGTGGACTTTAAATACTCTGCCATTATTGGTTTTTTGCCTCCATACCCATTCTTTGGTTTTAAATAGACCTTAAAATCATCCTCTGCACTGAGATGACCATATCTCAGGAAATCATAACCAGCTGTTGTTATTGACCCTCTCTGGCCAGCTTTTCTCAAGGCAAATGCAGTGTTAGAGTCTCTAGCAAAGAACTGGAAGGGAGAGATTTCAAGTTACTAAACTTTTAAGTTGAGAAGATTTAATGAACAATTCCATGTAGAGGTGATAAAAATTTCTGCCTATGACCACAAACTTGTTGGAGATGACTTCAATCAGATAAGAACTGAGCATGTTTGGGAGTAGATGAAGTGAACATCATTTTGCAAACATTTACGTTGTTGATCCTCACAGCACATAGATGATTGGAGAACAGAGACTAATATCTATCCTACATTCTTCCTGAGAAAATAAGTGGAAGATTGCATTGACCAAGGCCATGTACAAATCAGCAGAATACCAAAGGTTTCTGTTCAGGCCATCCTGAACTTTCATGTCCTTTGAAAACAATTGGAATTCAAAACCCTATTAGAGAAGTAGAAGATTTTTATTATTTTATACTGTATATTTGTCAATCTGGAAGTTCTGAAAGGATTTCAAACATTTCAAGACATCAAACAAAACACTCAAGCCATCAATAAATACTGGGTAGAAAATAAATAGAAATGCATTACAAGATATGACATGTTGAAACTTCACATCACTACAGATATAAAAGAAGGCCCCACAGTCACCTGCAGAACAAAGCTGGCATTATTTAAAGATGATATGGCCATGTACTTAAACAATCCAGAAGAAATCTAAAGGCAAACTTAAATATGCATTTCTTGTTGTCATGGTAAAAGAAGAAAAGTGGTAGAAATAAACACATATTGTTAATATACAAGAAAAGAAAAACAGACATAGACTTGGCCCAAAGAAATCTTGACATTTTGGAAAGAATTACACCTGTAGAAAATACTGCATAGGATCTTTTATGCCTCCATCACCTGAATGTTCTCTTTCATTCACTTCTCAATGAAACTTGGCCAGGACCACAACCCCAGGCTGCAGCTGGTAGTAAAGGGCTAGACCTCACTTGTACTTTTTTGCCAAGGCACAAAGAACTGTACCATCCAAAGGAAATGGAAAGTTCTGATCCACCCTGTGAGTGAAGGCAGAAAGGTTGAATCCTTGAATATCTAGCATGCTAGGAGTCTTCCAAAATAGACTATGATGCCCACTCTTGGCCAGTGCTTCTCAAATGAATTCTCTAGACCAACATAGCTAGCATCATCTGAGTTGTTGCTACAGATGCAAATTCTTCTCTTTCCTTGATCCAGTTGACAGTTAATTTCATAAAACTAAGTATTGTATGAGCAAAAGTAGTTCTCAACAAGGGTATTTTAGGTAAGCACCTTGATGTCCTTTTACCATCATTTATCTCAATGTGATCCCAGAGCACTGTAGGCAACCAGACAATGCCTTTTGACTTGCAGAAATCCTGCAGTTTGCTCTGGTTGAGATAGGGATGATGTTCCACCTGTACATGGACAAAATAGGAAAATATAGGATTAGTTGAAATGCTAATTTTAATATGAATGGAAATATTCTAAGTAAAAGTAGCTGGATTGAAAAAATAACATGTAATATAAACTTAAAATATAAACTTAATAATGTTCTGAAAACAATAAATTTAATATAATGTCTTTCAGAAAGTTGAAAAAGATGACATTCTTGAGAAAAAGCAACTCTGTAGATCAGATTGTGGTCTCCAAACAATGTTTTCCATTGTAAAGAGAGATGACAAACTCCAGATCTGGGACAAGGAAGGTACTCTTTGACCCCTGAACATTGACAGCGCCAAAAATAAAAAAAAAATTTAATAAGTAATTAGAGAATCTCTGGGAGGAATGAAAAAGTAGTTTTATAGGAATCTTACTAATAACATTTGGGTAGATTTCAACCTAATAAGGAATAAGGAATGATGAATAAAGCCAATTATAATACATAGATTTAAAAAATGAGTTCATAGTAATGAATACATAGAAAAGAAAAAAGAATGATGACACAAAAATATTTGCCCCACTAATGGTGACTATTATAGTTAATTCTTTAACTAAAGGGAAGGTATTATAGTTAAGCTGGTGTTACAGGAATAATTCTAGGTTGTGCTAAGTGCAAATATCAAGTAAAAACAGCAAAGAGAGTTAAAATGCAATTAATTATTTACAAACCCCAATGAAATAACTAAGGCAAACATTATTCATAAGAACCCATCTATTATGTAAAAATTTGCTGTGGGATATTATATCATTAGTTGAATATTGTCACCTAACTCATTACTAGTAATTGCAAAGGAGAAAAACATGTTTAGGAAAAAAGGAGATCTGACTTTTACTAGCTTAAGTTAAGGGCCAAAAGTTACACTATTAATCATGGGACAAGTTGTCATTTTGTGCTATTTGAGGAATACAGGATTCTAAGAACATTACTTGCCAAAATATTTAACCTAAATACAATACAGCATTCATATCTAATTTCTAATTTACAGAAATGTGGAAGAGAGAAGCAAAAGATCTATTATTGCAAGGAAATAATCTGTGAATTCCAGAATATTTGACAAAATCAATGAGACTATCACAGAAAAAAAATTTTGCCTAGCAAACTTGATGAAAATATATGTTTAGCCGGGTGCCATGGCTCACTTGGATAATCCTCTGCCTGCGGCGCCAGCGCACCAGGTTCTAGTCCTGGTTGGGGCACCAGATTCTGTCCTGGTTGCTCCTCTTTCAGTCCAGCTCTCCGCTGTGGCCCGGGAGTGCAGTGGAGGATGGCCCAAGTCCTTGGGCCCTGCACCCACATGGGAGACCAGGAAGAAGCACCTGGCTCCTGGCTTTGGATCGGCGCAGCGCCGGCCGTGGCAGCTATTTGGGGGGTGAACCAATGGAAAGGAAGACCTTTCTGTCTCTCTCTCTCTCACTAACTCTGCCTGTCAAAAAAAAAAAAAAAAAAAAAAAAGAAAAAGAAAAGAAAAGAAAAGAAAATATATGTTTAAACTACTAGTTTGTGGCCAGTGCCATGGCTCAATAGGCTAATCCTCTGCCTGCAGCACCGGTATCCCAGGTTCTAGTCCTGGTCTGGGTGCCGGATTCTGTCCCGGTTGCTCCTCTTCCAGTCCAGCTCTCTGCTGTGGCCTGGGAGTGCAGAGGAGGATGGCCCAAGTCCTTGGGCCCTGCACTCGCATGGGAGACCAGGAGAAGCACCTGCCTCCTGGCTTCAGATCAGCACGGTGTGCTGGCCGCAGCAGCCATTGGAGGGTGAACCAACGGAAAAGGAAGACCTTTCTCTCTGTCTCTCTCACTGTCCACTCTACCTGTCCAAAACAAAAACAAAAACAAAAGAAAAAAAAACTACTAGTTTGTCAAAGGTAAAAGAGAAGACATTTGGAGGTAACAACAAAAAATTCTTATAAGGACTGGATGTTAAATAACAGGGAGAGTAATTGTTGGTATGCAGATACATGCGTACGTGTCTACTTAATTTGGACATATGACAAAATGTCAGCAAGTTTGGATACGGGAGGAAGTATATGAGATATCTGTATCACTTCATCACATATTCTAGATTAAAATTTGCAGTGAAAAGGAGTAAAACTAATATAAATATTAACTTTGGGATATTTATATTTGAAAACTAATGCTGCACAATTATATACTAAATTCATGGACTTTATAATATAATATATTTTCCAGTCAAAGGTCCTTACTTGGTGATTCCAAGTTGTTAGAAACTCAGTTAGAACAAGTGACCTGGCACAGAACGGATGTGCTTAAATGACCTGATGGCAGTAAGCAGGGAGGAGATGCTGACTTAAAGGGGCTTTGGAAAAATATGAGCTCTCATCCTGCTAACCTTTTCTGAGGGCTGATTCTGTCCACCACTAGTATCACCATAAATTGGTAGCTTCCTCCCTCTTCCCTAAGCTAATATAATAATCTCCATTTTCCCCTTTATTTAGGTCTCTGCTCAAAACATCCGAAAGTAGAGATACCAAGAGGAAAGATTCAAGTTTTAGAACACAGTGCAAACCCATACCATTTATCTTTCTTACATTCACTATGTCTTTATTTACCACCCATTCTATGCTTTCATGCTTTATTCCTACACACAGTTTCTTCCACAACCTGTTCACAAATCTACAAACCAGGTGACCTTCCATTGCATCCTACATTGATCTTGGAAAAATTCAACTTCTTCCAAGATTTGATTCCTGATTGGTCTATCCTTGATCATCTTTACCCCTCAAGATTCTTTTTCCTTTTTTTATTTATATGAAGGGAACCCGTTTCATGGATTTCATATATATGGTTTTAAGAAGATAGAAATACTTTCTACCCACCCTTAAACTCACCTTCCCTCCTCCTTCCTTAGTTATTTTTTCTTTTAATTTTTGCAATAGCATATTTTAAATTTACTTTATAGTCACAGTTTAATCTTTCAGTAAATAAAGAATTCAAAAGTAGTAAGTAGAAAAACCACTGTTCCTCAGGAGTATAACATATATTTTGTAATATTAACAACAATATAAACAACAACCAAATCCTTAAATGTCAATTCCACTCATAAACATTATATTTTTACATGTATTTGAGCAAAAATATCCTCATTTTTTTCCTAAGCTTTTACAAACATAGAAACCATGGACAGCCATCCATGCCCTTCTACATAAAGGCTCTGCCTGTATAATCTTTTTTTTTTTCTGTAAAGTAATTTGAACAAGAGTGGAGATCAACTGGATACCTGGTAGTGGTATATGCAGAAGGGAATGAAAAACACAAGGGGATATGGAAGATGCTCACCTGGTTACAAAAAGGCTTGTATGAGCCCAGCCTTGTTCAGAATCAACTCCAGGCTGCCTGAGTTGAAGTTGAATACCCCAATGCACTTGGTCAATCCTGCAACCTTGCACTTTTCCATGGCCTAGAAGGAAACACAGTGAAGAAACATTTCCATATTTAGCTAAATCAATATAGATGGAAGAGAACAGTTGAAAATAAACACTGCCAAGAAGTTTTAATGTAGCTAATGGACACTGACTGGCATAAAGAGAAAAACTAGTAAAGAAAATAAGAGAAGACAATGGAAGCAACAAAAAGGATTCCTATGTCCTTGTTAGGAAACTAGAGGAATTATCATATGTGGAGGAGAAAATATGCCTGTCGCTATTGACCCTAATTCTTCCCTCTGTTCCTTTCCGTTTCATCCCAGCATTGCCTTCCTACCCCCTCCACTCCAGAACATTAGCACTTGTCAATAACATGGATTTCTAGATCCAAGAACACATATCCTATTATCCCAATTTAAACATAAACTGACATTCCTCTGGCTTCTTCAACACACTCTCGTCTAAGTACTTACCTCGCAGGTGGCACAGATATCCACTGTCAAATAGGACGTTTTCGGCCAGCGGCTCAATAGGCTAATCCTCTGCCTAGCGGCGCCAGCACACCGGGTTCTAGTCCCAGTCGGGGAGCCGGGTTCTGTCCCGGTTGCCCCTCTTCCAGGCCAGCTCTCTGCTGTGGCCCGGGAGTGCAGTGGAGGATGGCCCAAGTGCTTGGGCCCTGCACCCCATGGGAGACCCAATGGCCACGGCAGCCATTGGAGGGTGAACCAACGGCAAAAGGAAGACCTTTCTCTCTGTCTCTCTCTCTCTCACTGTCCACTCTGCCTGTCAAAAAAAAAAAAAATAGGACGTTTTCATGTTCATCTGTTGGAGTAATTCCTTCCCCAGGCTGGAACAGCAGCAGGCATTGTTTTTTATGGTGTCACCAAATTCAATTACTCACTCATGGCAGACACCAAGGTGTATTTATGACTGGAACAACAAACTTTCTTGAAAGAAGTAGAGCAAAATTCCACATAATTACAAATTGTATTGCATATGAATTAATAAAGAATGGCATTAGAGTACAGACTTTTTCCTCTTCTTTTATGTCTATTATAGATACTTATAACTACCATTTTCCAGGTCCTATTGTGTCCTATTGATGTATATTACTTTGAGTTCTTCTATTCTTTTCTCTGGAGAGATGTCTTTCACTCACTGGGAAGGTCAATATAGTTACATGACCCTGATCTCCACCAATAATGTAATCTTGATGCAGGATGTTCCTCATCTCCTGAAAACCTGTTGATCAGAGGGCCAGCACTTGAATCATAGAGGATTGACTAAGGTTCTATTTAATAACAATTCTAACATTAAAAGATTTAGAGAAGCTAGCACATGTTAAAGACCATTAGAATATAATTGCTCCATGGCCATCTATGCCACTAATGAAAAGGCTCAGAAAAAAAATTAGAGAAATGTAGTGGCAAAGTGATTGTTATGAACAGATGTATTTCCTAAGGTTGCTTCAGAACTGTACATATACTCATGATTTGGGATCTACATTTATGTGATCCAATAAACTACATTATTTAAACTAGTCTGAGCAGATCTTAGATAGCATAGACTAAGCTTCTAAAAATTTATATCTGTATTCTTCTTTAATCACCCATGAAAATGATGGCCATGCTGACAGCTAAAGAGAAATAAATTTCATTATGTTAACTGCCTACCTTCAGAGCTGCTAGGAAATGAATAATACAGAGATCAACATAGTCCAGTTGAAGTTTTCTCAATGAATCTTCTAAACTTGGTCAGATGATTTCTGGTCTATGAAAAGTGGACCAAAGCTGCAGTGTGTAAATGATAGAAAGTGTGTTGAATGAATACATTAGTAAAATTTCTTGGTTTACTTCATGTAGTACTAACAAATTTTTCTGCTGATTAGAAAGTGATGAAATGATTGAAAATATTCTTTTTTTTCAGGTTTCCTGCATCCTGTCTATCCACATGACCTCTATGATTTGTTTGGATATTGCTCATAAATATACTTATTCCTGGATAGAAAAATTTTATCAAGTAATGACAATGGTCATTGTTTGAAATATGTTCAATAGATTTTACAAAACGATTTACTAATCTGATTCTGTTTGTAGTGGCTACTGCCTAAATGTTCACCATGAAGCCATAGCTTCCTGAACATTGGACATGGCTGTGGTCCTGCTTCTGCCTAAGCAAGCCTTGTGAAGGCCTAACTTCCCAAATGGAATGCAGCTGCAGTTAAAGCACACAGTTTGGATTATTACTAGATATTGCTTTAAGGAAAACTCCTTATTGTACTCCAAAGGGCATAGAAGATGAGCTAGGAACAACATGACCACCAGGAGCAACTTGAACTTTTGCTTCCCATCATAAATATGTCATATAGTGTTACCTCACTTGCTTGTGCCTGCTTGTTATTGCTTTACAATGATTAGTCCAGCTGTACATTCCTGCTTGTTATGTTACTAGTTGAACCTTAGACTAAATAATAAAAAGTGCTGGCTGGAGCCATCTAATGGCTCTCTTCAGATGAAGATGCCCATGTCTTGGCTCAGCATTCGAAACTCCACACCTGTTAACCATTAAACTTGATGAGAATTAGCATAACTTACGTGTTTATAATTGAGTGGAAAATACTTTGAATACTTTAATATTTGTGCACACAATTTAAGACCAATGTCTATGTCATGTTCAGCATGGGAAGAGCTCTCTTATGTTACTCTCTCTTATGATAAAAGCTGCAATTCATACTGAGAAAAAAATAAAATTACTGAAGTAACCCAGAAAGTGAGCAACACAATACTTTGATTACCGTTCTATCTGGTTCCATAATCTGTATTGCTTGGGTTGAGAAATAGAAAGGTAAAGGGACTTTACTTAAAAGATAAAAATTTGAAGACAGCAATCATTAGAAATCCATATTCACTTTCTGTTCATGATACTGGATGTTGTATGTTAAAATGTATGATTTTTAAAAAAGATATTCCAAATCTCAACTTTTTTTTTGACAGATAGAGTTAGACAGTGAGAGAGAGAGACAGGGATAAAGGTTTTCCTTCCATTGGTTCACTCCACAAATGGCCGCTACGGCCAGAACTATGCTGATCCGAAGCCAGGAGCCAGGAACTTCCTCCCAGTCTTCCAGGTGGGTGCAGGGGCCCAAGCACCTGGGCCATCCTCCACTGCTTTCCCAGGCCACAGCAGGGAGCTGGACTTGAAGAGGAGCAACCGGGACTAGAACCTGGTGCTCATATGGGATGCTGGTGCAACAGGCAGAGGATTAACCAAGTGAGCCACGGCGCCGGTCCCCAAAATGTATGATTAAAATCACACCAATCAGAACAATTCCTCAATAACTACTGAATAAATTATATGATTTTCATTCCCACATATTGTGTTTAATTATCACACCTGCCCTGTACATACATTATACTTCTGAAGTGTAGAATATGTCTTCTCTCTTCACAGTGTCATCTGCAATCTTGCTTCAGATGGCCAGACCTACTTCCTCTTCATTTTTGTACAAATGAGCAGAATCAATGTGGTGGCCTCCAGCATAAATAGCTATCTTGGTGGCCTCCATAGCCTTACTCTTAGGGACCTGGAGAAGAAGCCATCAGTATTTGGAGACCCATGTGATTGGAAGTAGTATTGGCAGATAAGTGGCCTTTATAAGAAGCAATTTTTTTCATGTCTTGGAATAATTTCACATTTTGTGAAAAATGTGTCCATCTCCTTTCTCCTGGATCTTCCCTAATTAATAGAAAGAACTAGACAGCTCAGAATCTTCACATAGGAAACCACGTTGATCACCGGTGTCCAAGGTCCTTGGGAACAACGGCAGATTTATCGATTTGTTGGAAGGACTCACAGGACACAGCAGAAAGTTAATTTCATGATTGTTAATTACTTACAGAGTGAGTTCACAAAAGAAAGTTAATATAGTGGTAAATGATAAGTGAAGTATGGAAAACTACAGTACCATTGTCGGAGTCCTCATCCAGTGAAATAAACGGAATACATCAAATTCTGTTAGAATTGAATTTGACAACATATGGGAGAACTTATCTGTAAAGAATGTTGTTTATTTTCTTTAAAGATTTATTTTATTTATTTGAAAGATTTATAGAGAGAGGTAGAGACAGAAAGAGAGAGGTCTTTCATCTGCTGTTTCACTCCCCAGATGGCTGCGATAGCCGGAGCTGTGCTGATTTGAAGTCAGGAGCCAGGATCTTCTTCTAGGTCTTCCCACACAGATGCAGGGTCCCAAGGACTTGGGCTATCTTCTACTGCTTTCCCAGGTCATAGCAGAGAGCTGGATCAGAAGAGGAGGAGCCTGGACTAGAACCAGCACCCATATGGAATGCCAGCACTTCAAGGCCAGGGCTTTAACCTGTTGTGCCACAGTACGAGCCCCCAAGAATATTGTTTATTTAGAGTCTCCATTTTTAAACATTTTCAATGAGGACTGGTTACATAGACACACTATCAGAACACACATAAATTTTGGTCTCACAAATAAGAGCTCCACTCTCTGCACAAGCAGGTTAGCTACAACCACCGCCCTAACAAGTTAGGGAGTGGGGAACAATATAGAGTCCCTGATACCAGTCAAAAGCAAGTTTGAAAACAGGCAGTTCAATGGATAGCATGGTATTGTGTTAATTCTTTTAGACAGAGCTATTCTGTCTACACACACACACACACACACACTGCTAGCAGTAAATATGAATACCTAAAGGATACAGATTTTTTTTAAAAAATTACCTAAATCAAGTAAGGCATATTAAGTCTGAGTTCATTTCTTAAATCCAGAACAATTCTTTTTAGGGAAGATATAAACAGCAAAATTCGGAATTATTGGCTTTCTCACATTGGATGAAGATTTAAAACTACATTTGTTACAGGGGAACTAGACGGATTAATGTATTTTCTATTTATTTGAAGAGCTTGAGAGGCTTTTTTAAAATAAAATTACAATGAACTGCAGACTGGGTCCTCTTGCCCTCTCAATCCCAGTCCTCTACTTCGCCTTCATGTGAGAGTACTCGGAGATCTACCAAGGCTGACCCTGCCTGGTGTTCTCATCCTTCTCCCTCCTTCATGCCACATTGCTCTGCCAAGTAACCAAGTTGTCTCACACGTCTTCAGTCTTCACAATACTCTTTGATGATTTCCTTAAGTCTACACAAGAATCAAGTGGAAGCTCAAATCTGAGGTAAACAGGCCCAACTCACACAATTAAGTAATCAGAGGACAATATCAGTGTTCAAAATTCCCATTTTCTCATTTTAACTTCATATGTCAAGAAGTACCATTTTACTTTAATGCTTGCTAACAAGAAATGATAATTGAGTCTTGCCTTTATTAGGTCCTCATTTCACTGATAAGATACTGAATTTCACTTCAGCTTCAGATGCGGAACAAGGCAAGGCAGGCGGGGAGAGGTGGGGAAAGACTGTGGACCACCAGTGTCCTGATGGGAAAAGGTATGGGACAGACAGCTGGAGCCACACCAAGCCCAGCCAGGAAGCATCATCCCTGCAAGGTTCAGCCTCCTGGGTTTGACAATGAAGCCCTGGCTCAGCCACTGGGGCCTGAGAAAAGACTTTGCACACGATGCTGATTGGCACCAACTTGTGTTTCCTGAAATGCCATGGAACCAATCAACTCACTACTGATTAGGATGAGCACTGGTCTGATCAGTCACAAGGTCACAAGTAGGCATTGTGCAATAGTTTCCAATGAAGAAAGATTGATTACTTGCCTGAAGATGTGTGAAAATTCATGTCATGTGGATAAATGGTCAGGAATATTCTTCAGTGGATGCTTATTTATGAATAGGTTTTATTTGTTGCTTCTTATTAAGAAGGCAATTAGGGAGTGGACACTGTGGCTTAGCAGGTAAAACCACTGCCTACAGTGCCAGGATCCCATGTGGGTGCCAGTTTGAGTTCCAGCTGCACCACTTTTTTCTTCTTTTTTTAAACTTTTATTTAATAAATTTCGAAAGCACAACTTTTGGATTATAGTGGCTTTTCCTCCCATAATTTCCCTCCCACCTGCAACCACCCTATCTCCCATTCCCTCTCCCATCCCATTCTTCATCAAGATTCATTTTCAATTATCTTTATATACAGAAGATCAACCTGGTATATACTAAGTAAAGATTTCAACAGTTTGCACCCACACAGATACACAAAGTATAAAGTACTGTTTGAGTAGCAGTTTCACCGTTAATTCGCATAGTACAACACATTAAGGACAGAGATCCTACATGGGGAGCAAGTGTACAGTGACTCCCATTGTTGATTTAACAATTGACACATAGGTCTTTATGTGTCTGCTTAGTTCACTTAGTATAATGTTTTCTTTTTTTAAAAACTTTTATTTAATAAATATAAATTTCCAATGTACAGCTTATGGATTACAATGGCTTCCCCCTCCCATAACTTCCCTCCCACCCGCAACCCTCCCCTCTCCCGCTCCCTCTCCCCTTCCATTTGCATCAAGATTCATTTTCAATTCTCTTTATATACAGAAGATCAATTTAGTATACATTAAGTAAAGATTTCAACAGTTTGCACCCACATAGAAACACAAAGTGAAACATACTATTTGAGTACTATAGCATTAAATAAAAATGTACAGCATATTAAGGACAGAGATCCTACATGAGGAGCAAGTGCACAGTGACACCTGTTGTTGACCCAACCAATTGACACTCTAGTTTATGGCGCCAGTAACCACCCTAGGCTCTCGTCATGAGTTGCCAAGGCTATGGAAGCCTTCCAAGTTCGCTGACTCTGATCATATTTAGACAAGGTCATAAAAGACAGGGTGAGGATAGTAACCAATGATCGTAAGAGTGGCATTAACCAGGTCTGAACAATTATATAGCATTAAGTGGGGAAGAGGACCATCAGTACACACAGGTTGGGAGTAGAGCCATTGGAGGTAGAGTAGAGGTTATGATTACAAAGGAATGAGGCCCAAGTGTGCTAGACAGGGCCTAGAACAAAGGACAGAGTCATTATTAGAGGAGCTAAGAAAGGTGCTGTCTAAGCTACAATTAAGTTTTCTGATTGAGAGGCAAATAGAACCTGATAGAAGGGGCTTGATAATAATCTGGTGGGCTTTAGGCCTTGTAAGTTAAGAGGCCCAGACCTATCTATCTCTTCACATGGGGTACATCCTAAGGGAGGTGTGAACCTCCTAGGGGAAGGCACTCTGTTGACTTTCATTCCTTGGCTGGCCTGGGAGGAGAGCTGGCCAGGTAAAGGCAGGGGGCATCTCTAACAAGATATTTACAGTTCTGCCTGCAATGTTGCTGACCCTACTTGGCCATCCCCTCAGCTGAAGTGGTCACTTTGGAAGTTGGGCTGAGTGAAGGGCTTTTCAGCTTAGAGCCAGTAAGATCTGTGGCTCTGACCTGGGCATCCTTCGACTCCAGGCCAGGTCCATTTCCAGTGATCCAACTCTTGGCAGAGCTGCCAGGGCTCTTCACAAGTTGACTTCTGCTGAAGCCCAGGCTTACCACATTGAAAGCCACTGCAGTGGACTGGTCTGTTGGGTCTCCTTGAGGGCAGATCACTGTACAGATCAGCCATTAAAAGGCCTGCCACCCATTGCTTCTGATGCCTAGCTTTCTTTTCCTCCTGGTTTTTGTTAAAGCAGACCGGAGGATGCAAGTCAAGGGAGTGCCCAAGTCCCATCTCTAATCTTCGGTGGCCTGAACTACAAGTCTATAGTCAGAGGCATGTTCTGTAGTAGTTTTTCTAAGGTAGACAATGCCCATGAAGAAAATTATATTCTCACTTAAAAATTTTCTTTCCCTTTGGTCTGAAAGGGAGGTTTTTTCTACTTACTGTTTACTTTGCTGATGGCGAAGTAAATCTAGCTATGAGATTATTATTTAAGTTCTTATTTTGGCTATGCTATTACAGAAAAATGTTAGTCATCTCTTTTATAAGGTCTAAAGATTTAATTGTGCATCCTACAGATTCCTTTATAATAGAATTAGTTTCCTACCTTGAGGAGAATAGAGAAATGAAAGAACAAGTTGGGCTTAGAATAGAGAAATGAGGGAGCAAGTCCTAGATTGCTTACTGACAATAGCAATATTACATGAATACTTAGCAAATAGTTTCAACCATTAGATAACAACTGAAGAAAACATTTACCAGAAGGTCCAATGCCTTCTATAAATTTTAAGAATCATGTATTTGAAAACACCTCTTAAATATCTAACATGGTGTAGTTTGTTTAACCAGTAAACTTAAGCACAACCATCTAAAATGCTTTTAGTTTCTTTCTATCAACAAGTATAAAACATATGATGCAGAGATTCAGGTCACACAAATTAAAATGTATCTTTGATTAATTTTAGCAGCTTAAATTTATGGACAATCTTATCTATAAGCCAATTAAAATAAAACTCTTAAAAATTTTCCTATGTGGATATACAACATGTATACATATATAACATAACATAATAGACCAATATAGCTATTTTAATAATAGCTTTTAAAATCTTTAACTCTTTTTGTAGATTGCCAATTGATTTGAATTGCTTTTTGTTTTTAGTAACCTCAGTTAACCATACTTTCTCTCAGTTGGTACTGTTAATACATTATTGGCTTCAGCTGTTTACAGAGCCATCCCAAAGTACTGAATACAATAGAAGTGGCTGGAAAAAGTCCATAGGAACCTATAGGAGGACAGCTAAACATAGAACCAACAATGCTTTAGTTTTATGAGCAGCAAATCATATATAACTGTGGATGACAAAAGACTTTAAGTTGCCATGTTTAAAATTATAAACTCATCAACCAACAAGAGGCACTTGCTTACTTCACAGTATTTTTGAAAGCAGCTGTAGGATTTTACAAGTATTTAACCTTTTAGGCCTCTGGGGCTTTTTCATTAAGATAACTATCATGTCTAGTAACACAAGATCATTAGACTTTTTAATTCTCAAACATTTGTATTAATAGCATTTTCCATTATAGAAACTTAAAGTCTGGTACCACATCACATCTTGACAGTCCTTCTAATATAATCCAAATAGCCTGATTAGTTGTTGTCTCTATAAGATGAGAGACATAGGTCCTTCGATTTTTTCTGTTGGGCCCAAACTGGAAAAATCAAAGTCCAAGATTTACTGGAAATTTTAGAGTCCAGATTGTTTGGAACTTTGATTTTTTGAATGCCTGTCAAGAATGCCAAGAAGGCTCAAAATCCAAAATATCTGGTTGAAATAAGATTCCTTAAAATCATGACATAACATAGACCAAATTTGATCATTGTTACAAGGTGATTATTCAAATCTTTGAAAATAAGCACATATTTAAATAACCCATAGCTCTTAATAAAAATTCAGCTGTTTTTGAACAATTAGAATTTAACAGACATCAAGAGAACATAATAGATTACTTTCACACATTGCTTTAACAGAGAATCAGATTTTAATTCTATGTCAAAGAGAAATTGAACTTCCTGTGATCTTTTGCTGTGAGGTTTCCTTCCTTTACCTTCTTTCATATTGATGACCATGTTTCTGTGTTTCTGTGTGTAACACATCTTTAAGCATCTTTTGCAGGGCTGGACGAGTGGCAACAAATTCTTTCAATTTCTGTTTGCTATGAAAAGTCTTTATTTCACCTTCATTCACAAATGAGAGCTTTGCAGGATATAATAATCTGGGCTGGCAGTTTTTCTCTCTTAGTACCTGGGCTATGTCTTGCCATTCCTTTCTAGCTTGTAGGGTTTCTGATGAGAAGTCTGCTGTGAGTCTAATTAGAGATCCTCTGAGAGTAATCTGACGTTTCTCTCTTGCACATTTCAGAATCTTTTCTTTATGTTTCACTGTGGTGAGTTTGATTACAACATGTCGTGGTGAGGATCTCTTTTGGTCATGTTTATTAGGGGTTCTATAAGCTTCCTGTACTAAGATGCCTCTGTCCTTCTCCAAACCTGGGAAATTTTCTGCTAGTATCTCACTGAAAAGGCCTTCTAATCCTTTCTCCCTCTCCATGCCTTCAGGAACTCCCAGAACCCAAATGTTAGGTTTTTTAATAGTATCCTGTAGATTCCTGACAGTATTTTTTAGATTTCTAATTTCCTCTTCTTTTCTTTGGTTTGCCTGTTTCCTTTCCTGTTCTCTGTCTTCTAAGTCTGATATTCTCTCTTCTGCTTCACCCATTCTGTTTTTAAGGCTCTCTAATGTGTTTGTCATTTGATCTATTGAATTCTTCATTTCATTATGATTTCTCATCACTATCACAGTTTCTTGTTCTACTAGTTGTTTCATTTCATTTTGATTCTTCCTTAATATTTCATTTTCACAAGAGAGATTTTCTATCTTGTCCATTAAGGATTTCTGTAGTTCAAGAACTTGTCTTTGAGAACTTCTTAACGTTCTTATCAATTTTTTGAGATCCGCTTCTTGCATTTCTTCTATCTCATCATCTTCATAATCTTGAATTAGGGTGTCTTTTTCATTTGGGGGCGTCATAGTGTCTTCCTTGTTCTAGTTACCTCGGTTTTTGCGTTTGTTGTTTGGCATGTTGGAGATATTTGGTTTCTTCACTGTGGTGTTTTTTCTTGTTATACTATGGCTCTATATTAAGTGTACTGTCTGCTTTCAGTGGAGCCTTAGAGGCTTGAGATGAATGTGGCCTGAGAGCTCTGTTTGGTTCCTCAGGGTTGAGGGTGTGTCTAAGGTGACACTCCCAGGTTAGGCGTGGTAAATCTTTCTTTCATTCTTTTTTTGATTCAAAAGGGAAGTAATTCCGCACAATTGAAAGCACAGCTGAATGTAATTGGAGGTAGTTAGCAGGTGAATGATATACCCACAGAAGCCAGAGATCAGAAGCTCTTTCCCAAGGACCACACAGGGAATCTCTGCTGCCCTCAGTGTGGGCTCCAATTCTCCTGCAGTCTCCCACTGGGTTGCCAAGTTAGATGCTAATCTCCTGTTATTTCACCCCTCCCCCCAGAGTCAGGTTTTTCTGCTAGGCTCAGGGCTGGTGCAGACCTGAGGTCGCCCTGCTTATGACGTATGTCCAAAATGGCGCCTGCTCTTTGTCTTGCTCGCCTTTGAGGGGTGAGTGGAGAGAGAGAAACTCGTGTCCGTATCTGTCACTTTTTTTCCCCCTCTCTCTTCTAGTTATCCTGGTGAACTTTTCCCCACGGAGTTTCAAGCCTCGTTCCCTCTAGTCTCCTCTTTCCACTTTCTTACTGGTGTCTCGGGCTATTGAGGTTCGGCTCACCTTGTGTTCCGGTGCTGGTGTGTTGAGTCTGCCACTGGTGTCCCAAACTTGAGCTCCCATGCTCTCCATGCAGGTCCACTGTGAATCACTAGTTCCAGAAGAGTTTCCTCTGCTGTTTCTTCCCCTACTCTTCCCTGAACCTGCAGTATCTCCACTTTTATTAAACTGTCTCTTCTCGGACTATCAGTGTGCTCCCTTCCTATTCTGCCATCTTGCTGCTCTCCCAGCTGCACCACTTCTGATCCAGCTCCCTGCTAATGCACCTGGGAAAGCAGCAGCAGATGGCCCAAGTTCCTTGGGCCCCTGCATCCATGTGAAAGACCAGAAAGAAGCTCCTGACTTCTGGCTTCAGATCAGTCCAGCTTCGGCCATTGAGGCCATTTGGGGAGTGAACCAGCAGATGAAAGATCTCTTTCTCTCTCTCCCTCTCTTTCTAACCCCCCCTCACACTTTCTGTAACTCTGCTTTCAAATAAATAAAGAGAAAGATAAATAAAAGTTTTAAGTGCAAATACTGTGTGATGCACAGAAAGGAAAGGAGGGAGAGACATAATTCCTCTGCACAGTGTTTATGAGAGTTGGAAAACTGGGACATCAATGCATTAACGTATAGGTCAGTGAAAACCACCCAGGCTGGGTGTTCTTCCTAGTAGGTTAAAATGACTACCCCCAATATCAGTCACCTGGGTTCAAGTCCTGACTCTGCACCCATCCTAGCTTCTTGCTAATGTGTACCCTGGGAAGCTGCAGTGATTGATCAAGTGGTTGTGTGTGTGTCAGCCATGTGGCAGACCTAGATTGCATTGCCAATTTCTGGCTCTGGCCCTGCCCAGCCCCAGCAATTGTGGGCATTTGGAGAGTAAGCAGTGCAAGGGAGATCTCTCAAATCTATCTGTGTTTCCTGTCTCTCTGTGCCTCTCAAGGAAACAACTTTTTTTTGACAGACAGAGTAGACAGTGAGAGAGACAGAGAGACAGAAAGGTCTTCCTTTTGCCATTGGTTCACCCTCCAATGGCCGCCCCAGCCAGTGTGCTGCAGCCGGCGCATCGCACTGATCTGAAGGCAGGAGCCAGGTGCGTCTCCTGGTCTCCCATGGGGTACAGGGCTCAAGCACTTGGGCCATCCTCCACTGCACTCCTGGGCCACAGCAGAGAGCTGGCCTGGAAGAGGGGCAACTGGGACAGAATCCGGCACTCCAACCGGGACTAGAACCCGGTGTGCCGGCGCCGCAAGGTGGAGGATTAGCCTATTGAGCTGCGGTGCCAGCCAAAGGAACAATTTTTAAATAAGTGAAAGCCACCAATTTCTGGCATAATAAAGAAACAATCTAAGGACACAAAGCATTGTCAAAGAATGAGCCAAACTCCACAGTAGCTGGTGATCAGGGGCCAGCTGTATTAAGACAGGGAACTTCTGGATCTTGATGTCTGGATCAAGAGTGGCCATGCCCTCCAGACTGCTGGCCCCTGGAGGGTCCACAGCCAGGATGTGGAGGGTGTCAAGGAATCATAGGGACTGTGTACCACAGCAGCATCTGTGTGTGCTTTTCTGAGATGAAGACTCCTATTGTCGATCCAATTTGAAACATGCCCTTGACCCAAGCGCACATGTGAGTTACAAAATACAAAGACAAGATGCAAGGCTGGTGGGGAGGAAGGAACAACAGGTGGAGGGTAGAAGGCCCTTCCATCAGGAAGTCTGTTATGGAGGTGGGAGTAGAGTATAAAGGGTGAGGGCAATCGTCTATAGGACACAGTCTTGGGCATTCTAACACCAGGAGGAGAAAGCCATCTTGAGGGAAGCCAGATCTGGTAGTCATGGCAGAATGGTGGGCAGGACAGAACAGACTTTGTATTTTCAATCGCAACTCAGATTGTGAAAGCTTCATTCTCTCTGGTGGTGGCACGAGGAATTTTGTGGGGCTGAGATTTAGCACCGTAGCTGCTGGCTGGTCGCATGGCCCTGGTTGCAGGAGCACCTGCTAGTGGTGAGAGCGGCCCAGTTACCCACCTGCCACCTCATTGCTCATGCCTTCTGTACTCTGCTCTGTTAAGCTGGGGCCACCCTTGCAAACATCACCAGCTCCTTGGCCATCTGCTCGGTGTGAGGCTCCACACAGAAGGGGTGGAGGTGGGGAAACTGCAGGGCTGAAAGGGGAAGAAGACACTGGTTCCTTCTAGAATATTCCCAGCAATACTGTTCCCTGCATTGACTACTCCGGGGTAACTTTTTTTAAAAAAAATGATTTATTCATATATTTGAAAGGCATATTTACAGAGAGGCAGAGGAAGAGACACAGAGAGTGGTCTTCCATCCATTGGTTCACTTCTCAAATGGCTACGATGGCCAGAGCTGAGCTGATTTGAAACCAAGAGCCTGGCACTTCTTCCAGGTCTCCAAGATGAGTGCATGATTCCAAGGACTTGGGCCATCTGCTACTGTTTTCCCAGGTCTTAAAAGAGAGCTGGACTGGACATAGAGCATCCAGGACTCAAATCAGAGCCCATATGGCTTGTCCACACTGCAGAAAACAGTTTTACCAGTGCTGGCCTCTACTCTGGGACATCTTCCTGTATGCTATACCACTCATGCTTACTAGCTA